>NC_066580.1:26679614-26985447 GCF_024323335.1 Lathyrus oleraceus | reverse complement strand
TTTGTGAAATAATCAATAGCCACCAGAATGAAACGATGTCCATTGGAAGCTTTGGGCTCAACCATACCAATCATGTCGATACCCCACATAGAGAAAGGCCATGGAGAAGAGAGAACGTTGAGCAGAGTTGGAGGTACATGTATCTTGTCAGCATAAATCTGGCATTTGTGACACTTCTTCACATACTTGCAACAATCAGCTTTCATTGTCATCCAATAGTAACCCGCTCTTAACATTTTTTTAGCCATTGCATGTCCGTTGGAATGAGTACCAAAGGAACCTTCATGAACTTCTTGCATCAATAGGCCTGCTTCGTGTCTATCCTCACATCTGAGCAGAACCATGTCAAAGTTTCTCTTGTATAACACGTCTTCGTTTAGAAAGAAGTTATTAGCCAGTCTTCTCAAGGTCTTCTTATCCTTGTTTGATGCCCAAGGTGGGTAATCTTGACTCTGGAGATAACACTTGATGTCGTGGTACCATGGCTTGTCATCAAAGACTTCTTCCATTGCAAATACATGAGCAGGTCTATCAAGACGTATAACATCGATCTTAGGCACATCATTCCAATGATTCACAATGATCATGGAAGCCAAAGTTACTAAGGCATCTGCCATCTGATTTTCCTCACGAGGGATGTGATGAAATTCAATATTGTTTAAGAAAGTAGATAACCTCTTTGCATAGTCTTTGTATGGGATTAGGCCGGGTTGACGAGTTTCCTATTCTCCTTTAATTTGATTGACGACTAGAGTTGAGTCTCTATAAACATCGAGATTTTTTATTCTAAGATCAATGGCTTCTTCTAGACCCATGATGCAGGCTTCGTATTCAGCCATGTCGTTCGTGCACTTGAATGTTAATGTTGCAGTAAAAGGGATATGTGAGCCATGAGGAGTGATGATTACTGCCCCAATACCATTACCCTAAGCATTAACTGCTCCATCAAATATTAAACCCCATTGAGAACCTGGCTCTGGCCCTTCATTTGGCAGTGGTTCATTGCAATCTTTGGCTTTTAAGTACATCACATCTTCATCTGGAAATTCAAAATTTATAGACTCATAATCGTCGATTCGCTGATGAGCTAAATGATCGGCCAAGACACTTCCTTTGATAGCTTTCAGGGTGTGATACTCAATGTCATATTCGGACAAGAGCATCTGCCAACGAGCAATTCTTCCAGTTAATGCAGGTTTTTCAAAGATATACTTAATCGGATCCATCTTGGATACCAACCAAGTTGTGTGATTCATCATATATTGACGGAGACGCTTGGCAGCCCAAGCCAGAGCACAATAAGTTTTCTCTAGAATGGAATATCAGGACTCGTAGTCAGTGAATTTCTTGCTCAAATAATAGATGACATACTCTTTTCTTCCTGTTTCATCCTGTTGACCTAAGATACAACCCATAGATTCTTCTAGTATAATCAGATACATAATCAATGGTCTTCCCTCAACTGGAGGGGACAAGGTAGGAGGTTCTAGCAAATACTCTTTGATACTGTCGAAGGCTTTTTGACAATCATCCGTCCAAACAAAACCCTGATCCTTTCGGAGGAGCTTAAAAATGGGAGCACAAGTAGTAGTCATATGAGATATGAACCTTGAAATGTAGTTCAAACATCCAAGGAATCCCCTCACTTTCTTTTCTTGAAATTCTGGTATCAGATATGAGATGTTGAAGGTAATGTCACGACACTAATATCTGAATAATGCAAACAGGATAAAGATAAAGAATCGTAATGCAAGAGACATAATCAATTGTTAACCCAGTTCGTGCAACTCATCTACGTCTGGGGGCTACCAAGCCAGGAAGAAAATCCACTAAATAGAATCAGTTCAAAGACTCTCAGTACACTCCACAAGTTACAGTCTTTTTCACCTAATCTCTACCCGTGTGACTTCTACCTAAGAACTCTTAGATATGAGAACCCACTCACTCCCCCTCAATCACACCTGTGATATTAAACAAGAATTGTTCTGAAAAGAAGACACTCTTCCAAGACACACTTGATCAGCCTCAATCAAGTAAACACACACTTGATCTTACTTAGCAGTTTCAATCAAGTAGACACACACTCATGCTTAAAAGCTTTGAGTGACAAATTACAACTAAAAAATCAGACCAATTCAATCATCTATGGATGAATTGAATGGCTTACAAGTCACACGACCACACAAGACACAAACCCTTATTCTCTCTCAATATTTCACTATGTATTGGTTGTGTATAAAACCAAATGTTCCATGCCTTATTTATAGAATCGTTTGGCTGGGCTTGGACATCACAAAAACCCTAAAACTATTTTCCAATTAAATCTTCTCATGACAGCTGGTTAGATCTCTTTGGAAAATAAGTAAATCTGGTTGTAATTAATGATTGAATGCGTTTGTAAATCAGATCTTAAATCATACATAGATTGCCATTAAAAGCGCAATCATATAACACATAACATTCAGACTGAATGTTCTGTGTACAGGATGTCATGACATCGGGTCTGACATCCTAGAACAATCCTGCATAATTCCATTTTAAATATCCAGCATGTACATGATATTAGATGTCATGACATCGGGTATGACATCCTGAAACAATCCTGCATAATTATGTTTTTAAACTCCAGCAGGTACAAGATATCTTATGTTAAGACATCACATGCAACATCTTGTGAACACTCTTTCTTTTACCAAAATTGCTTCCAACACTTAGAACCAACATTTCTGTTTGAGGTGTTGGCATTTCCTGAATGGCTTTAACCTTGTTGGGATCAACTTCAATACCCTTTTGACTGACGATGAAGCCTAAGAGCTTTCCTGATCGAACCCTAAAAGTGCAATTGTTTGGGTTCAAATGGAGTTTATATTTTCTCAAATGCTGAAATAGTTTCAAAAGATACTCAACATGATCTTCCTCAGTCTTTGATTTTGCTATCATATCATCTATATAGACTTCAATCTCTTTATGCATCATGTCATGAAAAAGAGTAGTCATAGCTCGTTGATAGGTGGTACCAGCATTCTTCAAGACGAAAGGCATTACTTTGTAGCAAAATGTGCCCCAAGATGTAATAAAAGTTGTTTCTTCCATATCTTCGGGCGCCATTTTGATTTGATTGTAACCTGAAAATCCATCCATGAAAGAGAAGACCTTGAACTTGGCGGTGCTGTCGACCAACATGTCAATGTGTGGCAGAGGAAAGTCATCCTTAGGACTGGCTTTATTTAGATCTCTATAGTCAACGCACATGCGAACCTTTCCGTCCTTCTTGGGAACTGGCACAATATTGGCCAACCACTGTGGATATTCTGATGTGGCAAGGAAACCTGCATCAATCTGCTTTTGCACTTCCTCTTTGATTTTGATCGCCATGTCCGACCGAGTTCTTCTTAACTTTTATTTGATCGGTGGACACTCTGGCCTCAACGGTAAACGATGCTCCACAATATCGGTGTCCTACCCTGGCATGTCTTGGTATGACCAAGCAATCACATAAGTATATTCTCGGAGAAGCTCTATCATCCTCTCTTTGACCTCTGGCGTGAGCAGTGCTCCAACTTTGACTTCTTTTCTATCCTCTTCAGACCCTAAGTTGATTACTTCCATAGGCTCTTTGAATGGCTGAATAGTCTTTTCTTCATTTACGAGCAGTGTAGAGATTTCATCTGGAATATTTTCCTCTTCTTCTTCTTCCGCTTCGTACATAGGGAATTCAAAATTGCAAGAGGGCATAGGGTCATTCGTTTTAATGGATATGTCATGAATTAATCTGCACATGTGATTTTATGCTTGTTTTAGAAACAGATAAAAGTGTGAAGTTATGTGCAGCTATCTGGAAGTGTTTATTTGCTTTTTAGAATACCATTTTCCAGAAAAAAAACAACAAAACAATAAAAAACAACAATATGCAAACAAAATAACATTTTCATTGATTTAATTCTTGAAACGCAAGCCCAAACATTGTCACTTTCGCCTTAGGCATAACGAAAGGAATTTTTTGAAAAGAAAACAGACAACAAAATATTACTTTGAAATGTGAACAACAACAACAGGAACATCAACAGAGGTCCAGTTTTGGCGAATTACTCCGTGAGCTATGAAGTCGGTCGGAACATCTTTAGGATTGTCTTCCACAATGGCATTGGCTTCAGCTGCTTCGTCTTCTGACCACAGGATGTATTCAAGTTCTCTATGACGAGGAAAGTAGAAAGGCACATACGCATCTTCCGCCTCAAGATCATATTCAGGATCATCGCAATAGGGTTCCCATGTTGAATCATTATCCTCAGTTACGACACTAACTTCTGGCAAAGTGGGATTAATGAACCCTCCACTATGGGAAGTTTCTTTGATTGAACGAACAAATCTACTTCCTTCTGCAATCTTCTTGGAAGTAGGAGAAAAGCCTAAACCCTCTCGGTGTTTTTTTTCTGGGAGATCCAAAATTGTTCCCCAACCATCGGTTATACCATCATTGACTAGTCACTGTGCATCCTTGAATGAAGAGATGGATACTCCTCTCTTGACATCTTTGTCAATCAAAGAAAGGGCTTGGAATTGAGTTCCAACATCTTCTTCAGGTTCAAGATAAGAGAGAGATGATAAGTGACTCACAAATTTAACCAGTGTTTTCTCCCCACAGACTGTCACTAGCTTCCCGTTCTTCACAAATTTAAGCTTCTGATGCAGAGTGGAAGTGACTGCTCCAGCTTCATGGATCCAAGGCCGACCCAATAAACAACTATACGCAGCTTTTATGTCCATCACCTGGAATGTTATCTGGAAAGTATGAGGTCCGATGGTCATAGGAAGGTTAACTTCTCTGATGACTGTTTTTCTGGAACCATCAAAAGCTTTGACAATAATCCCGCTACTCCTCATAGGAGCACCTTGAAAAGAAATTCTGGAAAGTGTCGACTTCGGCATGACATTGAGAGACGAGCCTGTATCAACTAACACACTTGCCAAAGAGTCATTCATACAGTTGATTGAGATATTTAATGCCATGTTATGATTTCTTCCTTCTTCGGGGAGCTCTTCATTACTGAAACTCAAGTTGTTGCAGGCCGTGATGTTAGCGACAATACCATCAAATTGTCCAACCGTCACATCATGGTCTACATAAGCTTGTTCTAAGACTTTCTACAAAGCTTCACGGTGAGCCTCAGAGTTCATCAACAAAGATAACACATATATCTTGGAAGGTGTATGTAGTAATTGTTCCACCATATTGTATTCACTTTTCCTAATGAGCTTCAACACCTCATCATCATCACTTTTCGGATTCATGTTATCAGATTGGCTAACCGGTTCAAAAGGGATCTCAACATGAGCCTGCTTTCCTGCTACGACATCCTCAGTCCTTTTTGCAAATTTACGCCCACTCATTGTGACTCTTCTTACATTAGCAACGTTAAGAATGGAGGGTAGAGGAACATCATTTCCATTCTCAATCATTGTAGCATTGTACTTGTAGGGCACGACTTTATCAGATTGGTAGGGAACTGGGCCCGGTAAGTTAATGACCGTAGGAGTCACAAAAGTCTTCCGACTGTCATAAGTAATTTGTACAGCCTCAGACTCGTTGAACTGAGGAACTATGACATTCACTTTGTTGTCACTATTAACTTGATTATAATCTCTGTCTCGGTAGGCTTCAATGTAACTGTTGGAGTTCAAAAACATGATCATGCAGGATTGTTTCAGAATGTCATACACAATGGCATGGCTTCTAATATTGTGTACTTGATGGAGTTGAAATGGAAAACATAATTATGCAGGATTGTATCAGGATGTCATACACGATGTCATGACATCTGATGTTTTGTACCTACTGGAAATTATAAAAGGAATTATGGAATTATGCAGGATTGTTCTAGGATGTCAGACCCGATGTCATGACATCCTGTACACAGAACATTCAGTATGAATGTCTGGTGTTATGTGATTGCGCAATTAATGGCAATCTATGTATGATTGAAGATCTGATTTACAGGCGCATTCAATCATGGATTACAACCTGATTTACTTATTTTCGAAGGAGATCTAACCAGCTGCTGTAAAAACATTTAATTGGAAAATAGTTTTAGGGTTTTCAAGATGTCTAAGCCCAGTGAAAGCTTCTATAAAAAGGGACTTGGAAAACCTGTTTTAAAACACAACCAATACTGAGCGAAATATAGAGAGAGCTAGGGTTTGTGTCTTGTTTAGTCGTGAGACTTGTAAGCCATTTAAGTCCTCTTTTGATGATTGAATTGGTCTGATTTGTGGTTGTAATTTGTCACTCTAAAGTTTTTAAGCAAGAGTGTGTGTCTACTTGATCAAAGCTGTGAAGCAAGATCAAGTGTGTGTCTACTTGATCAAAGTTGTTAAGCAATATCAAGTGTGTGTCTTATTGATTGAAACTGTGAAGTAAAATCAAGAGTGTGTTATTAAAAAGTGTTTTCTTTTCTCAAGGGATTATAATTTAAGATCACATGTGTGATTGTAGGGAAGTGAGTGGGTTCTCATATCTAAGAGTTCTTAGGTAGAAATTGCACGGGTAGAGATTAGGCGAGAAAGACTGTAACTTGTTGAAGTGTACGGAGAGTCTTTGAACTGATTCTATTTTAGTCAATTTCCTTCCTGCCTTGGTATCCCCCAGATGTAGGTGAGTTGGACCGAACTGGGTTAACAATTGCTTGTGTCTTTTGCATTACCATTCTATATCTTTCTTTTGTTTATGTTACTCAGATATTAGTGTCGTGACATTACATTCGACATCTAATATCTGATACCAGAATTTCAATTGGTATCAGAGCAGGCATCCTGCTCTAGTTCTCGGTGAGATCTAGGGACAACACTTTCTGGTACAATGGAGAGAGATAGAGGATCTATTCACAGGCCACCAATTTTGGATGGATCTAACTATGACTACTGGAAACCTAGAATGGTAGCCTTCCTAAAAACTCTTGATAATAAGGCTTGGGAGACTGTGTTAACAAGTTGGGAACATCCAGTAATTACTAAGGAAGGAGAAGCCACTGCTGGTAAGAAGCCTGAAGAACAATGGTCCAAGGAGGAGGATGATCTAGCCCTTGGAAATTCTAAAGCATTGAATGCCATCTTCAATGGAGTAGACAAGAACATCTTCAGATTAGTAAACAATTGTGAAGTGGCTAAAGATGCTTGAGACATTCTTAAAACCACTCATGAAGGCACCTCTAGAGTGAAAATGTCTAGACTACAACTGCTCACCACCAAGTTTGAAAACTTAAGGATGAAAGAAGATGAAAATATTCATGAATTCCACATGAGTATCCTTGAAATTGCCAATGCCTCTAGAGCTTTGGGAGAGAAGATGTCAGATGAAAAGCTAGTAAGGAAAATACTCAGATCACTCCCTAAGAGATTTGCTATGAAAGTAACAGCCATAGAAGAATCTCAAGACATCTCAAATATGAGAGTTGATGAGCTAATTGGATCCCTCCAAACATTTGAGATGAGAATATGTGATGGATCTGAAAAGAAAGCCAAGAGCATAGCCTTCATGTCAAACACTGAAGAGGAAGATGAGGAAGGTGGTCAAGATATTGATGAAGATCTGACAAAAGAGGTAGTAATGCTGGGAAGACAGATCAACAGACTTATGAAAATGATTGATGTGAGATCTAAGGTCTGGAGAAAAGCCCAAAGAAGTTCAGTGCTTTGAGTGTAATGGGTATGGTCATATTAAAACTGAATGTGGGACCTACCTCAAGAAACAAAAGAGGAGTCTTGCTGCTTCTTGGTCTGATGGAAGTGAAACAGAAGAAGCTGCAAATCATGTGACTGCATTGACAGGAAGATGGGGTTCTGATGAAGAGTCAGGAGATGATGAAGTAACCTTTAAAGAGCTGGCCACTACCTACAAAGAGTTGTGCCACAAAAGTGCAGGAGTGTGCAGGAAAGTTGAAAATCAGAGGAAAGTGATTGCTCAGCTAGAAAATGAAAAGGAAGAATATGTGGAAACCATCTCCAAGTTAAAGACTGAAACAGTACTCTTAAATTCCAAACTAGATGAGATGACCAAGTATGTAAGAATGCTTAACAATGGATCTGACATCTTAGACAAGATTCTCCAGACTGGTCAAATAACAGGGGACAAATCTGGCATTGGATTCAATGAATCTAAGGCTGAGTGCAGTTACACTGGGTGTAAACCAAAATCCAAACCTAAGCACAGCCATGTTAAAAATAAACCTGAGATGTCACATCATATATCTCAACATCAGAAGGGAAGACAGTAGAAAGGGAAGCATAAAAAATGGAGATGCCATTACTGTGGAAAATTTGGCCACCTGAAGCCCTTCTGCTATAAGCTATATAGTTATCCTACCCTTCAGCAGACTCAATATCAATCAAGATCCAAACCTCACAGGCCTGTCAATAAAAAGCAATGGGTTCCTAAGGCAAAGGTTACAAGTCTAATAGCTCACACTTTCTTCAGAGTTTCAGCCAAAGAAGATTGGTATTTTGACAGTGGTTACTCCAGACATATGACTGGAAACAATAATCTGCTAACTGACCTTCACCCTCATGCCATGAGTTATGTTACCTTTGGTGGTGGCGCAAAGGGTGAAATCAAGGGAATGGGTAAGCTGGATTTCCATGTAGTTTCTGACCTTGACAATTTCCTACTTGTTAAGGGGTTAATTATTAATCTAATAAGCATCAGTCAACTGTGTGATCAAGGTCTGAATGTAAACTTCACTAGAACTGAATGTCTAATTACTAACAAGGAAAATGAAGTAATCATGAAAGGAGTTAGGTCCAAAGAAAACTGCTACATGTGGAGCTCTCAAGAAACTGGTTACTCTTCAATGAATACCTTAGCCAAAGAGGAAGACGTGAAAATATGGCATCAAAGATTGGGCCACCTGCATCGTAAAGGTATGAAAAGGATCATATCTGTTGAAGTTGTTAGAGGAATTCCCAACTTAAAGATTGATGAAGGAAAAATCTATGGAGAATGTCAGATTGGTAAACAGACAAGGATGTCACACCAGAAGCTCAGATATGACACCACTACCAAAGTTTTGGAACTCCTCCATATGGATTTGATGGGACCCATGCAAGTAGAAAGTCTTGGTGGGAAGAAGTATGCATATGTGGTGGTGGATGATTTCTCCAGATACACCTGGATCAATTTCATAAGAGAAAAATCTGATGTGTTTGAAGTCTTCAAGGAGCTTTGTCTAAAACTACAAAGAGAAAAGGAATGCCCTGTCATCAAAATAAGAAGTGATCATGGGAAGGTATTCAGGATTGTTTCAAAATGTCATACACAATGTCATGGCTTCTAATATTGTGTACTTGCTGGAGTTGAAATAGAAAACATAATTATGCAGGATTGTATCAGGATGTCATACACGATGTCATGACATCTGATGTTTTGTACCTACTGGAAATTATAAAAGGAATTATGGAATTATGCAGGATTTTTCCAGGATGTCAGACCCAATGTCATGACATCCTGTACACAGAACATTCAGTATGAATGTCTGGTGTTATGTGATTGCGCAATTAATGGTAATCTATGTATGATTGAAGATCTGATTTGCAGGCGCATTCAATCATGGATTACAACCTGATTTACTTATTTTCCAAGGAGATCTAACCAGCTGCTGTAAAAACATTTAATTAGAAAATAGTTTTAGGGTTTTCAAGATGTCCAAGCCCAGTGAAAGCTTCTATAAAAAGGGACTTGGAAAACATGTTTTAAAACACAACCAATACTGAGCGAAATATAGAGAGAGAGCTAGGGTTTGTGTCTTGTTTAGTCGTGAGACTTGTAAGCCATTCAAGTCCTCTTTTGATGATTGAATTGGTCTGATTTGTGGTTGTAATTTGTCACTCTAAAGTTGTTAAGCAAGAGTGTGTGTCTACTTGATCAAAGCTGTGAAGCAAGATCAAGTGTGTGTCTACTTGATCAAAGTTGTTAAGCAAGATCAAGTGTGTGTCTTCTAGATTGAAACTGTGAAGTAAAATCAAGAGTGTGTTATTGAAAAGTGTTTTCTTTTCTCAAGGGATTGTTGTTTAAGATCACAGGTGTGATTGTAGGGAAGTGAATGGGTTCTCATATCTAAGAGTGCTTAGGTAGAAATTGCACGGGTAGAGATTAGGTGAGAAAGACTGTAACTTGTTGAAGTGTACGGAGAGCCTTTAAACTGATTCTATTTTAGTGAATTTCCTTCCTGGCTTGGTATCCCCCAGATGTAGGTGAGTTGGACCGAACTGGGTTGACAATTGCTTGTGTCTTTTGCATTACCATTCTATATCTTTCTTCTTTTTATGTTACTCGGATATTAGTGTCGTGACATTACATTCGACATCTCATATTTGATACCAGAATTTCAGTAACCTTGGTCCATTTGATCCTGGAGATCCGTTACAACAATTAGGCATCCTTGAGAGTACCTAGAACAAACCCTACAAGAGGCATAATTATGTGGAGGCACAAAACCATTCTTGCTATATCTGGCATGTTTCTTTACTAAGCTCTCTCCCAATAATCATACATCATGGATCCACAAACTGCATGGGCAACCTTATACCATGTTAACTGAGGTTGAACCATGTTGCGGTAGAGGATTAACTTGAAAATTGGGGTTTACGTCCTGAAATGAAAGGATACCACTCTTGATGAGCCTCTGGACATCTGACTTTAGACCAAAACAGTTTTCAATGCTATGTCCTGGTGCCCCTTGATGGTAAGCACATAATTGATCTGCCTTGTACCAATAGGGAAGGTCCTTTGGCACAGGTGGTGGAGACCTTATCTGGACATGATTTTTAGCTAGCAGTGCAGGAAACAATTTTGCATAGGACATTGGGATAGGATCAAACTGTGGCCTTTTTTTAATACGATTTTGATTGTTGAATTGACAGCGAGCCTGTTGTGGAGGTTGTTGATGTTGTTGATTTGATGGTTGTTGCTGAACATGTTGTTGTTGCTGATGCTGTTGAGGATAATTTTGTTGATGTTGATGCGAGAATTGTGGCTGATAAATTGGCGCTACCCTTGATGGACTAATGATTGGTGAAATGGCTGCAACATGTTGATACTTTCTTCTTTGTCTGCCATATGAAATGACACTAACATCTGATTCTTTCTTTTTGGAGAAAATATTGGTGAATTTCTTAACATGACTTGAAGCGCCGACTTCCTTAGTCAAACGTCCCTCTCGGACTGCTTCTTCAAGTCGTATGCCCATGTTTACCATCTCGGTGAAATCACTGGGAGCACTGGCGATCATGTGGTCATAGTAGAATGAACTCAGAGTTTTCAAAAATATTTTAGTCATCTCTTTCTCTTCAAGTGGGGGGGAAATTTGTGCTGCAATTTCACGCCACCTTTGAGCATATTCCTTGAAACTCTCTTTGTCTTTCTGAGACATGGCTCGGAGTTGATCTCTGTCTGGAGCCATATCTACATTATATTTGTATTGACGAACAAAAGCTTCACCAAGGCCGTTGAAAGTACGAATCTTCGCACCGTCCAAGCCCATGTACCACTTAAGAGCGGCACCAGTTAAATTATCTTGAAAGTAGTGGATCAGAAGCTGATGGTTGTCAGTCTGAGTGGACATCTTCCTAGCATACATAACCAAATGACTTTGAGGACATGAATTTCCTTTGTATTTCTCGAAGTCTGGTACTTTGAATTTAGGAGGAATTTGAACATTAGGAACCAAGCAGAGTTCGGAAGCGGTCTTGCCAAAAAGATCCTTACCTCGAAGAGCGTTGATTTCCCTTTGCATTTCTAAGAACTGATCTTGAAATCCCTCTAACCTTTCATCTACTCCCACAACTTCACTTGGAGCAGCGTGAAAAATGTTTTCTTCATTATAAGGAGTTGTATGCACCACAGGAGGAGGTACAGACATCACAGCAGTCACTACTGGAGCTTCAACGTTTTGAGGGCAGTATCGTGTTGGCATATAACCGTGAGGCATACCCTAAGGGAAACCAGGTGGCATGTGATATTGTTGATCATTGACGGCCGCCACTAGAATGGGTGTTGAGACGTTCTCAGAGATTGTTATTCATTGCAATGGATCTTGAGAATTGTTGGATGACTGATTCTGAGCAGCCACCAAAGTATCCATCATAGCAGTAAGCCTTTCCAAAATGTCTTTCAAGGTGATTACTTCCTCCCTGAGCTCTTGGTTTTCTTGTTCAAGCTGACTCATCCTTCTTCGGCGACTGCCTCGAGTATTGTACTGGTGATTTAGTTTGACTATTGGTGGGAGAAGACACGTGTAAGTTTCTTGAAATGCAGGAACTCGTGCTTGAATGATGCATGATATGCAGATGCAAAAGATGAGTTTTAATTTTTAAGAGACTCAATAATTTATTGCAAATATTATAGAGACAAATTTTGGTATAAGCTGAACAAAAACCTCTTTTTATTAAACAATTGAGGGATTACAAAGGGTGAAATACAATTTCAACGATCCTAAACAATACAAGAGGAAAACAGCTAAGTATATGAGTCCTAAGGAATCTCATATGTAGAAGGTCCTACTGCTGGCTGATGCTTCCTTTTCTCCCTCTTTAGCTGAGCATTCTCGATCATAAGCTTGTCGACGATTCCCTTCCAAGCACCTGAGGTGGGAGGTATGCTGGAGTACTCATGAAATGGCTAGACTTTAGAGAGAAGTAAACCTTCTTGTTCCTCATGTTTCTTCACAGCTTGTTGTTCCAAAATCTCAATCAAAGCATCCTTCTCCTTTAGTTGCTGCTACATCTTCATCTTCTTATCATTCAAGACATGGTACTTGCCTTCCCAAGTATCTCTTTCCAATTTCAACCTATCCAAAACTTCTTGAAACTCTTCCCTATTCTCAATAGGAATGACGGATGATGATGTTATAGAAAAAGGGAATGAGGGTTTCTCAAGAGCATATGGCATCTTAAGTTCCCTGGCTCTAGCACAAACCCATTGGGTGTAGGGCTCAAAAGCAACACAATTCTTTCTTCCTAATCGGTATTTTCCTTTCCTATGAATGTTGCGCCAAGCGTGTATGATTCTATCCTTCAAACCGGAACTCTCTTCGTCATTCAGGTAAAAGAAACCTGACAACAGAAGGTTATCGGGTTTATCTGCCATAGGATATCCTAATTGGCGTCTGGCAAGGATGGGATTGTAGTTAATTCCCCCATGTACACCAATGAGAGGTACGTTAGGAAATTCACCACAAATGTCAATAATTATTCCAATATCATAGGAGGGGTCATACCAATGTATACTCCCTTGATCAATGGACATGAACCTCTAAGACCATCTGAGCTTCTACGGATTCTCCCTGAAGAGCCTGGATCTGGGCAGGTGAGAAATAAACCATATAGGAGAGGTGCACAATAAAGAATGGTTCCACCACCTTTATTAGTCCTGTGATGGATAGAATCATAGGTATCTCCAAGTAATGTGGGTACTGGGTTACCAATTAAGAAGATTTGTATAACATTAACATCCACGAAGTCATCAATGTTTGAGAAGAGCACAATTCCATAAATGAGTAGAGAAAAAATGGATTCAAAGGCATCTCTACTATCTGCTTCTGCAAAGATAAAGGCTTTATCCAATAGGAATCTAGAGGTTAGACCTAGAATCCCTCCTTTTTTAGTGAAGTTGTCCTTCACAACAGACGTTTCTAGGTGAAGTGCTTCTGCAATAGCTGCTGATGTAGGGGTCTTCTCTGAACCACTGAATGGTAATTTGTCAGAGACTGGCAAACCAAACAAATAAGAGTATTCTTCTAGAGTAGGCATAAGCTGGTAGTCTGGAAATGTGAAGCAATGGTATAGTGGATCATAAAACTGTACCAGTGTGTTGGGAACTCCATCTTCAACCTTGGTCTTCAAGATACCCATAAGTCTTCCATACTGAGCTCTGAAATCCTCTGGACTAACTATCATATAACCAAGCTTCTTCAACTCTGTTAAGTCAGGACATTTGAAAGTGGATTTCTTGGTATTCCTCCTTCCAAGTTCCATTTTACCTATCGATATTTGCAAAAGAAAACTATGAGTTTCTTGGTTTTTATGCAAAAGTTTTTTTTATGGATGCATGAATGAATGTTTTACAAATACAGGTTTAGGGTTTTGATATTAAGCATGGAGCCAAGGGTCTAACCATCCCACAATGTATGAGCTAATATATTTATTTTGTACCTTTAGAATAAGGTTCTAAAGTGGTCCCCAAAGTCATAGATCCATCTTTCGGATATTATCAGTTTAACGACTTGCTCGTAGACCAATAATATTCTTAAGAGAAACTCGTCTGAGTGTAGCATCGCGTAACAATTACCTCATATCTTACACCTGAATAATCTTCGCACTAACTCCTAAAAAGGCTTAGAGGGGTTACAAGGGTTCTAAAGGTCCTCAGTTTCTTAGACTCCCAGATCGAAGATAATAATGCCACTACGATTTACTCGAAACAACAAATATTACCATCAAAGGGGTCTCCACTGAGCGGGGTTATATCATATGTTAATCATGCTTAGGATTACTCCAGACATGTAACTTTGATTATACCACCATCCTATCTTATTTGTATTCTCTAATCCGGGTTGGGATTTCGTCACCACTTATAGATCTCCATAATGAAACCCAAGAAAACATAGCAAAAAATAATAATAAACACATATAAACAAGTTAGGTATCACCCATTTAATATTATGTCCCCAGTGGAGTCGCAATTTATGTCGCGGTGAAGAATTGGAGACCAAGCTATTAATTAGACTTGACTCATGAATCAAAATATCACCATCGAACTTTAATTTATCCAAGGGAAGGGGAAAATATTCAAAAATAAACCCAATATGTATATGCAAAGCTAGAAGATTAAACTTAAGCTAAGCAAAAGGGGGGATTTTAAAGGTACGGGGGTGTGTTATGAAAATGGAAGGTATCAACACCCTAATCATCTGTAGTACTCTACAGGAACCTTTTAGATATATGTATTTGGTTTGAAATTGTTTGCTATTTGATTGGGGAGATGAGAAAAAGAACATCTCTTTATTGTTTGATAATTTGGAAAGACATTGAGTCTTATGCCTATGTACCCGTGAATGATCAAAACCTCGTAGTTCGGGTTCAAAAGTAAGAAGGGATTTGTTGGGCTTGATTTAATGAGAAAGAGACAAATTGTCCTCTTAAGGAGAAAACTCACATTTAAACCACCACAAACATGTGGAAGATAGATCTTTGCATCAAATTGAAAGAAGGGCTCTCACTTGGATATAAAATCAACAAGTATGCCACATACCTCTTCCAAATGGAAAAGAATCAATACCAATCTCAACAATGTTATGGGGTAGGAGATTTAAATCTCAACTAGGGATGACTCATTTCTAATCCTTTTATGAAAAGGTTTTAAACATGGAAAAGCCAAAGTGGCAAAAGGGTTTGAATTAAGTTTGTGTTTTTTAGGTCTTATGAAAAGATCTTTGAATATGCTTAAGTGTTTTGAAGCATTTGATTAAGAAATAAAAGGAGAAACAATGACCTAAGTCAATGTTTATTATGAAAGTGGTTATAAGAAGGAGAGAGAGAGAGATAGAATCCTAAGGTTTAAATTGAGGGGAACCTAAGGTTGTATCTAGAAGTTTTTGGATTAAGGGGAAGCAAAGTTGTATAGAATGCAGATGAACACACACATGCAAAATGACAAAAATGTCATGATTCTTTTCCCTTGGATATAAATAATAACAAGGTTGAACATGCATTAACATTAAGGCATAAAATATGGCTAAATACAATGGCAATCACAAGGTATGGATGCCAATATTAAACTTGGTTTTTTAGGCATTGAGAAGCATAAACAAGACATGACGAAGTTTCACATAACATCATAAGACACAACATGTTTTTCTATCCAATCAAAAGTGGTGAAATAAATGATATTTTTTTGGATTTTTGGTGTGATCATAAAATAGACATTCTCATGAACACATGGAAAAAAGAATGGATCAAAAATATTAAGGGATCAAGAAGTTATGGATATTTACAGTTATGAAGAAAAATGAACATTTAACAAATGAAAACAAAAAATCATTACACTACCCAAATTCGAACCCACACCCAGTAACTTAACAAACCAGTGTTTTACCACTAGGGTGCAATGCCAATTCATGTATTCAGTTACATCAATAAAAATATATGTTTAAGTAACTTTTAAAATTTTAAAAATGGCTCCAAACTTCGTCTTCCTCATTCATCCTACATAGTTTCCACCATTTTCACATATTGTTAAAACTCTAACTCTCTCAATTCTTAACGAAATCAAAAGTTGTAAAGACCAAAACTGCTTAAAATTTCGCAAGGAATCTAATGGTATTCACCAATTTCATTTATTTTTCATAAATATCCAGAAATAAAAAAAATGCATATGAACCCTAAAAATTGAAATTAAAATTAAATTCCAAACATCCTCGATTAAGACCAATGATCATAGGGGTTTTGTTCCTGACATCTTGGCAAGTGTAATGGTAACAAGAATGATGCAAAATGGTGCCTTAAATCATAAATTGCAGAAATGAATACATACCTCGAAAATGAAAATCTTCTTTTGGAGTAGGGGTGTTCCAAATGTGATTTTATGATTTGAATAGCTTCCTTACACCTCTAGGAAGGTGTTTGAATAACTGGCTTGAGCTGAGAGTGCTTGGTTCTTCCTTTCCAAATCAAGTTGCAAGTTATGAAAATGTGATTTGGAAGATGATGGTCGGGCTGTTATAGAAGTTGTTCAAGTGTTTGGACAACTTCTAATGGATGTTTAGAAGTTGTTTGAAGTGTTGGTTTGGAGAAAACCCAAGCACAATGGAATTTGGAAGTTTGAGGTTTGGAGAATTTTCTACAATGGAGTTTTTGTGTCAATTATGGTGTATTAAGTTATGAGGCTTGTTTCTCTATTTATAGAGGCTCCATGTGGTTCATGTATTTTGCAGAAATCAATCTTGGTTCAATTGGAATGCTAGTTTGGTGACTTGGTTTCATTTTGCACAAAAAATCATAATGGATCATGATGAAAAGGTGGAGTGAAAGGAGGAGTTTAGAGGTACTTTTAGGATTTTGATTTTGGTTTAGAGGTTAAGTGTGATCAGAAGAAACAAGTTAGAAGCTCAATGCAAGAGTGGTTGGAAAAGTTGGCCTTTATCAAAATGGATATGAAGCTTTTTGCAAAACCTTCCAAATATGGCATCAAGACTTGGTCAGTGGCTCAATCCCTTGTGTAATGCATCAAAGTTTGTGTAATCTTCTGATTAAGGTGAGATTTAGAAGCAAGATAGTCTGTAAAGCAAGATCATGTAGCTTTGGCTCAAGGTTACATGATGAATTTGTCATGAAAATGACCCAAAATTCAGATTTGGAGAGCCAACTTCAACTCTTCGAAACACCTAGCTCAAATATGATAAATTCACGATCTTGGACATTTTGGAAAGCTAAGACCAGCCTATACAACTTTCATGTTGGGAGTTTTCCTTGAATCAATGTGTATCATGGTGAAAAGTGATGATCAATTAAGCCACTTTTTGAAGGCAGATTTGGTTGAAGATTTTTCTAAGTGTTTTAAGTTCATGGTACCGACTTCATGGCTTCATAACTTGAAATCCTTGCATTTTTTGGGAATTAATCATCAATGAAAAAGTTAAATTATAAAGTAAGACCCTTAATATGATCATTGGAGCAAAGAAAATGGTGGCCTGGATCACAAGTTATGGCCTTGGAACGATGGGTACTTGAACATGTATTTTTTTCATAACTTAGAAAATTTTACAAAACCAAATCTTGCCCTTTTTGCAAGTAACCTCAAGTTTCTTATTTGCTCTTGATAAAATTCATCCATCAACCATATTTTAATTATCCTTGAGTTGATAAGTCCATGGTTGACCAAAAATGTCGAAAGTCAAACTTTGACTTTGCCTTAGTTGACTTTGTATCGGTTGAATCCAATTCTTGCAATCTTTAATAAATGAGATTTGTTAGGCATATTGGATGATGTGAATGAATCACTTATGATGTATTTGAAGTATTTGAACCATACTTCAAGCTTTGGGATCATGCCCCTGCTAAAAAGTCAACCAGTTGACTTTGGGTCAAAACCCTAGCTGAGGGTATCAGATGAACTCTGGACTTGATAAATTTGAGATGGAATGATCTTGAAATTGATTCTTATTGATGAAGTCACTTGATTACTTGGGAAGGATGGGGAGTTTGAAATGTTAAAACTCATGCCAAGTCTTGATTGATTAATCTTTGAAAGCTCTTGGTGCAAAACCCTAGCTTAAGACAAACAAAGTAGAAAATCTTTTTGTATTTTCAATAGGTTAGTAGAGCAAAGATCCTAGATGTCATGCAAATGATACAAATGATGGTGGCATCTTAGAGTTGAAAATTAGGGTATGAAACCAGATATGTTCAGCATCCATCCCACGCCATCTAAAAGCCCCAACTCCTTCAGACAATCATTATCAACGTACCTCGTGGGTTGAACTGAACGTTGATAGAACCCGAGGTAGTTGTCTCTTTGTCGTTCGCCGGACTCTCCCTCTATGAATATGATAGATGAAAGGTCGGGAGAAGGTCTCTCTTGACGGGCCATGGTGTAAGCAAATTGAGATTTGGCGTAGAAGAAGTGGGTTTCGTGAGTTATAGGAAACTCACTTGTTTCTGTTTAAATAAGAAGTGATGGAAGGGGTAATGGAGTGAATAATTGGGGGTTAATGGAGAAATAAATGGGTGTGAGTGGGACGGTTATGGTGTGGGTGAACGGTTAAGGAAACATAAAGAGTAGATAAGGAAGAAGAAAAGGATAGTACGCCTTTGTTTTAATTAAAACAGAATGCGCATTCTGGAGGCGTGACGAGCGTCACGTACCTGTTACGGTCGTAAGACGCGTAACGGTCGTGACGTTCATGTGACGAGCGTCACATGCAACAGTCATATTTTTTCCTAGGGAAAACGGAAAAATTGAATGCATGCTTTATGATTAATTTCTAACTGTTTGCATGTTATGATTAAATCATATTGTCAGTACCATAGCAAAAATAGACATTATAATAACTAAAAGAAAGTAAAGACAATAACAGTATAGAAATAGAGTAATAAAACAATAGCAGCAGCAGTACAAATAAAACAGCATTAGTATGGAAACAAAATAACAAGACAGTAACAACGGTAAAAGTAACAAAATTGAACTGACAAAGGTAAATTAAATTAATCACAGAAGCAAGAAATAACAATTGTTATTTAGATTAAATGTAAAGACTAAAGTTAAAATTAGCAGTAAGAATTAAAAGAATAATAGCAGTAAAGTGCTCCCTCCCCACACTAAAATATAGCAGTGTCCTCATTGCTTTAATGTGAGTAGGAAAATTCAGCGATCAATGTAATTAGCCACGGTGCTGCCCCAAAGAAGCTACAACCTGGTTTAAGTGATCAAACAGTTCGACGGTGACATCCATTAAGCCTAAGACATTAAGGCACGTGCTTTTTAGTTCATCTTTCACATTAGTAATTTCAGTACAGAAACCATCCAAACGGGTAAGAATTATGGTCAGATTTTCTGCATAAGATGGAATTTCTGGTTCATTCAGATTATAGTAGTTTGGAGGGGTTTCAGGGTCAGATTCATCAATAGAGATAGGGTCATCAAAATACTCATAAATAGGTGGTGTCTCAGGAGGTGATGGTGGAGCAATGTGATGTTCATCTAAATCATCTAGCCAGTTATTACGGTTATGAACACTCGTTCTCTCATGGTTTGGCAAGGTAAATAGCTGGACAACTTCATTATTAATTAGGTAGTAAAAAGTGTCCAGTCCAAGGTTTCCTAAAATTCTTCGGTCGAAGAAAAAGTCAATATCCATGGGTCGGATGGGTCCAAAAGGTGTACGCTTGTTAAGTGGGTGTCTAAGTCCAATAGCATCAGCTATCATGGTCACTAGGCCGCCTACTAGAATTGGGGGCACGATTGTTCTGTGCAAGGTTAACAAATTTTACCATCATGAATGTTACAACATTGACATGTCGACCTTGGTCGACACAGAGTAAGATGAAAAGTTCATCCCTTGACACTAAGGTGTTGTTCTCTTCTTTTCCAAATAGGGCGTGGGCTAGTATTTTGTGGAAGTAGCGGATAGCAGGGTTGTGTATCGCTTAAGAGTGCATCTAGTGTGGGTCAGGGTGGTGATCTCTAGTTAAACTACCCCAAAAGTAATCCAAGTAAATGTCATTGATTAATTCCTCCTGGCGGGTAGTGAATACAAATTGGTCACTAGGAAATCCTAGAAGGTCAGCAAGGTCTCTACGGTTATAAGTGAAATCAATACCAAATGGCCTAAAAGAAATCAACCCTTTGTTGAGTCTGTAACCATGCTCGGGTATGTAAACTAGGGAGCTAAGGAATTCTAGGGTAACCTCATGGTATGTGACAAACCTTCTCTTAATAACAGCATTCTCCCAACCTAGCTGGTTAAACATAAATAAGATACTATGATGGATAGCTAGCCTATCCGTGGTAGATCTATCATGATATATGGATAAAGCCATATCCTTCTGATCTAAATAATCATAACGCCTTCTCTGAACTCTGTCTCTGAAAACTGTATCTACTTGTTGCATGATGAAAATTAGTTACTAACTAGTTTTAAGTTTGCCTATTAATTAGTAGCCAATATTACTAAGTTAGTAACGAAAAATGACAAGTACATTAATGCATAGAATCTAGGAAAGGGAGCAAAATAAAAGTAATAATCAAAGAAGTAGGACACTGAAAATGCAAAACATAAAAATAACAAAATCAATAACAAATTAAAAAGAGGTGGGTTGTCTCCCACCAAGCACTTTGTTTAATGTCGTAAGTTCGACAGTAACGTCGCGATATATCAGTTTTGGGGTTGAGCGGGTAGCTCTATAAGTCTTAGACTATTTGAATAGTTTCTATTGTCAATATTATGATAATGCTTTAATCGCTTCCCGTTTACAATGAACGGTTCACTATTTCTATCGCACTGCTTTTAAAAACTTTAGTAATTTCGAAAGGACCTGACCACCTAGATTTAAGTTTTCCTGGAAAAAGCTTAAGTCTTGAATTAAATAGTAACACTACATCGCCGACATTAAATTATTTCATAGATATACGTTTATCGTGCCATTTTTTAGTTCGTTCTTTGTATATCTTGGCATTCTCATAGGTGTCTAGTCTAAGTTCTTCCAATTTGTGAATGTTTAAAATTCGATTCTCGCCTGCGGAAGTATAATTTAGATTTAGGGTCTTAATTTCCCAATAAGCTTTGTGTTCTAACTCTACAGGGAGATGACATGATTTACCAT
This sequence comes from Lathyrus oleraceus, assembly GCF_024323335.1. NCBI lineage: Eukaryota > Viridiplantae > Streptophyta > Magnoliopsida > Fabales > Fabaceae > Lathyrus > Lathyrus oleraceus. Next base: position 26,964,081 of record NC_066580.1, on the reverse strand, counting down.
AAACTAATTTAAAGGGTGTGGTCCCTATTGGGGTCTTGTAGGCTGTCCTATATGCCCACAAAGCTTCATTTAGTTTAGATGACCAGTCTTTTCTAGATATTTCGACAGTCTTTTCTAGAATTTGTTTGATCTCTCTATTTGAAACTTCGACTTGCCCACTGGTTTGTGGGTGATAAGGTGTTGTTACACGGTGTCGGACTCCATACTTCAAAAGAAGTTTTCCAAAGATATTTGATATGAAATGGGAGCCATCGTCATTAGCTACTAGTTTTGGCACACCAAATCTAGGAAAGATTACGTTCTTGAACAACTTAATCACTACTCATGTGTAATTAGTCGGAGAAGCTACAACCTCGATCCATTTTGAAATGTAATCGACATCTACGAGTATGTACTTATTTCCAAAAGAAGATGGGAATGGTCCCATGAAGTCAATCCCCCATACATCAAAGACTTCCACTTCTAAGATGCCTGTTTGTGGCATTTCGTCGCATCTTGAAACGTTACCAGTGCGTTGGCACCGGTCGCAATTTATAACCGCATTATGGACATCTTTCCATAGAGTAGGCCAAAAGAGGCCAGATTGTAAGATCTTAGCACAAGTTTTTGAAGTGCTTGCGTGCCCACCATAAGGAGCGGAATAGAAATGAGAGATTATATCGTCTATTTCATCCTCAGGAACACATCCACGAAAAATACCGTCGGTACCTCTCTTGAAAAGCAAAGGTTCATCCCAGTAGTATTGTTTTAGATCATGAAAGAATTTCTTCTTTTGTTGGTATGATAGGTTCGGTGGAAGTGCTCCAGCAGCTAGGTAGTTGACAAAGTCATCATACCATGGCAGAGTTATATTCGTATGAATTTCTTCCATGGATTCTTCTATTTTGGTATCATTTAAGGTTAGCTCAGACATGTCGCTTTCCATTTGGGCTATAAGTCGTTCGTAAGAGAAATCATCATTGATTGGAACTTGTTCTGGCTTGTTCCCTTTGATTCGTGATAAGTGGTCTGCTACTACGTTCTTAGTACCTTTCTTATCTTTTATTTCTAAGTCAAATTCTTGTAATAGTAGGATCCATCTTAAGAGTATTGGTTTGGCATCCTTCTTACTTAGCAAGTACCTAATAACAACGTGATCAGTATAGATGATGATTTTCGCTCCTACTAAGTAAGAACGGAATTTGTCTAAAGCGAACACAACGGCTAGAAGTTCCTTTTCAGTGGTGGCGTAGTTCATTTGGGCAGGATCGAAGGTTCTACTTGCGTAGTAGATCGGATGAAGTTTTTTATCCTTCCTTTGTCCTAGCACTGCGCCTGCGGCATAATCACTCGCATCACATATGATTTCGAATGGTAATCTCTAGTCGGGTGGTTGTATGATAGGTGCGGTGATTAAATATGTTTTTAATTGTTCAAACGTTGTTAAACATTTATCATTAAAGATGAAGTCAGCGTCTTTCATTAATAAACTAGTCAGTGGTTTGGTAATTTTCGAGAAATCTTTGATAAAGCGTCAGTAGAAACCGGCGTGTCCTAAGAAGCTTCATATTCTTGGTTCGGTTTTCGGAGGTTGAAGATTTTCTATAATTTCGATCTTAGCTTTGTCTACTGCAATTCCTTTATCAGATACTACGTGTCCTAGCACGATTCCTTGTTGGACCATAAAATGGCATTTCTCCCAATTCAATACGAGATTCACCTTTACGCATCTTTAGAGTACCATTTCAAGGTTTGATAGACATCCTTCAAATCTCTGCCCACAAACAGAAAAATCATCCATAAAGACTTCCATAATGTCGTCTATAAACACAGTGAAGATCGACATCATGCATCTTTGGAATGTTGCGGGAGCGTTGCATAGTCCAAATGGCATTCGTCGATAAGCAAATGTACCATAAGGGCATGTGAAGGTTGTTTTCTCTTGGTCGTCAGGATGGATAGGAATTTCAAAGAATCTTGAATAATCGTCTAGATAGCATAAGTGGGAATACTTAGCCAATCGTTTAAGCATTTGATCAATGAAAGGCAGAGGAAAATGATCATTTCGAGTGGCTTTGCTCAGTTTCCTATATTCGATGCACATTCTACTTCCGGTCACAACTCTTTGTGTTATAGATTCGCCCTTCTCGTTCTTAACAATTGTAACACCCCCTTTCTTGGGTACTACATGAACGGGGCTAACCCATTAACTATCGGAGATCGGATATATGATTCCTGCATCTAATAACTTCTTTAATTCATTCTTGACTATAGTACTTAAGATTGGGTTGATCCTTCTCTGGTATTTGTAGCGGTGTATTCGTCACTTTATGATTTATTGACTAAATCAAAAGCAAAGCATACAAAGATAGAGTCGCCACCGCACTTTTATTTATCCAAAGGAATGACTAAAAAGCGAACAAAAGCCTAAGAAGTTTTACGCATAGAAAACTAATGAAAGGTCAGAGATCTGGGTAAGGGGGTAATTATGCAAAGGGAAGGTGTTAGGCACCCAATGCATCCTAGGTACTCATAGGGAACCCTTTTCACAAATTGTTGCAAAAGATATTGTTTATGAAAATATTTATTGTGCAAACATTGATTGGAAGGATGAGAGAAGAATATACAAATTTATTATTTTTGTGTTTGGATGGATGAAACCCATTGCCTACGTACCTTTTCATGAAAGATAAGGATCAAAACCTCGTAGTTCGGCTAAAAGATTTCCAAAAAAAGTAAGTGGATTGATTTTAAACAAAAGCCCTAAGGTCTTTCATTATCCACGGGAGAAAACTCAACCTATACAACCACAAGTCCACCACGTGAGAAAAGCTTTAACTTGCTAGTGAGGGACCATGCCCTATAATAAGCAAGGAAGTCTTACAATTCAATCACTAAGGACAAAAGGTGAGATTCACATCAACCACTAAGATAATTGAGATCTATGGCTAATGTATGAAAACTTATCAAGAAGTGGACTTGAGCCACAAAACAATTGAATGAGTGGAATTAGTCAATTAGAATTATTCACAAAAGATGAAGTCAAGGTATGATTAGAATTCAATTCAAAAGAAGTATTATGAAAATGAAGTTTGAAAATCAAAGGCCTAAGGCCTAGGTTTCTAATTTGAAAAGAAATGAAAATGTTTGCACAATATTTTTCTGGTTTTGGGTTAACATGCCAATGGAGGTTTATAGAACAAAAAGGGTGGAGGTTAAGGGATGCAAAATTTCTTAGATGCTCACCTCTTGAGATCATATGTAGATGACCCAAGTGATTCCTTTGGAAAAGGCAACAAAACAAATAACAAATAAACAACATAAATGGATACCGGATGCCAATCAATGGACTTACACCAATCTCACAAAACCAAAATGGATATCGGATGCCAATCAATGGACTTACACCAATCTCACAAAACAAAGAAAACATGGATACCAGATGCCAATCAATGGACTTACACTAGTCTCACAAAACAAAACATGGATACCAGATACCAATCAATGGATTTACACCAGCCTCACACAACAAAGATGGATACCGGATGCCAATCAATGGACTTACACTAGTCTCCAAGGAATGATCATAGGAAACAACTGCCAATAAATGGACTTACAATTGACTCCTCACAAGAAACAAATAACAAATGCAATAAGCAAGAGGAAACAAGTTGCCAATAAATGGTCTTACACTCGACTCCAAGGAAATGGGATGCCAATCAATGGTCTTAGTCCCAACTCCTACCAGATCATAGGAAACAACTGCCAATAAATGGACTTACAATTGACTCCTCAATGGACAAACAAGATGTCACAAAGTATGAACAATGATCATGAAATGATATACAAGTGATGAAAACAAATGCACAAACGCACACACCAACAATTATGCACATATGGGCAAACAACAACAATCAACCAATTAGCACACACTATACACAATTGATAGGCTCAAGCAAGGTTAGGCTTTAGAAACAAGCCAACTGGAATGGGGTGTTTTGAGCTCTTAACCCTAAAATTGAGAGTTAGGGTGAAGCAGATGAAATGGAGATGAGGGTTATGCCTCATAGCTCTTATCCCTGGCCTGGGAGAGCTTTAATCAATAGAAAGTGTGGGAGTTCAGAATGAGGGAACTCTTCTCCACATATGATGGACTCTATAAGATCTTGGGTTCTTATTCACAATGCATCAACACATGGTGTGAGCAAAGTGAATGACACAACTGAATAGCAGGGGATGGATTACACATCCCTTTTATCTTCCAATTGCCTCTTAAGAGGACTTTACCTGCTTGGCACAAAATTAAATAAACAAAAACATGGCCTCTTAAGGAGGGCTTCAGACAGGTGCCTGCCAATAACAGCAGGTCTTCCAGACTACATGAAGAATAAAGATTATACCTAAGTGGTATGCCAACCACAAGCAAAAGCAAAGCAAAGCAAAGTTCAAATGAACTTAAAGCAACTTAAGTACCTGTGGAAACAACTAAACAGATCAGTATAATACTCAGACAAACAGACAACAGTCAATAACAAACAGACAATCCCAATGTACAACACATAAGCCATGAGGCAAACTCAAATGAGTTATCATCAACCTACAAAATAGCAAATGTTAGCAATCAAAAGCAAATATCAACATTCAAATGATGGAGCAACATTAACCATGGAATTTGGATGCTTGAACCTGAAATTCAAAGCTCACATGTAAGTACAAACCACTAGGTCAAAGCCTAGGGTCAAAGGTGAAGAAAAAATTCAAAACAGGAGCTGAAATTAAACACAATGCAACTTCAAACACATGTTAACATGTCCTAAAAAGGAATAAAGCAAAATCATCAAGCAAGGCCCATGTATCAAGCAAGATAAGTCAAAGACAATTTCAAAGCTCATATTTGGACATTGAGAATGAAAATTCTAAATCAAAACATTATACAAAAAATCAGAAGCATCCAAGATCATTTGGCATGGAAATTAAATGGTACAAGTTGAACAACCAAATGTGTGACACAAATTGTCACACCATGCAAACATGTGCATAAAACAGAAATGGTAAATGAGAAAAATACCAAACCAAGCCTAAAATATCCATCAACGTGTCTAGAATCATCATGTAAAATTTCATGCAATTTGGATTAAAATCAAGCATTTCATGATAGAAAGAGTAAGGCAAGGTCATAAATGTACATGTGTTCAATCAACCTAGAGCAAATAAAATTCCAGCCATGCACAACTTTCAAACTCATTATCATTAAAAGCTAGACATCTCAAGGATCAATTTGCAAAAAATTGGGAGTGATTTGATGCATTTTTCAATTTATTATGATTTTTCTAAGTTAGCATACCAAATGGAATTCAAACATGTGAAGCATACATGGAAATGGAGGGAAAGCACTAAAACATGAAATGATTTGAATATTTGCGCCAGGCCGGATTCGAACCCTGTAGGAATTCAAATGTGAGCGCGCGCCTTTAATGAAACGCACCGTTTCATTAAAAGAGGTGGCAGTCAACGCGCATGTGGCAAGGGTCAAGGCATTCTGAGCCAATGGAAACGCTTACTAGGCAACAGCATGGTCCAATCACAATCAAACCCTAAGCCAGCGTGTAATAAACCAGGAACCGTCGCTAATTACCAGAAACCGACGCTAACACATGAACTTCATCTTCTTCATGAGGAAGAAGATGAACAGTAGCAAAGCTTCAAACGCGTTTCCAGAAATTTCTCCAGAAATTCAAAACAAATATACCAATACAAAGATCCTTCCATGGTGAACACAAATCAAGCAATGGCTAAGCATAATTCATCAAGAATGGAGAGAATCGAGCAAAATAAAAATGGATCACAAAACTTTATTCACACATATCTCATGCAATACTACATCATTTCAATTGATTTTTTTGCTCAGAATCATCAGGAAAACAAGATCTACCAGAATATGTACATGAATTTCAAAATTAAGAGGTTCGAAAATTGACCTCTTGAAGAGCAGAATCTTGGAAATGCACGATCCACAGCTTGTATTGATCCAAATCCAGTCCAGAATGCTTGTGATGATGTTTGATGAAGAAAAGAAAGCTTGAACACGTGTAGATCTAGCTTAATTCTGAATTTCCATCTTCAACTTCATGAGCTTCAACTGCTTGATTCTTGCACGAATTCAACAAACCAACACTTGATTCATACTATAATCAACTCACTGATCATGAATCTTCAACAAAAACAAGGTGTTATGTTGAAGAATTTTGAATTTTGATTTGAAGAAAATTTTGGAGGGAGATGAAAACTAGATCTAGAAATGGTGAATTGTGATTAACCTCCCTCAAATTCTGTTATGATTTAGTATATATATGCTTTCCTAATCAACTTGCTAATCCATAATTAACTTGGTTAATGAAAATAACGTGTTTTTGCAAATTCAAAAAATGCATGGTGCATGGGCTAATTACACGTGAACAGTACCCTTGGCTTGATCATTTTCACTTAAAATTATCTTTTAAACTCAATGGCAATGGTAGAAAGTCCATACAATGCACCATTTTTGAATTTTGCAATTTCCTTCCAAAAAAAGCATGGATATGCAAGTGATTATGTGATGAGATTTTATGTAATGTGATGCATGATTTGGAAATTAGAGGTCAAGAGAAGAATATTGCAAAAAGAACCACTCAATTTGGAGTTATGAATCAAAAGATATGGCCATTTGAAGTTTCAAGCACACTTGGCAATGATTGGATCATATCTCCTCAACCATTCATCAGATGCTCATGATCTTGGACATTTTGGAAATGGGAGAGAGAGATCTTCAACTTTCATGTTGGACAAAATTTCATTTGAAGCTTCTTTGACATTGGAAAGTTGAGTTGAAGTTGGATCAAAAACGTGCCATTTTTGGAAAGTTGAAATTATAGGTCACTTTCCGTTTTTGGAAACTTTTGACTTGACCTCAAATCCTTCAACCTTGATCTTTGAAATGATGAATAAGCATGATTGGACATGAATGGGATGAAGAAACTCAATTTCCCACTTCAAAACCCACAGTTGACTTTTCAGTTGACTGCATTGGTCCTTAGATGACCTGAAAATGTCCTGATGAATTTGGGGCCTTTGCCACTTGGGAACTTGCTCCAAAATGAACCTATAGCTCACATGAGCTCCAAATAATGATCACATGATCCATATCTCAATAGAAACTTCATCTCTCTTTGTACCATGAATTCACCTGAATTGCCTTGACTGTTGATTGCTTAAGCTGCAAGTAACAAAGGTTAATGACATATTTTTGTACATTTTGGTTAGTGATTAAAAGAAAAGCAATGACATACAAATGCAAGCAATGCTTGGTGATCAAGAATCACTCTCAAAGGGATCCCACCCACAGGGAAGGAAGCAAGGTGTCCAATGATCCTTGAGGCAATGCAATGATATGATATGATGCCATGAGGGATCTTAGGGACAAAATTGGGGTCTTACAGATGCCCCTATTTAAGGTCATTCTAGCCGGAGAAGTGAAGGTTAAAATCTTCATCTCGACGCGGTAGAATGGGCTTAAATAACAGTAATGAGACAAATTTTGGTCCCTAAGAGACCTCATGATGCAGATGTATGCATGTAAAGACAAACAAACTCTGTGGGAATATAGGTTCACAAAGAAGAAAAGACGATCCATCAGAGTAATACACTCACCAGAAATAGAGACTCTAAGAGGACTCTCATGGGGATAAGAAGAGAAATGTGCGAGCAAGACACGACTCTGAATTAGGGGAAACAAAGAACTAGACACAGCGTGAGCAGGACACGACTCGACTGGAGACTTTACCGGGGAGTAAAGGACTCAAACTGGGGAAAGGAAAAAAAATTCCAAAGGGAACACAACCATTGGAAAGACTCAAGCTGACTCAAAAACGCGTGTATTGGGGAAAACGCCAATACAGCACAACTATCCATAAAGGATACTTCGGATAAAAATCCGGACTCGGACTGGAAAAAAGATTCACACAGAACCTCCCTGTCGGGGAAAATTGCATATATTGGGGAAAACGCCAATACAGCAAAAGGGTAAAAATCACAACAGGAACTCCACTGGGGGATGTCTAACAAAGAGACTCCTGGGGAAAAAACTGCAAGATGAGGCGTTACCGGTTACTGGGTAACAAGCTCAAAGAAACATGTGATCTAAACACCGGTTATTGGGTGAAAGAACAACAAGCTCAGGAAGAATGAATATCTAAGACCGGTATAAGGGTGAGAGATATCAATCAACCAATCATCTGAGAAAGACCTGAAAAAGGTACATCAACTCAGGGAAATCTGACTCCACAGGGGACCAAGGTCATAATTGGGAGCAAAAAGGAAGGAACACCAGGGATACCGGTTACTAGGTATATAATAGGTGACTAACCAAAGCGTGAATTGATATATATGCCAAAACACTCATCATTCGAAAGGAGGGCTTAAAAAAGCAAATCGACTTATAGGATGGACATTCGACTCCGCGACGGGAAAACGAATCTTACTCAAAATGGGGAAGGACAAAAGACTTCAACCAAAGAGCGCATGAGATATAATATCCATTACCGTCAGAACGTGGATAGTATACTCGCATGAGATATATTATCTATTACCGTCAGAACGTAGATAATATACTCGCATGGAAGGAACACCAGGGATACCGGTTACTGGGTATATAATAGGTGACCAACCAAAAAGAGAAACAATCGTTACCAACAATAACAAGGCAAACGAAAGATAACTCGCTGGGGATAAATTGCAAGCATCCGGCAATTATCCAGGAGACATATCACCGGTTACTGGGAGATACGCTCAACAAAGGGGTAGAAAGAACATTTGATTCCGCAAAGGAACACGAATCTTACTCGACTGGGGAAACACAACAGGCTTCGACTGAAGAGTGCATGAGATATATTATCCATTACCGTCAGAACGTGGATAGTATACTCGCATAGAAGATTATCCACAACCGGTTACTGGGTTAATAAAGGATAAATCGACCGAAAATAAAGGCATCGGGATACCAAAACTAGGTATATAAAGATGACCGATCAAAGGGAGCAACAATCATTACCAATCAAACGGGTAAATGAAAGAGGACTCACAGGGGATGCATTGATAAAAAATCAATGATCCGGGGAACATATCAATGGCAAACGGTGAAAGGACCCGTTGAGGATAAAATTGCTAGCATACGGCAATTATCCACAAAAAGACTTGTTGGGAAATACAACTGCTTACTCAGAGCAAATACCCAAAAGCAAGGAGGGAATATCAACATCGAATACTGGATGAAGATAACCATAAAGAGGGGATTATATCTACCGAATACTGGGTAGAAAACCACGGACGAGTAACCGTCATCGGTTAGGATGAACAACAAGGTTAACTCACAAAGGGGAGAACAAAGGATTTACAACTACCGAATATTGGGTAGAAGACCAAAGACTCTGGCTGAGGAAACGAGATGTTTATCACTACCGACTACTGGGTAGAAAACCAATGACTCAGCTGAGGATAAAATTGCTAGCATACGACAATTATCCACAAGAAAGCACAGACTCCACTAGGGAGACAACAACAGCATAGGATTTACAACTACCGAATACTGGGTAGAAGACCGCAAAAATCCACCATCAACCAGAATGAACCACAAAGGTTAACTCTGCTAGGGGAAAAGAGATAGGACTTACATCTACCGGATACTGGGTAGAGGGCCATAACTCTGATGAGGATAACAGAAGTAGGGTTTACGACTACCGAATACGGGGTAGGAAACCAAAGCCTCTGCGTGGGGAGTGAAAGGATCACAACTCCGCACGGGGAAACAAAATAGGGTTTATAACAAACCACAAACTGCTGGAGAGCAAGAAAATAGGATTTACGATTCTTGCTGAGGAACAAAAAGTTCACAAATACCAATCTCTGGGTAAACAACCACAGATTCCACAAAGAGGGAAAAAAGGTGTACAGGATTTACAACTACCGGTTACTGGGTAGAAAACCACAAAGGATAGGACTTACAACTACCGGTTACTGGGTAGAAGGCCCAAACTCCGCTGGGGATAGAATGAACTATTGCCGGTTACTGGGCAATTTATTCATTTATTCCATAGGGAAGCACAAGAGACAGTTGAAAAAATGCCAATTCAGGATCAAACCAAAAAGGCAAACTGAAACAAGACTCATCATAATGAGGAAAGAACTCAAAAGGGAAAACCCATCCCAATATATGTGTTGGGAGGAAACGGAAACAACCGTCATCCACGAGGATATATCTCAGTGGGGAACTGCAGAAGAAAAGACAGACACTTTCTGCTTATGGGGCTGACTCTATATTGAGAGATTAAACACCCGACATCTGCTTGGGGAGATCTACTGGGGAGATCTATATCACCAATCAGCAGGAGACACAAACAAAAGATATATGGCAAAAAATGCAACATGAATATCTGAATGTTGAAAGTATGCATGAATATGCGTGATTTATGTTTGATGAATGCTGACAAAACAGACATATCTAACACAAACAGGTCCAGGAATCAAAAACCCGGTACTACACTTCCAGAGGAAAAACCAAGAAATCCAACTGGAAAGCCAATCTGCTGGAGATCTGAATGCTAAAAAGCAAAGATCTGCTTGGAAAATCAGAGATATCAAAGGAATCACAAAATCTCTGAGTGATGGATCATCAATCAACCCAACTGGGGAACAGAAGTCCACAACAGGGAGCAACTGCCACAAAGACAAATCTGTTGGGGAAATTGAGAAATCCCGAGATTTCTGCAGGGGATCACCAGTCTCAGCTGGGAAACAGGAGCTCACTGCACAGGCAGGAAATGCTGAAGAGAACAGAACACACAAGTAGAATCTGGCCGCACAAGCAACTCTACCGGGGATACTGTCAGCAACTCCATTGGGGATAAACCCACTGAAGGAGAATAGATCACACAAGTAGATTCTGCACACAAGCCACTCTACTGGGGATCAAAAGCATCAGGAAATCAACCAAATCTCTGCAGGGGAGAAATCATCCCAGATACAATCCACCATACCACAAATCTACTGGGGATTTATCTGAGGCAGAGAAGGAGAACTGGGGATCAACCACCAAATACAAAACCTTCCAAAAGGAAACCACAACTGCTGAGGAGGAGAAAAAATCACTGCTCCGCTGAAGGGATAAGAGGTAATAACCTCAACAAGCACTCTGATGAGGAGAGATAGCTTAGATGCAATACATCATACCCACAACTCCGCTGGCGACTTCACTGAGGAGAATGACGAAGTAACGGGGTGTCAACCCACCAACTACTGAATCTTCCAAAAGGAAAGCACCCATGCTGAGGAGAGAATGCTGCAAGAGAGGAAAACTGAAGTTTCCAACAAGCACTCTGATCTGGGAACACAAAATCTCAACAGAAGCTCTGCTTGGGAACAACCCCAACAACAATCTGGAGAAAGAGGATACAGCTATGCCAGGAATATGAACAACTGTCTTACCCTGTTGGAAATCATGCCACCCTTGGGAGAGCACTGAGAAATTCTTAAGTATCCTTTCATCATTGTGAATGTTCACTTTGTTAAAAACATTTTTTTTGAAAAATTTTATTGTTTAAAACAATCACATTTTATCAATTAAAATATGCAAAACATTTGTTGAATTGAAACAAACAAGAGTGCAAATAATTGGATAAAAGCTCAAATTTATTTGATGGAATGGTAGCCTACAAATGGCAAGACTCCATAGATCTGTACAAATTTGAAATCGGTGATATATATTGGAAGAGGGCTACATTGAACATAATGACCATTTCTCTACCAATTTGAATCCGATGTATTCGAAGCTTCAGTTGACGACGAATCAAGAATCTCTGACGAAAAGACAGTTGTGAAATAGAAAGCCTTGTTAGGATGCAGTTACTTGCCAAATCCCTAATTTTTGCCTAGATTGCCCCAGGATGAGGTACTCAATCTAGCGGGATGCAAATATACTTTTCTCAAGTCTCTAATTTTTGCCTGGATCACCCTTTCGGGTTTTCCACCGAGACGCTCATTTTTGCCTAAGCCACCCTTTTGGGTTTTCAACTTAGCGAGCTATTCTGTTTTTATTTTAGGCGAAGTATTTCTTGACTGCATCTGAATTCACAGGACGAGTGAAATCCTCCCCATCCATTGTTGTGAGCATCAAAGCACCGCCTGAAAAGGCTCTCTTGACAACATATGGACCTTCATAGTTTGGAGTCCACTTGCCCCTGGAATCGGGCGCGAAAGACAAGACTTTCTTGAGCACAAGGTCACCTTCTCGGAACACACGAGGCTTGACCTTCTTATCGAATGCTTTCTTCATTCTCTGCTGATATAACTGTCCATGGCACATAGCAGTCAATTGCTTCTCTTCAATCAAATTCAACTGGTCATAACGACTCTGAATCCATTCAGCATCAGTCAACTTGGGATTTTAGGGTATACTTTCTTTTATTTGTTTTTTTTTTTTTGAATTTTTTTTTTTTTTTTTTTTTTGATTTTTTTTTTTTTTCACCCTCTTTTTTTTTTTTTTACATTACATTTGTAATGCCCCAATTTGACTGTTTTTGCTGATTCTCAAGATACATCTGAATGATCTTCTTTTCATACTCAAGAAGACGGGTAATCTCGTCAGGAATCCCTTCAACATCACCTTCCTCCGCCTCGAATACAGGGAATTCAAAATTGGGAGATGGCGTTGGATCATTATGTTCAATGGGTTTTAAAAAACAACCTACATAATGATTTTGATATGAAAAGCTTTTTGAAATCAAACAAGGCAATCATTATGCAGATGAAAAGTTTGATTTTATGCTTTTTTCAGGGTTTTTTGTAATCACCAATTTCATGCAAAAAACAAAAAGTGAAAACAATTGGAAAAACAAATGTTTAACATGCATTTATTGAATGAAAATATCATTGTATTAAATGCTGCCAACAATGTCATCACTTCTCCTTTTGGCATGGGAGAAGGGTTTTCAAACAAAGTAAACATATTATGCTGACTTATGAATGACCGTAGGAACATCCACAACGACCCAATTGTGGCAGATCCCGCCAGGGATGACAAAGTTGTCAATATCCTCTGCATCCTCTTCCAAGATAGCAGCAGCCTCCTCAGCTTGATCAGCATGGATGAAACCTCCACTCTTGAACAACCCTTTGACGTTGAAGACCCCAGAAGAATAGCCAATACCAGCCCGGGATTTATTATCTTCAAGCTCGATCATCTTTCCTAACCCAACAACTGCACCACATTCAACACCCAAGTTCCATTGATATTAACGATATATGAACGATTCAACCATCCTTAATATCAATCATCCATTTTGGTGGATTATGGTTTTCACCTTATCAACACCCAAGTTCCATTGATATTAACGATCGGTGAATGGATCAACCATGAATCACGGGTTTGTTGTGAGTCACGAGCATGGAGTCTCGGTTAAGAACCACCCAAAGGGAGTGTACTATGGTTTAAACCTGCCGAACATGTTCTACAAGAGGTTCCCATAGTCATCATCCCATCTTTCGAATATTATCGGAGGAACGAATACTCGTATTCCAAAAATATTCTCAAGAGAGACTCTTATGAGTGTAGTATCGCGTAACAATCGCATCAGATCTTACATCTGAACGACCTCCGCACTATGTCCTAAAAATAGGCCAAGATGGGCTTGGTAAACTAAGGTCCTTGGCTTCTACGGCACACATTGAAAGAATAATGCCTAACCACAAATAACTTGTGTGACATCATTAATCCAACATGACCTCCACCAAGTGAATGGACTCGCAAGTTAACTTGCTAAGGAATAACTCCACACAAGTCGACGAGACTATGCCATTCTCCTATCATATGGTACACTCGAGTTTGGGTATAGAACTCATCTCACAGAGATCACCAAACAAGCAAGCAATTGATATATCAAGCAAATCAATCATTACAAGCAATACAGTAATCCCAAATTTGTACAAAAAATATGCCATAAACAATATATCACAACAATTGTGAAAAGTTGGCAAACCCACTAGGAAAACACAAGATCCCCAGCAGAGTCGCCACTTTTCTATAGCGGTGTATTCGTCACTTTATGATTTATTGACTAAATCAAAAGCAAAGCATACAAAGATAGAGTCGCCACCGCACTTTTATTTATCCAAAGGAATGGCTAAAAAGCGAACAAAAGCCTAAGAAGTTTTACGCATAGAAAACTAATGAAAGGTCAGAGATCTGGGTAAAGGGGTAATTATGCAAAGGGAAGGTGTTAGGCACCCAATGCATCCTAGGTACTCCTAGGGAACCCTTTTCACAAATTGTTGCAAAAGATATTGTTTATGAAAATATTTATTGTGCAAACATTGATTGGGAGGATGACAGAAAAATATACAAATTTATTATATTTGTGTTTGGATGGATGAAACCCATTGCCTACGTACCTTTTCATGAAAGATAAGGATCAAAACCTCGTAGTTTGGCTAAAAGATTTCCAAAAAAAGTAAGTGGATTGATTTTAAACAAAAGCCCTAAGGTCTTTCATTATCCACGGGAGAAAACTCAACCTATACAACCACAAGTCCACCACGTGAGAAAAGCTTTGACTTGCTAGTGAGGGACCATGCCCTATAATAAGCAAGGAAGTCTTACAATTCAATCACTAAGGACAAAAGGTGAGATTCACATCAACCACTAAGATAATTGAGATCTATGGCTAATGTATGAAAACTTATCAAGAAGTGGACTTGAGCCACAAAACAATTGAATGAGTGGAATTAGTCAATTAGAATTATTCACAAAAGATGAAGTCAAGGTATGATTAGAATTCAATTCAAAAGAAGTATTATGAAAATGAAGTTTGAAAATCAAAGGCCTAAGGCCTAGGTTTCTAATTTGAAAAGAAATGAAAATGTTTGCACAATATTTTTCTGGTTTTGGGTTAACATGCCAATGGAGGTTTATAGAACAAAAAGGGTGGAGGTTAAGGGATGCAAAATTTCTTAGATGCTCACCTCTTGAGATCATATGTAGATGACCCAAGTGATTCCTTTGGAAAAGGCAACAAAACAAATAACAAATAAACAACATAAATGGATACCGGATGCCAATCAATGGACTTACACCAATCTCACAAAACCAAAATGGATACCGGATGCCAATCAATGGACTTACACCAATCTCACAAAACAAAGAAAACATGGATACCAGATGCCAATCAATGGACTTACACTAGTCTCACAAAACAAAACATGGATACCGGATACCAATCAATGGGTTTACACCAGCCTCACACAACAAAGATGGATACCGGATGCCAATCAATGGACTTACACTAGTCTCCAAGGAATGATCATAGGAAACAACTGCCAATAAATGGACTTACAATTGACTCCTCACAAGAAACAAATAACAAATGCAATAAGCAAGAGGAAACAAGTTGCCAATAAATGGTCTTACACTCGACTCCAAGGAAATGGGATGCCAATCAATGGTCTTAGTCCCAACTCCTACCAGATCATAGGAAACAACTGCCAATAAATGGACTTACAATTGACTCCTCAATGGACAAACAAGATGTCACAAAGTATGAACAATGATCATGAAATGATATACAAGTGATGAAAACAAATGCACAAACGCACACACCAACAATTATGCACATATGGGCAAACAACAACAATCAACCAATTAGCACACACTATACACAATTGATAGGCTCAAGCAAGGTTAGGCTTTAGAAACAAGCCAACTGGAATGGGGTGTTTTGAGCTCTTAACCCTAACATTGAGAGTTAGGGTGAAGCAGATGAAATGGAGATGAGGGTTATGCCTCATAGCTCTTATCCCTGGCCTGGGAGAGCTTTAATCAATAGAAAGTGTGGGAGTTCAGAATGAGGGAACTCTTCTCCACATATCATGGACTCTATAAGATCTTGGGTTCTTATTCACAATGCATCAACACATGGTGTGAGCAAAGTGAATGACACAACTGAATAGCAGGGGATGGATTACACATCCCTTTTATCTTCCAATTGCCTCTTAAGAGGACTTTACCTGCTTGGCACAAAATTAAACAAACAAAAACATGGCCTCTTAAGGAGGGCTTCAGACAGGTGCCTGCCAATAACAGCAGGTCTTCCAGACTACATGAAGAATAAAGATTATACCTAAGTGGTATGCCAACCACAAGCAAAAGCAAAGCAAAGCAAAGTTCAAATGAACTTAAAGCAACTTAAGTACCTGTGGAAACAACTAAACAGATCAGTATAATACTCAGACAAACAGACAACAGTCAATAACAAACAGACAATCCCAATGTACAACACATAAGCCATGAGGCAAACTCAAATGAGTTATCATCAACCTACAAAACAGCAAATGTTAGCAATCAAAAGCAAATATCAACATTCAAATGATGGAGCAACATTAACCATGGAATTTGGATGCTTGAACCTGAAATTCAAAGCTCACATGTAAGTACAAACCACTAGGTCAAAGCCTAGGGTCAAAGGTGAAGAAAAAATTCAAAACAGGAGCTGAAATTAAACACAATGCAACTTCAAACACATGTTAACATGTCCTAAAAAGGATCAAAGCAAAATCATCAAGCAAGGCCATGTATCAAGCAAGATAAGTCAAAGACAATTTCAAAGCTCATATTTGGACATTGAGAATGAAAATTCTAAATCAAAACAGAAATGATTCAAATAATTCTGGAAAAATTCATGAGCACTCAACACGTCCAGCATGAACATTATACAAAAAATCAGAAGCATCCAAGATCATTTGGCATGGAAACTAAATGGTACAAGTTGAACAACCAAATGTGTGACACAAATTGTCACACCATGCAAACATGTGCATAAAACAGAAATGGTAAATGAGAAAAATACCAAACCAAGCCTAAAACATCCATCAATGTGTCTAGAATCATCATGTAAAATTTCATGCAATTTGGATTAAAATCAAGCATTTCATGATAGAAAGAGTAAGGCAAGGTCATAAATGTACATGTGTTCAATCAACCTAGAGCAAATAAAGTTCCAGCCATGCACAACTTTCAAACTCATCATCATTAAATACTAGACATCTCAAGGATCAATTTGCAAAAAATTGGGAGTGATTTGATGCATTTTTCAATTTATTATGATTTTTCTAAGTTAGCATACCAAATGGAATTCAAACATGTGAAGCATACATGGAAATGGAGGGAAAGCACTAAAACATGAAATGATTTGAATATTTGCGCCAGGCCGGATTCGAACCCTGTAGGAATTCAAATGTGAGCTCGCGCCTTTAATGAAACGCACTGTTTCATTAAAAGAGGTGGCAGTCAACGCGCATGTGGCAAGGGTCAAGGCATTCTGAGCCAATGGAAACGCTTACTAGGCAACAACATGGTCCAATAACAATCAAACCCTAAGCCAACGTGTAATAAACCAGGAAGCGTCGCTAATTACCAGAAACCGACGCTAACACATGAACTTCATCTTCTTCATGAGGAAGAAGATGAACAGTAGCAAAGCTTCAAACGCGTTTCTAGAAGTTTCTCCAGAAATTCAAAACAAATATACCAATTCAAAGATCCTTCCATGGTGAACATAAATCAAGCAATGGCTAAGCATAATTCATCAAGAATGGAGAGAATCGAGCAAAATAAAAATGGATCACAAAACTTTATTCACACATATCTCATGCAATACTATATTATTTCAATTGATTTTTTTGCTCAGAATCATCAGGAAAACAAGATCTACCAGAATATGTACCAGAATATGTACATGAATTTCAAAATTAAGAGGTTCGAAAATTGACCTCTTGAAGAGCAGAATCTTGGAAATGCACCATCCACAACTTGTATTGATCCAAATCCAGTCCAGAATGCTTGTGATGATGTTTGATGAAGAAAAGAAAGCTTGAAAACGTGTAGATCTAGCTTAATTTTAAATTTCCATCTTCAACTTCATGAGCTTCAACTGCTTGATTCTTGCACGAATTCAACAAACCAACACTTGATTCATACTATAATCAACTCACTGATCATGAATCTTCAATAAAAACAAGGTGTTATGTTGAAGAATTTTGAATTTTGATTTGAAGAAAATTTTGGAGGGAGATGAAAACTAGATCTAGAAATGGTGAATTGTGATTAACCTCCCTCAAATTCTGTTATGATTTAGTATATATATGCTTTCCTAATCAAATTGTTAATCCATAATTAACTTGGTTAATGAAAATAAGGTGTTTTTGCAAATTCAAAAAATGCATGGTGCATGGGCTAATTACACGTGAACAGTACCCTTGGCTTGATCATTTTCACTTAAAATTATCTTTTAAACTCAATGGCAATGGTAGAAAGTCCATACAATGCACCATTTTTGAATTTTGCAATTTCCCTCCAAAAAAAGCATGGATATGCAAGTGATTATGTGATGAGATTTTATGTAATGTGATGCATGATTTGGAAATTAGAGGTCAAGAGAAGAATATTGCAAAAAGAACCACTCAATTTGGAGTTATGAATCAAAAGATATGGCCATTTGAAGTTTCAAGCACACTTGGCAATGATTGGATCATATCTCCTCAACCATTCATCAGATGCTCATGACCTTGGACATTTTGGAAATGGGAGAGAGAGATCTTCAACTTTCATGTTGGACAAAATTTCATTTGAAGCTTCTTTGATGTTGGAAAGTTGAGTTGAAGTTGGATCAAAAACTTGCCATTTCTGGAAAGTTGAAATTATAG
Organism: Lathyrus oleraceus; assembly: GCF_024323335.1. Lineage (NCBI taxonomy): Eukaryota > Viridiplantae > Streptophyta > Magnoliopsida > Fabales > Fabaceae > Lathyrus > Lathyrus oleraceus. The sequence continues at coordinate 26,945,322 of NC_066580.1, read as the reverse complement.
GTCACTTTCCGTTTTTGGAAACTTTTGACTTGACCTCAAATCCTTCAACCTTGATCTTTGAAATGATGAATAAGCATGATTGGACATGAATGGGATGAAGAAACTCAATTTCCCACTTCAAAACCCACAGTTGACTTTTCAGTTGACTGCATTGGTCCTTAGATGACCTGAAAATGTCCTAATGAATTTGGGGCCTTTGCCACTTGGGAACTTGCTCCAAAATGAACCTATAGCTCACATGAGATCCAAATAATGATCACATGATCCATATCTCAATAGAAACTTCATCTCTCTTTGTACCATGAATTCACCTGAATTGCCTTGACTGTTGATTGCTTAAGCTGCAAGTAACAAAGGTTAATGACATATTTTTGTACATTTTGGTTAGTGATTAAAAGAAAAGCAATGACATACAAATGCAAGCAATGCTTGGTGATCAAGAATCACTCTCAAAGGGATCCCACCCACAGGGAAGGAAGCAAGGTGTCCAATGATCCTTGAGGCAATGCAATGATATGATATGATGCCATGAGGGATCTTAGGGACAAAATTGGGGTCTTACAGTATTCTCTAGAGGTTTTACAATCTTCCTCTAGCATAATATGATGCATACAGATGGAAGGACTTATTCCTTTTAGATCAGCGATGTTGTAGCCTAACGCAGTTGGATATTTTCTTAAGACATCTAGTAACTTTTCAGTTTCAATCTGTCCAAAGTCTGCGTTGACTATTACTGGTCTTTTGATTTCAGTGTTGTAAGACCCAAATTTTGGCCCTAAGATCCCTCATGGCATCATAACATTGCATTTGCAAAGCCTCAAGGATCATAAGCATCTTTGTTCCCCTTGCCTTTGGGTGGGACCTCTTGTGAGTGGTTTGAAATCACCAAGCATGCTTGAATTGTATATTATTGCTTTCCTCATTTTGTTTACTAACCAAAAGCACAAAAATATGTCACTAACATTTCTTGTTTGTAGCTTGAGCAATCACAAGGTCCCAAAGCTCCTAGGAAATCATTGGTGCAATGATATGGCCAAGAGAAGATGAAAGCAAGCATGGAAATGGTTCCCAAAGCTCTCATACATCAAATATGCCTCCCTAGTATCTCAATTCATCATTTTTTATCAAAGCAAGTCAAAGGGTTTGAGGTTTCTTTCTCAAGGAAACCCTAATTCATCTATGTACCAATTGTGCCTTTCTCATGAAGCAACCTCAGCCCATGGTCAAATACAATCAAGGGAAGTTCTCTAATTCATTATTTCATGCACATTTGAACTTATTTGAGTGTCCTAAATCATCAATTCATCAAGATATGAGTTATGGACTTGGAAAGTTGATCAGTCAATTCATCTGACTATTTTAAAATGCACTGAGACCTAACTTTTTATGTGTTGGTCAAATGGATATGATCCCAAAGGCAACAATGTTCTTAAGGACAATATGAACAACTTTAATGTTCATCAAAAATTTATTTGAAGCTTGGAAGGTCATCTACCATTCCAAGACATTATAGGTCATTTTGACTGAAACCCTAATTGTGGGTCAACTTCCCAAGAACATAACTCACTCATTTTTTATGATTTTGAGGTGGGATCAAATGAATTGGAAATCTTAATATGTCTACTTCAAATGTTATGTTGAACAAAGTTTCATAATCGCAAATAAAATACATGTGATAATGCAAAACATTATAGGTCACTTTGGACCAAATGCATTGAAAGGCAAGAAAGTCCAACTTCAAGTGCCCATAACTTCTTCATCAAAAATCCAAATGATGCAAAATTTAAGTCCATCTTTATTTTCTTGAAAAGATATACAACGTTTATGTTGGAGGTGTTTCCATTTGAGGCTTGTATCATCAAAATAGAAGGTCTTGAAGTTGGTTCATTTTGACAAAAGTCTCAAAGGCATGTTTTGCATTATGAACTTCATGGCCTGTTTTCATAAATTTCCACACTTCAAATGAGTTTTTGTCCAACATAACATTTGTTACTTATGTCAAGACCTTTCCAACCATTACCCACATGCTTATGTTTGGATTTTCTAATTGGCATTTTCGAAGAGGTGAACATTTAGGCATAATTATGGAACTCATGTGAAAGCTTCATGCACAAGCAAATACCATTCAAAATGCACGTCCATTTCACTTCAGAATGAGCTCAACTTTCATTTCCATCAGCTTTTGGGCCTCACATGCGCCTGTACAGGCCCATGCATGGAGGACCCAAAGCTTCATGCACACGAGTTTTTCCTCACTTGGCATCAGCTCCATCTATAAATAGAATGCATTGCTTCATTGAATTGGTAACCTAATGGCGCCTGAAATGCTGCAAGAGTGAATTCCCAACCATACCAAAGGAACTAAATCCATTTTCTTCAAAAAATTCAAATCTGAAATTCAATTGAATTTGGTTGAATCTTCAGATCTAAAGTTCCTAAACCTTCATCATCTGATCCATTGAAGTTCTGTTTTGCAAAAGGAACAAAGGAAAGGGACTCAAAGCTTCACAATTCAAAGGTGTGCATCAACTGGTTTTTTCTTCGAAACTCCTTATTCTTTGATCTGTTGGCCTTGATATTGTGTTGTCTGAAGTCCTCTCTATAGAGGCATCATTGATGTATGCTCAATTTTTAAAATCAAGCAAGTTCATGATGAACACCATCAAGCTTCCATCTCTGATTTCTCTCTTAATAGGAATCTAGAGTGGAAGTGAGTGGTATATGAGTGATGTACATCACTTCCTCTTTCTATTGATGCCTAGATCGTCCATTTTGGTGAGCATTTGAACCTCTGTGTTTTTTTGCCATCGCCGGAGCTCACCGGAGAAGACGGTGGCACTGGCCACCGCCCTGTTGCCAGATCACATATGGACCGTCTGATCATGTTTCCAGTTTGAATCGTGGCCCTTGGATGATATGACTTATTTTAATTCATTGTGTTACTCATTGACTTGGGACCATCGTGCGCGCGCATCTCTCCACCTCTGGATGTGCCAGCTCAATTAATGAGCTTAGATCTAACGCCTCTCATCTTTTTCTGATTTTCTTAATTTCCATTTTATTTTCTTTAATTCCATTTTATTTCAAAAATTCATAACTCTTTCATTTTTAATCCAAAAATATATGGGACCGATTGCATTATTTCTCTTTTTAATTCTAGTTCCTAAAAATGATTTTTAATATTTTTTATTTTATCATTTGATATTTTTTGTGAATTTTCTCTTTTCTGATTATTTTTAATTCATTTTAATTAGTTTTTGAGATTCAAAAAATACAAAAATATTTTCTCAACCTCTTTGAATGATGATGGATATATGAAAAATATTCTCATCAATTTTTTAATTGATTTGAGATTTATTTGAGATTTTAGTTCAATTAGGTTATTTTTATTCATTTTTAATTGATTAAAAATAGTTTCTGACTTTTAAAAATGCTGAAATTTTTTGTCAAACTTTGTTTGACCTTATTGAACTTGGGATAAATCACTTGGACTTTTCAAAGTTGATTTGAAGTGATTTTGAAGTTTGACCTTTCTTCAATATTTTAATTCAAGTTTATTTTTTAATATTAAAAATGCCAAAAAATATTTTGTTCATGTCTTGACTTCCAATCTTCATCTCACTTCTGTTTTTGATTGTTTGACCATGATCCTCAATGTCATTGGTCAACATTTGTTGATTGGTACATTCCATTTTCATTTAATGCACCTTATTCCTTTTATTTCCATTATCCATTTTCTTCTTCTTCTTCTCCTTTTTCTTTTGATCAATGAGTTAAAGGTTGATAAGTTAGCATTGATTAGGGATGCTTAATCTTCTTTGATTCAAATCTAATTCATCTTGATCAATTGATCAAATGAATGGCTTTGCATTAAGGATAAGTTGCTTCCTAAATCATGCAAAGGACTTAAACCAATACAAGATTATTTCCCATTTTCTTTTGGCATGGCAAGTTGTTGGAACTTGGTTCACTAATCAAGACTTCTAACTTGTGTTGTTGCCTACATTATTATTGACTGACCTCAGATAGTTGTGACTTCTACATAAGTCCAATTACGATTTCTTAACATAGCGCTAAATTTTCCTTATGGCACACTAACTACTAACATTAACCATTAACCATTAACCATTAACCTTTACCTTTACCTTTTGCACTTTACATTTATGCAATTATTTATTCTTGTACATATTATTCATTTTCTTTTTTCTTTGCTCATTGGGGCACATATTTATGTTAATGCAATTTGCCTTTTGCTCACTTGAGCATATAATTGTGTATATATCATTTGTGTTTGTGTTTTGTTTTGTTGTGAACCAAATGCAAAGGATTGGACAAAATAGACTTAGACTTTAGGACTTTCCCATGCAAATTTGGAGTCAAAGAGCAACTAGGCATTGGGCCTTTAGAGTGCTTTAAAAGTCAAAGAGCAACTAGGCATTGGGCCTTTAGAATGCTTAATGTTAAAGACGCCTTTGAAAGGACCAACTTCTAAACTCTTCTTGTTCATTCCTTGTTTGTTTGCTAGAACCTTTTAATGTGTGTGTTCTTGTGCTAGGGATTCCAACTTGATCCAAATTGAAGAACCATTACCATGAGCTTCTAAGAGAGAGGGATCCAAGATACCTTGAGGAGCTTTCCAAGAGTTCATTTGATTGTTGATTGCTTGAGTTTATGCTTATGTGATTGCTTATTCCAAAGGATGGGAGCTACTTGGATCATCAATATGATCTCAAGAGAGGAACTCCATTTGTGGTTTTACTTCTTATCCCTCACCTCTTGTATGAATAGGACTTTAGCCATTCTTCTTCTTCTCTCCACTCTAACCCAAGCCAAAACTTTTGTGCAAACAGCTAACACTTGTTTTCAACATTAGAAACCTAAGACTTATGCTTTTGATTTTCAAACTTTCTTTTCATAACACTTATTTTGATTTGAATCTTTAATCCACCTTGACCATATTTTGTAAATACTTCTCATTGGTAAATATAACCCATTCAAATGTCTTTTTGTGGTTTCAATGGCCACTTTCTTAATCAAATTTTTCATAACCTTTAGCTGTTAGGTTTGAGTTATCCTTGAGGTAGATATAACGCTCACCTATATCCTTAGTGATGGACAATGAGTCTTCCATTCTTATTATAGGGTTAACTCCTCACTAGAATGTTGAAGCTATCCTCACATGGTGGATTTGTGGTTTTAAGTTGAGTTTTCTCCCTTGGATAACAAAAGACCTTAAGGCTTTTGGACCAATCAATTCACCAACTCATTTTGAGATTTTTACCCCAAACTACGAGGTTTTGATCCTAATCTTTTAAAGATGGTACGTAGGCAATGGGTTTATCCACCCAAACACAAAATGTAAATAAACTTGTATATTCTTTTTTCATCTCTTCAATCATGTTTGCACAAACAAATTTTCATAAAATACCAACCTTACAACAAATATGAAAAGGGCTCCCTAGGAGTACCTAGGATGTTTTGGGTGCTTAAAACCTTCCCATTGCATAACCAACCCCCTTATCCAGATCTCTGACATTTTTACTAGTTTTTGATTCGATAAAACTTTTAGGTTTTTGTTCGCTTTCTAACCATTCCTTTGGATAAATAGAAGTGCGGTGGCGACTCGACTTGTATGGTTTACCTTGGATTTAGTCAGTATCTCTAATGGTAACGAATACCCCGCTACAAGTGTCTAGGACGAACGACGTTACTACGCAATCTACCGGATGCTCGACCTTTGGAGACTTACTCGCCTGTAGTAGAGAAGAAAAATCAATGAAGGGTTAGGATTTGGGATGCTCGTGCAAAAAGGCAGTCCTTGACGAAGGAACCGCGCTACCTGTGGGGATACGAACACATACAAAACAAACATGTATAAAGTAAATGTGCCAACAAGGCAATTAGAATAAATCTCCCAAATGGTATCCCACAAGCAAAGTGGAATATCCAACGAGCTATCCCTGCAAAAGTCACGTGAGCCTTCACAAAAACTCAACAAAAGGGTTAGTGAAACACGATAAGCATTTTTTTCATGGATAACAGTATGGTTTCAGAAACCTCAAACCCTGTGGCATACATTTCAGAAATTAATCGATTAAGCATTCAAGGCATAGATTTTACCCATTCATGCATGTGTGAAACCTAACGATATCCACACTTCCAAATTCAAACATAATACATCACACATTCAGAACATTCAAATTGAAGGCGTAAACTAATGGGAATAGGGCAAACCTGATTGGAGAGCTTGATTGAAATTGAGTTGCACCCGTGAGGTTTACAAAACAATCTTTAGGGTTTATGTGAGGCAGAGGTGATTATGTGCAGTTGAGTTCCCTTCAGGGTTTAGAGGCTGCTCTGAACTCTGTTAGCTCTTCTCTCACTATCTTTTTCCCAGAGTTCTTCTCTCACTATATTTTTCCCAGACAGGGTGATAGGAATAGAATGAAATTTTGTTTCACTGAAACTCTGAATTTATAACCTGATTTTTGTGGACCTGTGGGCTCAAATGAGAGAGGTCCAAGTCCAAGATTTTTATTTTATTTATTTATTTATTTTTGTTTTCCGTTTTTTTTTCTTTTTCCTTTTTTTTTTCAAAACACGTGGGCTTCGCCTAGCGAGCATGACCCAGATAGGACCCCTGTTGGAAGTATCTCAAGCCATTCCCTTGTGTTGACTGATCACCCAGATAGGACCCACAAAGTATCTTGGATGATGTTCAAGCTTCTTGGATCCGATTCCGATTGCCATGATGAAATGCAAATGCTAAATGACCTAAAAATGAATGCATGCATGAGGTGCAAAGCGTATGCTTCCAGGAAAAATGAAGGGTAAATTTTGGGGTATTACAGCTGCCCTTATTCAATCAACTGGAGACCTGGAAAGAAGATAGCAGCGGCTTTCGTGCTTTCGAGGTATCAAGGGATTGAATACAATAAAAGCCCGAAAATTTGCACTGAAGTGAAGTGAAGTAACAATGCCTGTCAGAATCGGCAAAGAGGTGGTCTTGAAAGAAGAATCCGTCTGGTACGGTGAGAGTCAGTCTGAATACCGAAAAAGAATGTTAACCTGGATACCAAAATAAATGGTAACACAGGAATAACCATGACCTGAATGCCGCTCATCAGTCTGAATACTGGAAATGACTTAGATCTGAACATCGGGAGATATGAGATTATTAATATCGGTCTGAACACCGAGATGCTGGCCTGAATGCCACAAGTTGCATCGAACTGAATGTCGGAAATTTCTTCGATCTGAACATCGGAAAATTGGCCTGAATGCCACAAGTTGCATCGACCTGAACGTCGGAAACTTCTTCGATCTGAACATCGGAAGACTGGCCTGAACGCCCCAAGTTGCATCGACCTGAACGTCGGAAACTTCTTCGATCTGAACATCGGAAAATTGGCCTGGATGCCACAAGTTGCATCGACCTGAACGTCGAAAACTTCTTCGATCTGAACATCGGAAAACTGGCCTGAACACCACAAGTTGCATCGACCTGAACGCCGGAAACTTCTTCGATCTGAACATCGGAAAACTGGCTTGAACGCCACAAGTTGCATCGACCTGAATGTCGGAAACTTCTTCGATCTGAACATCGGAAAACTGTTTGAAGGCCACTTCGATCTGAATACCGGAAACTTCATGCCTGTCAGCATCGGCAGAAATAGGGAACGATAATAGAGGCGGCGCATGGGCCAATGACACTTGCTGGGGATAACAAAGGTAAGTCATGAACAATCTTCAGTCTGAGTACTGGAAACAACTTCTGGCTTATCACTTGGGATACCGAGAATGTTTTATGCTTACATGCGTTTGTTTGAATTTTTCAATGGTGTAATGCTCCATGAAAATGGAAATGATACGCGATTTGCAATGCAATATGATTCTACATGCAGGGATGCGAAATGTTGGGTAGAATGCCAAGCTGAGGCAAGGGGATCTGCTGGGGAAATGATCACCATCTTCTGGACCCAGGCAATGCTGTTGGAGATGCACAGCGCAAAGAATTATGTGGGGAAATGACCCGCCACACGGTGTTCTAGCAATGACGAAATACCGAGATTCTGACTGGGGAGAGAATGGCACTGAAAACCTGCTGTAAGGGAAAGCGATAGTGGTTCTGGCAACCACGATCTGCGAGAGATGACTCAGCAGGGGAAGCAAACACCGATACGGTACCGAGGTTCTGCTTCAAGGAAAGAAACCATGGATCTGGCATTGGGATTATCAATCTGGCCTCGAACTCTGAGGAGCAGCCGCTTCTGCTGGGAAGATACAGTCTGGCACTGTCAACTACGTTGGGGGTATATAGTCTGACACTGTCAACTCTACTGGGGAGTGTATAATCTGAAACCACCGCTTGGGGAAAGGTACAGTGGTGAGAACCTGCTGAGGATTGAAGAATCCACCGCTCTGATCAGCTCTGCAGGGATAAGATACCGAATTCGTCTATTGGCGACTTCACTGGGGAAAACAATCACGATCATCTGCAGGGGATTTTAAGGAAATGCCCAGAGGCTACCTGTTCTGAATAGACGATCCAAAGCACTTAAAATTTACAGCAATTTTAAATGTTTATTAAGCATGTACCTGTAAAGCTCTTATGTGTCATGATGCAATGTTTATCAAAAAATTCGGACGTCATTTTTGCAAACAAAACAGAAAAATGAAAATGAAAACAGAGATATACTGAGTAACATGATTTTATTGATTGAACAGCCTCTGAATAGGCATTTACATCAGGAAGCAATCCCTGGAAAGAGGTAATCTCACAACAAATAAAAACAGACATTAATCTAATGGCAATGTTGAAATTCTAGTTATCAGACTTTGGATGTCACACTGGTTGTTATGACATCCAATTCTGCACAGACAGGGATTATACAGAACTTAACAGTAAGTGCAGTAAATAACACGAGTAATTGTTCACCCAGTTCAGTCCAACATGACCTACATCTGGGGGCTACCAAGCCAGGGAGGAAATCCACTATTAGTAGTATCAATTCAAAGCTAAACTCACCCGTTTACAACTTATCACTTAATCCCTACCCAATGCAATTTCAATCTTAACCTAAGATCAGAGTTCCTACTCACTCCCCCTCAATCACCTCAGTGATATTAAAGACACTTTGAAGTCACACTTCAAATACAACTCTTGATTATGCTTCACAGCTTAAATCAAGATACACAGCACTCACGCTTAAAAGCTTTGAGTGACACAACACTTACAACTCAATGAACACCCTATGCCAAAGTTATCATCTACTTGATAATGGCTTGGCTTACAAGATACGTCTAATACTAGACTCACAACAATACAGCAGTGAAGTATGATGGACACACAAAATCTTCACGCCTCAAAATCCCCGAAACTGAATGAAGGAACGCCTTCCTTTTTATATTGCAGCACCTGGGCTTTTGCACCTGTATTCTCCTGAATTTAAGGTCACTCAAGTTCCCATAAATTCAACATTTAGGTTACTAACAAATAGGCTATTTGTTAGGTTCATTGAATGTAGCTTGGTTGTTGATTTCCTGGATTTTCTCTCAACTGTTGAATCCCTGAAGAATAGCCTGAGAAAAAGCTGAAACAGAAAACTGAACAACCTACAATTTAGCATATGCTGTCAGGCATGAATGTCACGACATTCAGCTTGACATCAAGGTCCATATGCTGAGTCTGTCTTTCCAGAAAACAGACTGTACAATTTTGCTGACCTGTACATGATCAAAATGACCATACTACAGTAACAGCTTACATTAATAAATGTCAAAGTGTCCAACTTAACATTTACACATTTGGCCTTAAGTTAGTTCTGTTATTCTCTTGAAGAACAAACTAAGTTACATGCTGAAGTATAACAGAACACCACTCTGTCTAATCTTCAGCAGCTGCTTTCAATGATGAATGTCATAACATCCAGTTTGACATTCAGTCAGTAGGCCTTATGCCAGGTCTGGTTCTTCCTTGATAACCAGACTGCAAATAAATACTAAGTTCTAACAGAACTCCTGCTGTTCTATTCCTTAGTATCTGTTAACAGGTATGAGTGTCACAACATCCAGTTTGACATTCAATAAATCCTGTGTTAGCTAGTCCTGCAGTAACTACAATGTAGTCACACATACATGTTATGACATCAGTCAAGACATTAGTGTTTTACCATATAATGCAGCCAATTAAACACCTACAAACTCCCCCTTTGGCAAATTTTTGGCTAAAACACTTTGATCCCCATAACAGAGTTCATAGCAGCGGAATCACACACCTAGCAGGAAAAATTACTAGCTAATACACTCAGAGTGGCAGCACACTCATACACATGGAAGTTAAATAACAACTTCACACAGCAGCACACACACAGTTGCTGCAGGGGAGGGAATCTTCAGATCTGTCATGAGAGTCTGTTGTAGAGACCCACTTTGTTTGTCAGGGGTAGTGGTGGTGTGGTGGTTATTACTCCCCCTTTTTGTCAAAAATGTTGCCAAAGCCAACAACATAGCCAGAGCACAATGACAGAGTTCCAGACTTGGTTTTACTTCACAGTTTCAACCAAGTTAACATTCCCTTGATCTTGCTTCACAACTTCGATCAAGTAATCACCCACTTTTGCTTTACAGTAGGTACCACCATATCAGATGCCCTGATTTTGTTTCTGACATCCAGAACCACTCCTGCATGAACAACATCCTTGAACTCCTGCAGGTACATTGGCCTTCTCACAGTAGGGTGTCTCCTTACCCTCTTGTATCCACCCTTGTTACAAGTAGCATAGCTATGATCTGGTGACCAATCATAACTTAGTACAAATTGTTTAATAGACAGAGATATTAAACAATTTATTCCCAACATCAGTGGTTGCTATAAGGTCTCAGAGAGACATATTCCCAGTTTGCTCCTTAAGTTTTCAAACTGAGTAGCATCCAGAGCCTTTGTAAATATGTCAGCCAGTTTAAGATCCGTGGCTACATGTTCCAAAGTGATCACCTTGTCTTCCACCAGATCTCTGATGAAGTGGTGCCTAATGTCAATATGTTTGGTCCTGCTGTGTTGGATGGGATTCTTGGAGATATTGATGGCACTGAGATTATCACAGAACAATGTCATGACATTTTGAGAGACATTGTACTCAGTGAGCATCTGTTTCATCCAAACCAGTTGGGAGCAACTGCTTCTAGCAGCTATGTATTCAGCCTCTGCAGTGGACAGAGAGACACAATTCTGCTTCTTGCTGAACCACGATATGAGGTTTTCTCCTAAGAAGAAACATCCACCTGATGTGCTTTTTCTGTCATCAGCACTTCCAGCCCAATCAGCATCACAGTACCCAGATAGGATAGGCTCAGACCCATGTGAATACAGCATCCCATAGTCACACGTCCCATTGATGTACTTGAGAATCCTTTTGACTTGATTCAAGTGGCTCACCTTGGGCTCTGCTTGGTATCTGGCACACACTCCAACTGCATAAGAAATGTCAGGTCTACTTGCAGTCAAATATAGCAGACTACCTATCATGCTTCTGTACAGGCATTGATCAACACTAGGCCCTCCATCATCTTTGGTTAACTTCAGATGAGTGGGAGCAGGAGTCCTCTTGTGCCTGGCATTATCCATACCAAACTTCTTAACTATGTTCTTGGCATACTTGCTTTGGGAGAGAAACATAGAGTCCTCCATTTGGTTTACTTACATTCCAAGGAAATAGGTCAGTTCTCCCACTAGACTCATTTCAAACTCAGACTGCATCTGGTGAACAAATTTTTTAACCATTTGTTCTAACATTCCACCAAAGACAATATCATCAACATAGATTTGAGCTATCATGATTTTACCTTCTTCATCCTTCACAAACAAGGTTTTATCTATGCCACCCTTTTTGTATTCATTTGAGGTCAGAAATTCGGTTAACCTTTCATACCAAGCTCTGGGTGCTTGCTTCAACCCATACAAGGCTTTCTTCAACTTGTATACATGCTCAGGTTGGTTAGGATCACAGAACCCTTTGGGTTGTTCCACATAGACTTCTTCATTCAGGTAGCCATTCAAGAATGCACTCTTCACATCCATTTGGAATAGCTTAAACTTCAGGATGCATGCTACCCCCAACAGCAATCTGATGGACTCAAGTCTAGCCACAGGAGCAAATGTCTCATCAAAGTCTACCCCTTCAACTTGAGTGTATCCTTGAGCTACTAGTCTTGCTTTATTTCTAGTAATTACTCCTTTCTCATCAGATTTGTTTTTGTAGATCCACTTGGTACCAATGATGTTGGACCCTTCAGATCTTAGAACCAACTCCCATACTTCATGCCTTGTGAACTGCTCGAGTTCCTCTTGCATGGCAATGATCCAGTATTCATCAGTCAGGGCTTCTTTCACATTCTTCGGTTCAACCTTGGAAACAAAGCAGGAATTTGAGTTTATTCCTCTTGACCTGGTAGTTACACCACTGGTGGGATCCCCTATGATAAGATCTTTAGGGTGGTCTTTCTGAATTCTGATAGATGGCACTTTGGTGGGTGCCTCTACTTCACATTCAGGAGGAGGTCCCTGTACTTCTTCAGACTTGACTGGACTGTCAGTTGGACTGTCAAGGAATGTTTCAACATCCTCCATGACATCGGTTCCTTCCTCTTTATCATCCACTATGACATTTATGGATTCCATCAGGACATTGGTCCTGTAGTTGAACACTTTGTAGGCTCTGCTGTTAGTGGAGTATCCCAGAAATACGCCTTCATCACTTTTGGGATCTAGCTTCCTTCTCTGTTCACGATCTGTGAGAATGTAGCATTTACTTCCAAAAATATGAAAGTACTTCACAGTGGGTTTTCTGCCCTTCCATATTTCATACAAAGTGGAGGAGGTTCCTTTTCTCAAGGTGACTTTGTTGTGAACATAGCACGCGGTGTTCATTGCTTCAGCCCAAAAGTGCATAGGGAGCTTCTTTGCATGAATCATTGCTCTGGCAGATTCTTGAATAGTTCTATTTTTTCTTTCAACCATTCCATTCTGCTGAGGAGTTATAGGAGAGGAGAACTCATGGCTTATTCCTTCAGACGAGCAAAACTCATCAAACTTGGAATTCTTGAACTCCGTACCATGATCACTTCTAATCCGGACCACACAACTGTCCTTTTCCCTTTGAAGTCTTGTGCACAGATCTTTGAAGACATCAAATGTATCTGACTTCTCTCTGATGAAGCTTATCCACGTGTATCTGGAATGGTCATCAACCACCACGTAAGCATACTTCTTCCCACCTAGACTTTCAACCTGCATAGGTCCCATTAGGTCCATGTGCAACAGTTCCAGAACTCTGGAGGTTGTGGAATGTCCCAGCTTCGGGTGTGACATCTTGGTTTGCTTTCCCACCTGGCATTCTCCACAGACTCTTCCTTCATCAATCAGAAGCTTTGGAATTCCTCTGACTGCTTCCTTGGATATGATCTTCTTCATTCCCCGTAAGTGGAGATGTCCAAGTCTTCTATGCCACAGCTTTACCTCCTGTTCTTCCTTGGCTGAGGAGCATGTTGTGGAAAAGTTAGAGAGTTCAGGTTCCCACAGGTAGCAGTTGTCTTTGGACCTGGTTCCTCTCATAACTTCCTGATTGTCACCATTTGTCACAATGCACAGCTCCTTAGTAAACTGAACATGAAAACCTTGATCACACAGCTGACTTATGCTGATGAGGTTTGCAGTTAGTCCTCTTACTAACAGCACATTGTTCAGTTTTGGCACTCCAGAACAGTCCAGTTTGCCCACACCTCTTGTTTTTCCTTTGGCACCATCACCAAAAGTCACATAGCTGGTAGTGTGAGGTTGAATATCTACCAGTAGATTTTCCATACCAGTCATATGTCTTGAGCATCCACTGTCAAAGTACCAGTCTTCTCTGGAAGAAGCCCTTAGGGCAGTGTGTGCTATCCTAGCATGCCATAGTTGCTTCTTAATGGGAACACATCGCTTATGTGTTTTATGCTTAGGTCTGACATGTGAGGCTCTGTTAGGGAAACCATGAATCCAGTAGCAGAATGCTTTTATATGTCCAAGCCTACCACAGTGGTGACACCTCCAATCCTGGTATTTCCTCTTCTGATGATCATTCATCCTAGATCCTCGATGTTGAGACATTGGATTTGATTTCTGCTTGTACTTATGAACTTTAGCCTTTGGGCGTTTGTGTTCGGTTGAGGATCTTTTCCCAAATCCTAGGCCAGATTTGGTTCCAGATTGCTGTCCCACCTTGAGAATCTCTTCCAAGGTGTCAGTTCCCTTATTCATCATTCTGATGGATTTAGTCATCTGGTTCAGCTTGGAGGTCAGCAGGGCTATTTCACCATTTAGACCCTCTATGACAAACAGTTGCTTTTGTCTCTCATCTTCCAGTTCCTTGATGAGTTTCTTCTGCTTTTCTCCTTGTGCACGCACCTCTGCACTGGTGGAACACAGCTTCTTATAGGCTGCAGCAAGCTCATCAAAAGATAGTTCATCTGCACTTGAGTCATCATCAGAGGCACAAACACTGGTTAGTGCAGTGACATGTTTGGCAGATTCTCCTTCAGATTCACTTTCAGAATCTCCTTCAGACCATGTGATAGCTAGCCCCTTATTTTGCAATTTGAGGTAAGTAGGGCATTCAGCTCTGACGTGTCCATACCCTTCACAACCATGACACTGGATCCCCTTGCTATGGTTGAACTTCTCATCAGAAGTTAATCTTTTCTTAATGTCAGACGGGATGTTCTTGACATTAGGTCTACCTCTTTGATCAATCTTCTTCACGAACTTGTTGAACTGCCTCCCAAGCATGGCTAAGGCTTCTGATATACTTTCATCACCTCCATTATATTCTGCTTCTGACTCCTCTTCAGCATTAGATACAAAAGCTATGCTTTTGTTCTTCTTCTCAGCATACTCACCCAAGCCCATTTCAAAGGTTTGGAGGGAACCAATGAGCTCATCCACCTTCATGTTGCATATGTCCTGCGCCTCCTCTATGGCTGTGACCTTCATAGCAAATCTCTTAGGCAAGGACCTGAGAATCTTTCTTACAAGTTTCTCTTCAGCCATTTTCTCACCTAGTCCACCAGAGGTGTTTGCAATTTCAAGAATATTCATGTGAAAGTCATGAATAGTCTCATCCTCTTTCATCCTCAGATTTTCAAACTTGGTGGTCAGCATCTGAAGTTTGGACATCTTCACCTTGGAAGTACCTTCATGAGTTACCTTGAGGGTATCCCAAACTTCCTTAGCTAGTTCACAGTGGTGTACCAGCCTGAAGATGTTCTTGCTGATTCCATTGAACAGTGCATTCAAGGCCTTGGAATTTCCAAGAGCTAACGCCTCTTGCTCCTTGTCCCACTCTTCTTCAGGAATCTGCACACTGACTCCATCTTCACCTGTCCTCATTGGATGTTCCCATCCTTTGTTGACAGCTCTCCAGACTTTGCTGTCTAGAGACCTTAAGAAGGCTATCATACAAGGCTTCCAGTCATCATAATTAGATCCATCCAACATGGGTGGTCTGTTTGAGTGTCCTAAGTCCTTGTCCATGGTACTAGAAAGTAACTTCCCTAGATCTCACCCAGAAATTCACAGGCAGGGTGCCTGCTCTGATGCCAATTGAAATTCTAGTTATCAGACTTTGGATGTCACACTGGTTGTTATGACATCCAATTCTGCACAGACAGGGATTATACAGAACTTAACAGTAAGTGCAGTAAATAACACGAGTAATTGTTCACCCAGTTCAGTCCAACATGACCTACATCTGGGGGCTACCAAGCCAGGGAGGAAATCCACTATTAGTAGTATCAATTCAAAGCTAAACTCACCCGTTTACAACTTATAACTTAATCCCTACCCAATGCAATTTCAATCTTAACCTAAGATCAGAGTTCCTACTCACTCCCCCTCAATTACCTCAGTGATATTAAAGACACTTTGAAGTCACACTTCAAATGCAACTCTTGATTATGCTTCACAGCTTAAATCAAGATACACAGCACTCACGCTTAAAAGCTTTGAGTGACACAACACTTACAACTCAATGAACACCCTATGCCAAAGTTATCATCTTCTTGATAATGGCTTGGCTTACAAGATACGTCTAATACTAGACTCACAACAATACAGCAGTGAAGTATGATGGACACACAAAATCTTCACGCCTCAAAATCCCCGAAACTGAATGAAGGAACGCCTTCCTTTTTATATTGCAGCACCTGGGCTTTTGCACCTGTATTCTCCTGAATTTAAGGTCACTCAAGTTCCCATAAATTCAACATTTAGGTTACTAACAAATAGGCTATTTGTTAGGTTCATTGAATGTAGCTTGGTTGTTGATTTCCTGGATTTTCTCTCAGCTGTTGAATCCCTGAAGAATAGCCTGAGAAAAAGCTGAAACAGAAAACTGAACAACCTACAATTTAGCATATGCTGTCAGGCATGAATGTCACGACATTCAGCTTGACATCAAGGTCCATATGCTGAGTCTGTCTTTCCAGAAAACAGACTGTACAATTTTGCTGACCTGTACATGATCAAAATGACCATACTACAGTAACAGCTTACATTAATAAATGTCAAAGTGTCCAACTTAACATTTACACATTTGGCCTTAAGTTAGTTCTGTTATTCTCTTGAAGAACAAACTAAGTTACATGCTGAAGTATAACAGAACACCACTCTGTCTAATCTTCAGCAGCTGCTTTCAATGATGAATGTCATAACATCCAGTTTGACATTCAGTCAGTAGGCCTTATGCCAGGTCTGGTTCTTCCTTGATAACCAGACTGCAAATAAATACTAAGTTCTAACAGAACTCCTGCTGTTCTATTCCTTAGTATCTGTTAACAGGTATGAGTGTCACAACATCCAGTTTGACATTCAATAAATCCTGTGTTAGCTAGTCCTGCAGTAACTACAATGTAGTCACACATACATGTTATGACATCAGTCAAGACATTAGTGTTTTACCATATAATGTAACCAATTAAACACCTACAAATGTGAAATGGATTTCTATTGGGTTCCAATTCTGCTATGACTTGCTCGTCTTCAAGATCCTCCAGATGATCAGCTTTCTGAAAGAGTGATTGGACTGTTTCCTATCCTTCAAAAGTTTCCAATCATTGACACGAGATGAGATTCATAACTACTCAGAACACAATCATTCGCTTAATCCCTAACTTTTGCCTGGATCGCCCTTTTCGGGTTTTCAATCCACCGGGATACCCATTTTTTCCTAAGTTTCCTTTTCAGGTTTTCAACTTACCGGGTGTACAATCTTTACACTTTTAATCCCTAATTTTTGCCCGAACCTTTTTCATTTTCTTGGTTCGCCAGGATGCCCATTTTTTCCTGGACTACTCTTTTTATTGTCCAGCGGGTCTATTTCATGCGAAGTATTTTTTAATTGCGTCTGAGTTCACCGGGGAAGTGAAGTTTTCACCATCCATCATTGCAAGCATTAAGGCCCCACCATGAAAAACCTTGGTGACAATATACGCTCCATCATAGTTAGTAGTCCACTTGCCCCTGTGATCTGTCTGAGGAGGAAGGATCCTTTTCAACACCAAATCTCCGACCTGGAAGCATCGAGGACGCACTTTCTGATCAAAGGCTCTCTTCATCTAACTTTGATACAACTGCCAATGACAAATGGCTGCCATTCGCTTCTCTTCGATAAGACTCAACTCATTGAACCTTGTCCGAATCCATTCAGCTTCGTCTAACTTGACATCCAACAGGACTCTTAGAGAAGGAATCTCCACTTCAACAGGTAGGATTGCTTCCATACCATACACAAGGGAGTAAGGGGTTGCCCCGGTCGATGTACGTATTGAAGTACGGCACCCATGCAAGGCGAAGGGTAGCATCTCATGCCAATCTCTGTATGTAACGACCATCTTCTGCACAATCTTCTTTATGTTCTTATTTCCCGCTTTAACAACACCGTTCATCTTAGGGCGGTAAGGGGAAGAATTGTGATGCTGAATGTTGAAGTTCTGGCACAACTCCTTCATCATTTTGTTGTTGAGATTAGAACCATTATCAGTAATGATTCTTTCGGGAATCCCATAGCGACAAATGATTTCTTTCTTGATGAATCGGGCAACCACATGTCTGGTGACATTCGCGAACGATGCTGCTTCGACCCACTTGGTGAAATAGTCGATGGCAACAAGGATAAAGCGATGCCCATTGGAAGAGGTCGACTCAATCCTTCCAATCATATCGATGCCCCACATAGCGAAAGGCCACGGCGAAGACATCACATTCAAAGGATTCGGCGGCACATGCACCTTATCAGCATAAATCTGGCATTTATGGCACTTCCGAGCATATTTGAAATAATCAGATTCCATGGTCATCCAGTAATAACCTGCTCTCAACAATTTCTTAGTCATTGCATGTCCGTCGGCATGAGTACCGAAGGAGCCTTCATGAACTTCCTGCATTAACATGTCTGCTTCGTGTCTGTCCACGCATCTGAGCAAAACGATGTAGAAGTTCCTCTTATACAGAACATCGTCTTTGTTCAAGAAGAAACTTCCTGCCAATCTTCTCAAAGTCTTTTTATCATTGTTGGATGCCCCTGCAGGGTACTCTTGATTCTTCAAAAAGCACTTGATGTTGTGATACCAGGGCTTGTCATCAACTACCAGTTCAGCAGTAAACACATACGTGGCCCTGTCGAGGCGCATCACATCGGTCCTGGGAGCGTGGTTCCACCGAATCACGTTGATCATGGAGGATAGAGTAGCAAGAGCATCTGCCATCTGGTTCTCATAACGAGGTATATGGTACAACTTTACTGTTGTGAAGAAAGTCAACAGTCTTCTCGTGTAATCTCTGTAGGGGACCAGAGTAGGCTAGAGAGTGTTCCAATCACCATTCACTTGATTGATTACCAGAGCTGAATCTCCGAAGATGTCTAAAGTCTTGATTCTTAAATCAATGGCTTGCTCAATACCCAAGATACAGGCTTCATACTCAGCTTCATTATTGGTGCACTCGAAAGTCAGACGAGCGGTGAAAGGCATATGGGCACCTTTCGGAGTTGTAGTGACAGCACCAATTCCACTTCCTCTGGCGTTGACGGCCCATCAAACATTAAAGTCCACCTATCGTCTGGATCAGGTCCCTCTTCAACAACTGGCTCTTCACAGTCTTTCATCTTGAGGAACATGATGTCTTCATCTGGAAAATCAAACTTCATCGGCTCATATTCTTCAACCGGCTGTTGAGCAAGATAGTCTAACAGAATACTCCCCTTGATGGCTTTCTGGGAAGTATACTGGATGTCGTACTCTGTCAGTACCATTAGCCAACGAGCAACTCTTCCAGTGAGAGCTGGCTTCTCAAATATATACTTGACTGGATCCATTTTGGAGATCAGTAAGGTTGTGTGAGACAGCATGTATTGTCTCAATCGCTTCGCAGCCCATGCAAGTGCACAACATGTTTTTTTAAGCATTGAGTATCTCGACTCGCAATCTGTGAATTTCTTACTCAAGTAGTAGATGGCATGCTCTTTCCTACCTGTCTCGTCGTGTTGACCGAGAACACAACCCATGGAATTGTCCAGTACTGTCAAATACATAATCAGCGGTCTCCCTAGGACTGGAGGCATAAGGATAGGAGGATTCTGCAAATACTCTTTTATCTTCTCGAACGCCCTTTGACAATCATCATTCCACCTGATAGCCTGATCTTTTCTCAACAATTTGAATATTGGCTCACACGTGGCTGTTAGGTGAGAGATGAACCTTGCAATGTAGTTCAACCTCCCTAAGAAACCAAAGACTTGTTTCTCTGTTCTTGGCTCAGGCATTTCCTGTATCGCTTTCACTTTGGCCGGATCCACCTCAATCCCTTTTCCGCTAACAACAAAACACAGTAGTTTTCCAGATCTCACCCCAAAAGTACACTTGTTCGGATTAAGCCTCAGCTTGAATTTCCTCAAACGCTCAAACAGTTTCTGCAAATTCACCAAATGTTCTTCCTCTGTCTGAGATTTGGCAATCATATCATCAACATAAACCTCGAGTTCATGATGAATCATATCATGGAACAGAGTCACCATCGCTCGCTGATATGTTGCTCCGGCATTTTTCAGACCAAACGGCATCACCTTGTAGCAGAAGGTGCCCCATGGGGTTATGAATGTTGTCTTCTCCATGTCTTCTGGTGCCATCTTAATTTGATTATAGCCAGAAAAGCCATCCATGAAGGAGAATACCGAGAACTGAGCCATGTTATCCACCATAACGTCAATGTGAGGTAAGGGGAAATCATCTTTAGGACTAGCCCTGTTCAGATCCCGATAGTCAACACACATCCGTACCTTTCCATCCTTCTTAGGTACCGGAACGATATTTGCAACCCATGGCGGATAATTTGTGACTGCTAGAAACTCTGCATCCAACTGTTTTTGCACTTCTTCCTTTAGCTTGACAGCCATCTCTGGTCTTGTTCTTCTGAGCTTCTGCTTGACCGGAGGACAACCTTCTTTGAGCGGCAAGCGATGTACCACGATGTCTGTGTCAAGCCCTGGCATGTCCTGATAAGACCAAGCGAAGATGTCAACATACTCTAGCAGCAATTCAATCAACCCCTTCTTCACATTGTCTTCCAAAGCAGCCCCTATCTTGATTTCTCTCTTGGCGTCCTCGGTGCCGAGATTAATCACTTCAACAGACTCTTGATGCGGTTGAATGACCCTTTCCTCTTGTTTTAATAACCTAGTAAGTTCTTCAGGGAGTTCACAGTCTTCATCACCCTCTTCTTCAGCTTGAAAGATTGGATTTTCAAAGTCGAAGCGAGCCATTCCAGAACCGTTATCAATAGGATCTGGTGATGTGCATCTGCATGAGTGATGGTATGTGCTTATGAGTGTGAAAAAAAAGAAAAAAAGTGGAAACTAAACAAAACATTGCCATTTTTTTTTTGAAAAACTGCAAAAATAGAAAGACAGGGAACGAAATATTTGAATGCAAAAAGACGTCCTTTATTTATGATAAAAAATGCAAGTGTCACATAGATGAGCCCTACAATGAGTCATTACGCTCTGGAGGAACGTAAGACTTGGATATGCATGAATAAACAAAGAAAATTACTCCTCCAGACAAGTGGCTTGGACAATCTCCTCAGAAGACCAATTGTTGAGAACTTCACCCGGGATCCTCGGACGCACCCAGTTATCGATGTCGCAATCACTATCCCCATCTTCATTGTTGACCGCGGAGACTAATTTGACTTCTCCTTCAACCATGTTAACGTTGGCTCCACCATGCTGGGGCATGGGATTGTTGACGACATTAGGAGCTGGTGCAAAGTTAGTGGCCTTTGAATCAATGAGGTCCTGAACTACGTGCTTAAAAGCTTTGCAGTTCTCAATATTATGGCCAGGTGCCCCAAAGTGGAAGCTACACCTAGCGTTGGCGTCATAACCCACCAGAAGCCTACCAACGGGAGGAGCCAGAGTGCGCAACTACACAAGTTGTAGTTGTTGAAGACTAGAAAGCAACTGAGCGTACGACATTGGAAGAGTGTCGAAACGCCGGTCCATCGTCCTTGGCCTCGGTTGATAGGCGGGTCTGTTACCCGATTGTTGTGGTTGGTACTGAGCTGGTTGACGTTGTGGTTGTTGTTGTTGTAGTGGTGCTGCAGCTGGAATGGTCACAGCCGCAACATACGGTTGCTGATGATAGTTCTGAAAGTTATTCCTCTAGTTATCCCTGTTCTGATAAGAAGATATGGCACTTGCATCCCCTTCCCTCCTCTTCTGTCCCTGAATGAACTGCTTCTTCACCCCTGATGAGGATCCACCTCCACTCTGGGTCTTGTATGTCCTCAGGTAATTCTCCACCCTCTCTCTGATAGAGACTACATCAACAAAATTGGAGGCATTATAACCCACCAGGCGCTCCAAATAAGGTCCTGGCAGAGTGTTCATGAACATGTTAGCCATTTCCTTCTCCAACATAGGAGGTTGAACACGGTAAGCTGGTTCTCTCCAGCGTTGAGCGTATTCTCTGAAGCACTCATTGCTTTTAAGAGACAGATTTTGAAGTTGAGTTCTGTCCGGAGCCATGTCTGCATTATACTGATACTGCTTCACGAAAGCCTCAGCCAAATCCCTCCAACAACGGATGTGGGCTCTGTCCAGCCTCATATACCATTCCAGGGATGCCCCAGCTAGGCTGTCCTGGAAAAAGTACATAAGCAACTTTTCGTCATCGGAGTATGCAACCATTTTACGGAAATAGGCTTGCACATGGGTCTTCGGGCAAGAGTTGCCATTGTATTTGTCAACTATCGGGACCTTGAATTTCGGTGGCACTCTCACACCTGGGACCAGCCCCAAGTCAGCAACATCTACTCCCAGAGGATTATGTCCTTCCACTGCCTTCAACCTCTCTTCCAATCTTCTAAACATGGGGTCCACACCATGACCCATACCAAAGTCTTCCTGCAGCAGGGGGAACTGATCGTCCTGATCATCATGAACGGGTTGTTGACCGGAGGTGACATGTAGGATTGGGATAGGCCCCGGTCCATTGGGTCCATTAGCCTCTCCAGCTGGAGGATCAGTCACCGTCTCTGGTTGAGCAGGGGGATTCCTCTGTATCATCTGCCTGAGCTCTTGTTGTCTCTGAGCCACCCCTTGAACCACATCCATGAATTGATTCATGCAGATTTTCATCTCGGCGAACTCTGCCTGTAGGCTTTCCATTACTCTCTGTTGGTTTCTGCGGGTACCGTACCGGTGAATGCCTGGGTCAGCTATCCTGATAATGGAACACCAAACAAACTGAGAACACTGTGGCGGTACATGTTATGCAAGACATGCTAATGAATATGTAAATGCAATGACATGTTTATCAATTCCAAAGGTATTCTACCCCCTTGATTCCAGTCTCTCAATAGATAAACGATGTTAAAAAAAAAGACTAAGCCGTTGATGAGAACCAAGAAAATTCCGACTAGAATCAAGTAGAAGATATAAACCCCACAGAAATGGATAAACATGTGTGAATGATTATGAATGCAAAATAATGTGATGCAAAATGATGTGAATGCAGTGCAGTGGCATGGGAATCAGGATCGCTGTATCTGCTTGAACATCTGTCAGGTTGCACTGTCTGGAGAGAAATTAAGAGCACACCAAACAAAGGTCATGGGATGGATCATGTTATCCTTAATATCAACCACCCATTTTGGTGGATTATGGTTTACACCTTATCAACACCCAAGTTTCATTGATATTAAGGATACCTGATCAGATCAACCATGAATCAAGGGTTTGTTGCAAGTCACGAGCATGGAGTTTAGGTTAAGAACCACCCAAAAGGAGTGTACTAAGGTTTAAACCTGCCAAACATGTTCTACAAAAGGTTCCCATAGTCATAATCCCATCTTTCGGATATTATCGGAGGAACGACTACTCGTATTCCAAAAATATTCTAAAGAGAGACTCTTATGAGTGTAGTATCGCGTAACAATCGTATCAAATCTTACACTTGAACGACTTTCGCACTACGTCCTACGAATAAGCCAAGATGGGTTTGGTAAACTAAGGTCCTCGGCTTCTAAGGTCTATATTGGAAAAAGTAATGTCTAACCACAACTTACTTGTGTGACATTATTGATCTTAACATGACCTCCACCAAGTGAATGGGCTTGCAAGTCAACTTGCTAAGGAATAACTCCACACAAGTCGACAAGACTATGCCATTCTCCTATCCTAAGTGCACTCGAGTTCGGGTATAGAACTCATCTCACAAAGATCACCAAGCAGCCATAGCCAGCCAACAAATACAACAATGATATGTACACAATGCAATAAGGTAAAGCAGGTAAATAAATAACTGTACAAAAGCATGAACACCCAATAAACAAACAAACTACAAAAGCTAGGAGGGACTCGCTTAGGGAAACCGGGTCCCCAGTAGAGTCGCCAGCTGTCGCAACCTGAAAAATACAGTGTGCGAAAAAACAACCGACGAAAGAAAATGACAGAAGAGTCGCCACCGTGCGTTATTTATCCCAAAGGAGGGAAAGGAAACACTCCAAGTAAACCTGTAAAGAGGAAAGGAAAAGACAGGGTCTCGTACCAAATCTTGGGTTCGGGAGTCGATTATGCGAAGGGAAGGTATTAGCACCACTACGCATCCGTAGTACTCTACGGGATCCACTTTTGTAGTTCTTATCTAAAGGGTGTGAGTTTATCTTGTGCTGTTTACTAAAAAGGGGTTAAATGAAAATGACTCGCGCGGATGTCGCATCCACTGCATACGTATCTCATCTGAATATGAGAATCAGAGTCTTCGTAGCTCGGCTGACCTAAAGGTTAAGGGTAATTGTGCTCGCTAAGACATCGCGTCTTATGCCTACGTATCTCATCTGGAATAAGAATCAGAGCAAGTCGTAGATCGGCTAACTACGGGGTTATGGATTGGGTTTTGGACGAACGACGTTACTACACAATCTACCGGATGCTCGACCTTTGGAGACTTACTCGCCTGTAGTAGAGAAGAAAAATCAATGAAGGGTTAGGGTTTGGGATGCTCATGCAAAAAGGCAGTCCTTGACGAAGGAATCGCGCTACCTGTGGGGATACGAACACATACAAAACAAACATGTATAAAGTAAATGTGCCAACAAGGCAATTAGAATAAATCTCCCAAATGGTATCCCACAAGCAAAGTGGAATATCCAACGAGCTATCCCTGCAAAAGTCACGTGAGCCTTCACAAAAACTCAACAAAAGGGTTAGTGAAACACGATAAGCATTTTTTTCATGGATAACAGTATGGTTTCAGAAACCTCAAACCCTGTGGCATACATTTCAGAAATTAAACGATTAAGCATTCAAGGCATAGATTTTACCCATTCATGCATGTGCGAAACCTAACGATATCCACACTTCCAAATTCAAACATAATACATCACACATTCAGAACATTCAAATTGAAGGCGTAAACTAATGGGAATAGGGCAAACCTGATTGGAGAGCTTGATTGAAATTGAGTTGCACCCGTGAGGTTTACAAAACAATCTTTAGGGTTTATGTGAGGCAGAGGTGATTATGTGCAGTTGAGTTCCATTCAGGATTTAGAGGCTGCTCTGAACTCTGTTAGCTCTTCTCTCACTATCTTTTTCCCAGAGTTCTTCTTTCACTATCTTTTTCCCAGACAGGGTAATAGGAATAGAATGAAATTTTGTTTCACTGAAACTCTGAATTTATAACCTGATTTTTGTGGACCTGTGGGCTCAAATGAGAGAGGTCCAAGTCCAAGATTTTTTTTTTTTCGTTTTTTTTTTCGTTTTTTTTTTTCGTTTTTTTTCTTCTGATTTTTGTGGACCTGTGGGCTGAAATGAGAGAGGTCCAAGTCCAATATTTTTTATTTTATTTTATTTATTTATTTATTTATTTATTTTTCGTTTTCCGATTTTTTTTTCTTTTTTTTTTTCTTTTTTTTTTCTTTTTTTTTTCTTTTCTTTTTTTTCCTTTTTTTTCAAAACACGTGGGCTTCGCCTAGCGAGGATGACAGCTCATGAACAAACCTTTGCTCCTTCAAGATTAACGTTTTGACTAACGAATAGACCCATGTTGGAAGTATCTCAAGTCATTCCCTTGTGTTGACTGATCACCCAGATAGGACCCACAAAGTGTCTTGGATGATGTTCAAGCTTCTTGGATCCGATTTCGATTTCCATGATGAAATGCAAATGCTAAATGACCTAAAAATGAATGCATGCATGAGGTGTAAAGCGTATGCTTCCAGGAAAAATGAAGGGTAAATTTTGGGGTATTACACCGCCGTCAGCTTGGGTTCCCCTTAAAGGATAAACCTAATAACATTCTGTTGGAAGGTGTGTTCTTTCAAGAGGGTAAAGATCCCCAAAACTTGAAGGACAGAATGGTCCGCGCTTGGAGCAAGATTCGTAGGAAGAGAAGGAAAGAGCTTGGTCCGAAGAATTGTATTGCTTTGGAACCCTACACCTCTTGGGTGAGGAAGAGAGCTTCTGAGTACCGCATGCCTTACAACTATCCCAGACCTACACCTATGGTTATGGTTGGGCCTTCAACCCTCCCTAACCAAGGAGTAGAGGAGTTGAGAGATGAAGACTGTTCGCATGCTTCGGTCCGTGAGTGAAAGGAACTACTTCAGCAACTCAGAGATAAAGATGCTGTGATAGAATTTCTGGAGCTTCAGGTTATTGATGAGCCTGATGATGTAGTCACTTCTCTTCTTCCTCAGTCATCTAGGTTTTGGAAGAGGAAGTATGATCAACTCGCCAAGGAAAAGGCAGATATGGAAGCATCCTATGAAAGAGAGGTGAAGAGGCTTTGTGCAGCTTATCTTCCGGTCTCGAGAGCTTTGGACAATTGTTTCTAGGGTTCCATAGGATGTTCATTTTCCTTCTCTCTTGTATTGTATTTGGTTACCAAGACTGTACTTCTTTGGTGTAAATTTTTTTTCCCAAATACTATTGATATGAATATTCCATATATGTTTTAAAAGATTAATATTTTCAAATACTTGCAAATAGATCTCTATAAAGTTCCTCTGATAATAAAAATAAATCATATGCACAAACATTACATGCATCATATGCATAAGCAGGTTTTGTTCAGAGCTTCTTGATCAGTGGTCTAACTCTTTGTTCTTCATTTATTTTGAAGACAAGTTGACGCACCGGTATAACACCAGGGAAAATCTTCCAAAGTTGATGGATCACCTTGAGCAAGAGAACCGTGAATTGAAAGAGGAAGTAGCTAGGCTGACTGCCATGATGGAGTCAGTGTTGGCTGCTCAAAGCCAGTCTTCTCCAACACCTTCAACTCCTCCTGTGAGGACGGTTATGTCAGAGGTAGCTTCTTCTATTGTGTCTGCCGCCACTGCTAATTTTTCGCTGATTATGCCAGTCGGGTTTCCCTGGGGGATGCCCGCAAACTTCGTGCCAGAGGGTCTTGCTCCAACCTTCGCTTCTCTGCCGGCATCTAGCCCGGTCCTTGCTATGCCACCTGCCGTTGTGCACACTTTACCAAGAGTCGAAGACACCATCTATCATTCTGAGCCATCTGAGGGCCCAGATGTTTATGAGAAGATGGACGCTATGAATGACCAATTCCTTGAGCTATGCAAAGAACTGAAGACTCTGAGAGGAAAGGACCTCTTTGGTAAATCTGCAACTGAGTTATGCCTTGTGCCCAACGTCAAGATCCCTATCAAGTTCGAAGTGCCTGACTTTGAAAAATATAAGGGAAACACTTGCCCTCTCAGCCATCTTTTGATGTACGCTCGCAAGATGTCAACACATACCGAGAATGATCAACTGCTCATCCACTATTTCCAGGACAACTTGTCCGGTGCTGCACTCAGATGGTACATGGGTCTGGATACTGCAAACATCCGCTCCTTCAATGATCTAGACGAAGCTTTCGTCAAGCAATATAAATACAATGTTGATATGGCTCCCGATAGGGACCAGCTGAGGGCAATGTCCCAGAAAGAGAAGGAGACGTTTAAGGAGTACGCCAAGAGGTGGCGTGAGTTGGCCGCTCAAATTGTACCACCACTCGAAGAGAAGGAAATGACCAAGATCTTTTTGAAGACCTTGAGTTCATTCTATTATGACAGGATGATAGCTAGTGCTCACTTGGACTTCACCGAAATGGTGAACATGGGAATGAGGCTCGAGGAAGGAGTCCGGGAAGGACGTCTAACCAGGGATGAAAGCTCTTCTGCAAAGCGGTATGGGGGTTTTGCAAAGAAGAAGGAGGGAGAGGCACATGTTGTGTCTTCCCATATCAAGAGAAGACCCTCTGTGAAGAGGAAGATTGTTCGCCCTTCCAGTAACCAGCACCAGGTGGCTCATATAGCACATGCTTTCAGGGAAGCTCAACATTATCAACAACAACAACAACATCAACAATATCAACAACACCAGGCCTACCAGCCTCGAAACAACAACAATACCAGCACCAACTACGATAGGAAGAGGGTCACATTCGATCCAATTCCAATTACCTATGCTGAACTCTATCCGTCTTTAATTGATAGAAAATTAACTCCAATGACCTATGAGTTCTCTACCCGAACTCGAGTGAACTTATGATAGGAGAATGGCATAGTCTTGTTGACTCGTGTAGAGTTATTCCTTAGCAAGTTGACTTGCAAGCCATTCACTTGGTGGAGGTCTTGTTGGGATCAATAATGTCACACGAGTAGTCGTGGTTAGGCATTACTCTTTCCAATATATACCTTAGAAGCCAAGGACCTTAGATTACCTAGCCCATCTTAGCATATTTTAGGATGTAGTGCAAAGATCGTTCAAGTGTAAGATTTGATACGATTGTTACGTGATACTACACTCATAAGAGTCTCTCTTGAGAATATTTTTGGAATACCAGTAGTCGGATATGATGGCAGATATGATGGCAGCAAGAAGAAGGTTTCTCCATCTCTTATAATCAAGTCAGTGGGCCTAGTCCCGTATTCTTCTGATAAAGTTGTTCCATACAAGTACAACGCAGTAATGCTCGAAGATGGGAAGGTGGTGCCATTTCCCTTCACCTATGTTGTGAATATATGAGACGTTATTGGTGTTACCCATAGTGGTCGTGTTTTCTCGACGCAGTCGAAACCCGATGAAGACGTTGTGAGAACTGCTGTTCATCCTACCGGTCCTGTGGGGACTTCTTCGAATCCGGCACTTATGGTGAAGGGTGTTGACCCTGCTGTTGTTGCCAAAGCTCCTGTCCCTGTTGGCCAGCATGGAATTCTGAAAGAGGATTGTGATGAGATGCTGAGGCTCATCAAGAGGAGCGAGTATAATGTTATTGATCAACTGCTTCAAACTCCATCAAAGATATCTGTCCTATCTTTGTTGATGGATTCTGAGCCACACCGTGAAGCTTTGCAGAGGGTGTTGGACGTGGCATACGTGGATCACAGGCTCAATTTGGCTCTACACATTTCAATGAACTGTAAGGATGATGCCTTGTCTAATGTGTTGGTAGACACAGGCTCATCACTTAATGTGTTGCCAAAATCTACTCTGGCTAAACTTTCTTACCAGGGGCCTCCCATGAGGCAGAGTGGAGTGGTAGTTAAAGCTTTTGATGGATCGAGGAAAACTGTGATTGACGAAGTTGAACTCCCAATCAAGATTGGACCTAGTGATTTCCAGATCACTTTTCAGGTCATGGATATCCACCCATCATATAGTTGCTTGCTTGGCAGACCATGGATTCACGAGGCAGGCGCTGTGACATCCATCCTACACCAGAAGTTAAAATTCGTCAAGAATAAAAAGTTGGTGGTGATAAGGGGAGAGAAGGCTCTCTTGGTTAGACATTTGTATTCCTTTTTCTATATAGATGCTGAGGATGAGGTTGGGACTCCGTTCCAAGCCTTATCTATTGCTGAGCCTTCAAGGAAAGGACCGTCTTCGTTTGCTTCCTACAATGACGCGAAGTTGACCATTGAACATGCTGCAACTACTGGTTTAGGATAAATGATTAAGCTGGAAGATAATAAATCTCGGGCTGGCATAGGGTATTATTCAGGAATTTCCAACGAGCATGGGTTGTTCCAGAGTGATGGTTTTATCCACACTGTTGAAGACCAAGAGGCTGCTGCCATAGGGGAAGATGATGTAGAGGAAGATCTGGGCAACTTCGTCATCCCTAGAGGAATCTGCAATAATTGGGTCGTTGTTGAATATTCCAACAGTTATCCATAAGTCCACGTAATATGTTCACTTTTGTTTAAAAACCCTTCTCCCATGCCAAAAGGAGAAGTGATGACATTGTTGGCACATTAATACAACGATATTCATTCAATAATTACATGTTAAATGTTTGTTTTCCCAAAATATTTTCCCTTTTTGCTTTTTGCATGAAATTGGTGATCACTAAAAAACCCTAAAAAGAGAATAAAATCAATCTTTTCATCTGCATAATGATTTGCTTTGCTTGAATTCTGAAATCTCTTTTTATACTCAAAATTATTATGCAAGTTGATCAAACCCATTGAACATAATGATCCAACACCATCTCCCAACTTTGAGTTCCCTGTATTTGAGGCCGAAGAAGATGATGTTGCAGAGATTCCTGATGAGATTACCCGTCTGCTTGAGAACGAAGAGAAGATCACTCAGCCACATCTTGAGAATCTGGAAATAGTCAACTTGGGGTCCGAAGACTGTGTTCGTAAAGTGAAGATTGGGGCATTCCTTGAAGAATTTGTTAAGAAGGGGTTGATTGAGTTGCTATGAGAATATGTTGACGTCTTTGCCTGGTCATATAAAGACATGCCTGGTATGGATACTGATATCATGCAACATTTCCTTCCTTTGAAGCCTGAGTGTGTGCCTATGAAGTAGAAGCTCAGAAGAACTCATCCTGATATGGCAGTGAAGATTAAAGAAGAAGTTCATAAGAAAATTGATGCGGGGTTTCTGGTGACTTCTACAAATCCTCAATGGGTGGCCAATATTGTACCTGTGCCTAAGAAAGATGGAAAATTCCGAATGTGTGTGGACTATAGAGACTTGAATAAAGCTAGTCCGAAAGATGATTTTCCTCTACCACACATTGATATGTTGGTACATAATACAGCTAAATTCAATGTCTTCTGATTCATGGATGGATTTTCTGGTTATAACCAGATTAAAATGGCACCCGAGGATATGGAGAAGACAACATTCATCACATCTTGGGGAACATTCTGTTATCGAGTGATGCCCTTCGATTTGAAGAACGCCGGAACCACGTATCAACGAGTTATGACTACCTTGTTTCATGATATGATGCACAAGGAGATCGTGGAATATGTTGATGATATGATTGCGAAGTCGAGAAAGGAAGTTGAACATGTAGAACACTTGTTGAAGCTTTTTCAGCGTTTGAGGAAGTACAAACTTCGCCTTAATCCGAACAAGTGTACATTTGGAGTCCGTTCCAGCAAGTTATTGGGCTTTATTGTCAGTGAAAGAGGTATTGAAGTTGATCCTGCCAAGGTCAAAGCAATATAAGAGATGCCTGCGCCCAAAACTGAGAAGCAAGTCCGAGGTTTTCTTGGTCGCTTGAATTATATTTCCAGATTTATATCCCACATGACTGCCACATGTGTGCCAATATTCAAGCTCCTCTGGAAAGATCAGCGTCATGATTGGACCGAGGATTTCCAGAAGGCCTTTGACAGTATTAAAGAATATATGTCCGAGCCTCTGATTCTGTCTCCGCCTATTGAAGGGAGACCATTGATTATGTACTTAACTGTGCTTGAGGACTCCATGGGTTGTGTGTTGGGTCAGCAAGATGAATCAGGGAAGAAAGAATGTGCTATATACTACTTTAGTAGGAAGTTCACTAATTGTGAGTCTCGATACTCAACGCTTGAGAAAACATGTTGTGCTTTGGCTTGTGCTGCTAAGCGCTTACACCAGTATATGTTAAATCATACAACTTGGTTGATATCCAAAATGGATCCAATCAAGTATATCTTTGAGAAGCCTGCCTTAACTGGGAAGATTGCCCGTTGGCAGATGCTGTTGTCTGAGTATGACATTGAGTATAGAACTCAAAAAGCTATTAGAGGTAGTATCTTGGCTGACCACTTGGCACATCAACCAATTGAGGATTATCAGTCTGTTCAGTACGACTTCCCTGATGAGGAGATTTTGTATTTGAAGATGAAATTTTGCGATGAGCCTACGCTCGATGAAGGACCAGAGCCTGGTTCCCGATGGGGTATGGTGTTCGATGGCGTTGTTAATCAATATGGAAATGGTATTGGGGCAGTGATTATTACTCCTTAAGGCACACATTTTCCTTTTACAGCAAGGCTAACTTTCAAATGCACGAATAATATGGCGGAGTTTGAGGCCTGTATTATGGGTTTGGGAGAGTGTATTGATCTTAGGATCAAGCATCTTGATGTTTATGGTGTTTCGGCCCTTGTTGTTAATCAGATTAAGGGTGAATGAGAGACGAATCAGCCTGGCCTCATCCCATATAGAGATTATGCAAGGAGGATTTCAACTTTCTTTACTAAGGTTGACTTCCATCATATTCCTCGAGATGAGAACCGGATGGAAGATGCTCTTGCTACACTTGCCTCAATGATTATGGTGAAATATTGGAATGAAGTCCCCAATATCACTGTGATGCGCTTGGATAGACCAGCTCATGTATTTGCAGTTGAAGAAGTGAAAGATGATAAGCCGTGGTACTATGATATCAAATGTTTTCTTCAAAGTCAAATTTACCCATCTGGGGCATCTGTTAAAGATAAGAAGACTTTAAGGAGATTATCTGGCAGTTTCTACCTCAATGGTGATGTACTTTATAAGAGGAATTTTGAAATGGTTCTGCTCAGATGCGTGGATAGACACGAAGCAGACCTGTTAATGACTGAAGTCCATGAGGGTTCATTTGGTACTCATTCCAATGGACATGCCATGGCAAAGAAGATGTTGAGAGCAGGCTACTATTGGCTGACAATGGAGTCCGACTGCTGCAAATTTGTGAAGAAATGCCACAAGTGTCAGATTTATGCGGATAAGATTCATATTCCCCCGACAAATCTGAATGTTATTTCCTCACCATGGCCTTTCTCTATGTGGGGAATTGACATGATTGGTATGATAGAGCCAAAGGCGTTGAACGGTCACCAGTTTATTCTCGTAGCAATTGATTATTTCACCGAATGGGTTGAAGCGACATCATATGCAAATGTGACCAGGCAGGTGGTCGTGAGGTTTATCAAGAATCAACTAATATGCCGTTATGGTGTGCTAGACAAGATCATTACTGATAATGGATCTAACTTGAACAACAAGATGATGAAAGAGTTGTGTAGCGAGTTCAAGATTGCACATCATAGTTCTTCTCCCTATAGAGCCAAGATGAATGGGGCTGTTGAAGCTGCAAACAAGAACATCAACAAGATTATCCAGAAGATGGTTGTTACGTATAAGGATTGGCATGAGATGTTTCCATTTTCTTTTCATGGTTATCATACATCTGTCCGCACTTCAACAGGGGCAACCCCTTTCTCTCTTGTATATGGCGTGGAGGTTGTGCTCTCCACGGAGGTTGAGATCCCATCAATGAGAGTCTTGATGGAAGCCAAGTTGACTAAGGCTGAATGGGTTCAGAGTCGTTATGACCAACTGAATTTGATTGAAGAGAAGAGATTGACTGCCATGTGCCATGGTCAGTTATATCAGCAAAGGATGAAGAAAGCCTTTGATAAGAAGGTCAAGCCTCGTGTGTTTCGAGAAGGTGACCTTGTGCTCAATAAAGTTTTGTCTTTTGCGCCCGATTCCAGGGGCAAGTGGACTCCAAACTATGAAGGTCCATATGTTGTTAAGAGAGCCTTTTCAGGCGGTGCTTTGATACTTAAAACTATGGATGGGGAGGATTTCACTCATCCTGTGAATTCAGATGCAGTCAAGAAATACTTCACGTAAAAATAAAAACAGAATAGCTTGCTAAGTTGAAAACCTGAAAGGGCGACTTAGGCAAAAATGAGCCTCTCGGTGGATCGAAAACCCAAAAGGGCGGTCCAAGCAAAAGTTGGAGACATAAAAAATGAATATATCCCGCTAGATTGAGTACCTCACCCTGGGGCAATCTAGGAAAAAATTAGGGATTTGGAAAGTAACTGCATCCTGACAAGACTTTGTTCTACAAGCTGTCATCTGTCAAAGATTCTCGCTCAATCATCGTGAACTGAAGCTTCAAATACATCGGATTTAAAGTTGGTGGAGAAATGGTCAGTATGTTCAATGTAGCCCTTTTTCCAATATATATCACCAATTTCAAATTTTGTAAAAGATCCATGGAGTCTCGCCATTTGCGGACCACCATTCTATCAAATGAATTTGAGCCTTTATCCAATTCTTTGCACTCTTATTTGTTTCGATTTAACAAATGTTTGCATGTTTTAATTGGTAAATATCATTGTTTTAAGTAAATAAAGTTTTTATAAACTATATTTAAATAAAGTGAACATTCACAATGACTGAAAGGATAAATGGAATGTCTTCAGTGCTCTCCCAAGGATAGTACGATCTCCGAAAGGGTAAGACATTTGTTCATATTCCTGGCATATTTGTATTCTCTTCATCATCTTTCAGGTTGACTTCTCAGCGAGCGCAGAGAAGGGTGATACATTATTAAGTCCCTAGAGAGTCTGGAGTTTTGGCCTTGATCTTTTTAGAGATGTGTGTATCTTTATCTCAAATGTCCTCAACTCCTTAGTGAGTCTGAGTCTAGCATCTGTGTTTTATCAATTATATGGTTGTCATCCCTCGTGTGGACTGACCTAAAATCCCTTATAGATTGATAAAAATTGATATGCTATCTATTTTCGAGGAAGTAGGTTTTTTCCCTCAGCATAAATGGAAATCTCCCGCAAAGTGAGCAGGAATTCCTAGCATGAGTGGAAATCCTCAGCAGGTTGACTTACAGCTTCTCCCCAGCAGGTTTACTTACAACTCATCCCTGGTAGGTTGCTTACAGCAGACTGTCCCCAGTATGATCGCCTTCAGTCTTCCCTAGTGGAGTTTCCTGATCAGAGCCTGATAATTTGTTTTCCCCTCCTTATTGGAAAGTTTCCTCCTAGTTGAGCTGGTGTTGAAGATGTTTATTTCCTTCCCTAGCGGAGCAATTGATTCTCTCTCCTCCTAGCAGAGATATCTCTCCAACAGATAAGAGGAAGTGTGTTGATTGGTGAAATTGTTGTTTGGTGGTTGTTCCCCACAGAGTTTCATATCATTCCTTGATAAGTTCTCCAGTAGAGTTTCTTGTACGATGGAATCTTATCCGTGTTGATCTCCCCCAATAGAGTTTCCTCTATGTTGGATCTTTTGTTTGTTCAACAGCAAATCCCTGGCGGTGACTTTGTAGCTTCCCCAGCGGAGTGATTCGTTCCTTCTTCCGGTAGCAGAGATGTCTCTTCAACGGTTATAAGAGAATGCTTGATTGATGTGTTTCTGTTTGGTGGTTTTTCCCCACAGAATTTCATATTATTACCCGATAAGATCCCCTTCTCTGACAGATCTTATCAATATCTCTGCATGTTCCCGAGAATTGTTGGAAGATCCCTGACAGTTGGTAGCTGTGACCTTTTTGTTGATCCCCAACAGCGGTCTCTGATCCCCAGCAGTGGTCTTTGTCCCCAGCGGTGATTGGTGTTTCCTGGCATTTGATGCTCCCCACCAGATTGGATTTTCTCCTGTGGGCCTGGCCTTCTCTTTTGAGATGTTATACCGGATGTCTGTCCATTGATCCTCAGACCTGTTTGTGTTAGATATGTCTGTTTGTCAACATTCATTATACATGAACCACGCATATACATGCATAATTACAGCATTCAAATATTCATGTTGCATTCTTTACCATATATCTTTGTTTGTTATCTCCTACTATTGGTGAAATTTTCTTCACCCAAGAAGATGTTTGTGTTTGATCTCTCCATATAGAGTCAGCCCGATAGGCAGAAAGTGTCTATCTTTCCTTCTATATCCCCCACCGAGTTATGTCCTCGTGGATGATTTTTGTTTCGGTTTCCTCCCTAGTTGTGTATTGGGATGCAATTACTCCCCTGAGTTATATCCTCATTGGTTTGAGTCTTGTTTTATTGTGTCTCTCTGCTTTGTTCCTAGACTGACTCCTGTCTTGTTATTCCCCTGCAGTTCCCTATGGTTTAGTTGTTCAATTGCTCAGTAACCAGTAATTGTTCATCCTTTCCCCAATGGACTTTGTGGCCTTCTACCCAGTAACCGGTAGTTGTAAGTCCTATTTATGTGGTTTTCTACCCAGTAACCGGTAGATGTAATCCCCTCTTTGTTGGTTATCTTTATCCAATATTCGGTATTGATATTCCTTCGTTTTCGAGTATACCACCCAGTAGCCGGTGTGTAAGACCCCAATTTTGTCCCTAAGATCCCTCATGGCATCATAACATTGCATTTGGCATTGCCTCAAGGATCATAAGCATCTTGGTTCCCCTTGCCTTTGGGTGGGATTCCTTGTGAGTGGTTTGAGATCACCAAGCATGTTTGAATTGTATATCATTGCTTTTCTTATTTTATTTACTAACCAAAAGCACAAAAATATGTCACTAACATCTTTTGTTTGTAGCTTGAGCAATTACAAGGTCAAAAGCTTCAAAGAGATCATTGGTACAAAGATATGGTCAAGAGGAAATGATAGCAAGCATGGTAATGGTTTCCAAAGCTCTCATCCATCAAATATGTCCCCCAACATCTCAATTCACCATTTTGATCAAAGCAAGTCAAAGGGTTTGAGGTTTGTCCCCCAAAGAAACCCTAATTCATCTGTGCACCACAATGCCTTGCTCTTGAAGCAACCTCAACCCATGATCAAATACAATCAAGGGAAGTTCTTTAATTCATCATTTAATGCATATTTGAACTTATTTGAGTGTCCTCAATCATCAATTCATCAAGATATGGGTTGTGGACTTGAGAAGTTGATCAATCGATCCATCTAACTATTTTGAAATGCACTGAGACCTAACTTTTTATGTGTTGGTCAAATGGAGATGGTACCACAAGAAAAAATGTTCTTAAGGACAATATGAACAACTTTCATGTTCATCAAAAATTGATTTGAAGCTTGGAAGGCCATCTCCCATTCCAATACATTATAGGTCATTTTGACTGAAACCCTAATTATGGGTAAACTTCCCAAGGACATAACTCATTCATTTTTTATGATTTTAAGGTGGGATCAAATGAATTGGAAATCTTAAGATGTCTACTTCAAATGTTATGTTGAACAAAATTTCAAAATCTCAAAGGAAATACATGTGATAATGCAAGACATTGTAGGTCCTTTTGGGCCAAATGCATTGAAAGGCAAAAAAGTCCAACTTCAAGTGCCCATAACTCTCTCATAAAAAATCCAAATTTGGTTATATTAAAAAGATATACAACTTTGATGTTGGAGGTTTTTTCACTTGAGGCTTGCACCATCAAAACAGAAGGGCTTGAACATTGGCCAAATTTGGAAACTTTGCATTGACATGTTTTGCACATCACACTTTAAACTCAAATTTCATAAATTTCTACACTCCAAATGGATTTTTGCCAACCATAACAATTGTTCCTTACATCAAGACCTTTCCAACCATTACTCACATGATCATATTTGGATTTGGAAAATGGTATTCTCGAAGAGTTGAACATTTATGCATAATTATGGAATGCACATGAAATTTTGATACACAAGCAATTGCCATTCAAACTACACGTCTAATTCAACTTGGTTTGTGTTCAGCATGCATTTGCATCAGCTTTTGGGCTTTGCACGCGCCTGTACAGGCCCATGCATGAAGGATCCAAATTCCATGTACATGAGAATTCACCTTGCTTGCAGTTTGTTTTGCTATAAATAGAAGGGTTCAACTTCATTCAAACTCAACCTAAAGGCGCCTGAAACCCTACTGAAGTGATTCCCCAACCTCACCAAAGAAGCAATTTCCATTTTTCTTCAAATTTTTCAGATCCAAAATTCAACTTCATCTGATTGAATTCTTAGATCTAAAGCTTCTAAACCTTCATCATTTATCTCACTGATCTTTTGTTTTGGCAAAGCAAGCAAGGAATTGAGCTCAAGTTACCAGAATTCAAGCTTACTCTTCAACTGGTATTTCATTCGAATCTCATCATCCATTGACCTATTTGCTCAGATCTTGTGTTGGCTGAAGTCCTCTCAATAGAGGCATTATGTTTATGCATTCAATTTTTGAAATCCATTGAGTTCATGATGAACACCAGATTTTTCAACCTCTGATTTCTCACACCATGGAAATCTAGAGTGAAAATGGATGGTACAGGGATGATGTACATCATCCCAGCTTTCCAAAGATGTATAGATCGTGCATTTTCATTAAGGTTTGGATCTCTGCAACTCTGGCCGAAATTCTGAGGCTCACCGGAGAAGACGGTGGCTCCGGTGGCCATCCCAACTCCAGATCAATTCCTGGCCAGACGATCTTGTTTCCAGATCTAATCTGGACCGTTCCATGTTATGACTTGTTTTAATGCTGCGTGTGGTTCAGTTGACCAAGGCGTACGGTGGGAGCGCATCTCTGGAGCGTATGATCTGCCAGCTCAATTAATGAGCTCAGATCTAACGCTCCTAGTTTTTTTGCATTTTTATTTTCTGATTTTATTTTCTTTAATTCCAATTATTTTCAAAAATCAATATCTCTCTCATTTTTAATCCAAAAATTATGGGACCAATTGCATTAGTCTCCAAATAAATTCTAGTTTCTATTTCTGATTTTTAATATTTTTTATTTTGTCATTTGATATTTTTTGTGAATTTTCTCTTTTCTGGTTATTTTTAATTCAGTTTTAATAGTTTTTGATATTCAAAAAATACAAAAATATTTTCCTGACCTATTTGAATGACGATGGATCTATGAAAAATATTCTCATCAATTTTTAAATTTATTTGAGATTTATTTGAGATTTTAGTTCAATTAGGTTATTTTTATTCATTTTTAATTGATTAAAAATAGTTTCTGACTTTTAAAAATGCTGAATTTTTTTGTCAAACTTTGTTTGACCTTGATGAACTTAGGATAAATTACTTGGACCTTTCAAGGTTGATTTGAAGTGATTTTGATGTTTGACCTTTCCATTATTTTTAATTCAAGTTTATTTTAATATTGAAAATGCCAAAAATATTATGCTTATTGTTTGATCTCCAATCTTCATCTCATTTCTGATATATCATTGTTTGACTTTGACTTTCAATGTCATTTGGTCAATATATATGGATTGGTACATATTATTTCATCTTATGCATTTTGATCTTTCCATTTCCTTATCCTTTCTTCATCTCCTTCTTCATCTTCTTCTTCTTCTTTCCTTTTGATCAATGAGTTGAAGGTTGATAAGTTGGCATTGATTAGGGAGACTTAATCTTCCTTGATCCAAATATAATTTATCTTGATCAATTGATCAAGTGAATGGCTTTGCTTTAAGGATAGGTTATCTTCTAAATCATGCAAAAGGCTTAAACCGATACAAGATCAATTCTCTTTTT
Source organism: Lathyrus oleraceus (assembly GCF_024323335.1). Lineage (NCBI taxonomy): Eukaryota > Viridiplantae > Streptophyta > Magnoliopsida > Fabales > Fabaceae > Lathyrus > Lathyrus oleraceus. Next base: position 26,906,191 of record NC_066580.1, on the reverse strand, counting down.
CTTTTTGGCATGGCAAGTTGTTGGAACTTGGTTCACTAATCAAGACTTCTAACTTGTGTTGTTGCCTATATTATTATTGACCGGCCTCAGATAGTTGTGACTTCTACATAAGTCCAATTACGATTGCTTAACATAGCGCTAAATTTGCCTTATGGCACACTAACTACTAACACTAATTATTGACAATTAACATTTACTTTTTGCTCTTTACTTTTATGCAATTTACTATTCTTGCACATATTATCCATTTGTTTTTCTCTTTGCTCACATGAGCACATGTTTATGTTAATGCCATTTGCCTTTTGCTCACTTGAGCACATAATTGTGTATATATTATTATGCTTGTGTTTGTTTTGATTGTTGTGAACCAAATGCAAAGAAATGGACTTAGTTTCTAGGACTTTCCCTATGCAAAGAATGGAGAATTGGACTTAGATTCTAGGACTTTCCTTATGCAAAATTGGAGTAAATGGACCTTAATGAATAAGATGGATTAGAAGGACCAAATCTCTAAACTCACTCTTGTCCATTCTTGATTTACTTCATGGAACTTTTGATGTGTGTGTTTTTGTGCTACGGAATTCTACTTGAGCTTAATTGGAGGACCATTGCCATGATCATTCAAAGTGAAAGATACAAGACACATTAAGGATCTCTTATGAGACTTGTTTGATTGCTTATGCTTTGTGATTTCTTATTCTAAAGGATGGGAGCTACTTGAATCATCAATATGATCTCAAGAGAGGAACTCCTTGTGTGGTTTTGTTCTCTTTCCCCTCACCTCTTGTATGTTTAGGATTTAGCCCTTCTTCTTCTTCTCTCCACTCTAACCCAAGCCAAAACTATTTGTGCAAACATTTAACCATTGTTTTTTTAAACATTAGAAACCTAAGCCTTATGCTTTTGATTTTCAAATTTTCTTTTCATAACACTTATTTTGAATTGAACTTTTAAGTCAACTTTGACCATTTTTGTATATACTTCTAATTGGTAAATATAACCCATTCAAATGTCTTTTGTGGTTCCAATGGCCACTTTCTTAATCAAAATCTTTCATAACCTTTAGCTATTAGGTTTGAGTTATCCTTGTGATAGATGTAATACTCACCTATATCCTTAGTGATTGACAATAAGTCTTCCATGCTTATTATAGGGTTAACCCCTCACTAGCATGTTGAAGCTATCCTCACATGGTGGATTTGTAGTTTGGTTGAGTTTTCTCCCTTTGATAACAAAAGATCTTAAGGCTTTTGGACCAATCAATTCACCCACTTGTTTTGAGATTTTTACCCCGAACTATGAGGTTTTGATCCTAATCTTTTTTAAGATGGTACGTAGGCAATGGGTTTATCCGTCCAAACACAAAATGTAAATAATTTGTACATTCTCTTCTCATCTCTTCAATCATGTTTACACAAACAAAATTTTCCACAAAACAAACAACCTTCACAACAAGTATGAAAAGGGCTCCCTAGGAGTACCTAGGATGTTTTGGGTGCCTAACACCTTCCCATTGCATAACCAACCCCCTTACCCAGATCTCTGTTTCTTTTACTAGTTTTTGTTAAAAACTATTAGGGTTTTGTTCGCTTTCTAACCATTCCTTTGGATAAATAGAAGTGCGGTGGCGACTCGACTTGTATGATTTACCTTGGATTTAGTCAATATCTCTAACGGTAACAAATACCCCGCTACAGAAAAGTGGCGACTCTGCTGGGGATACTTTGCCTAGTGGGTTTTGCCTACTTTTCATGCTTGTTGTATTGTATTGTCTTATGACATATTTTTGTGCAATTTGGGATTACTGTATTGTATGTAATGATTGAATTGCTTGATATTAATTCCTTGTATGCTTGGTGATCTTTGTGAGATGAGTTTTATACCCGGACTCGAGTGCACTTAGGATAGGAGAATGGTGTAGTCTTGTTGACTTGTGTGGAGTTATTCCTTAGCAAGTTGACTTGCAAGCCCATTCACTTGGTGGAGGTCATGTTGGGATCAATAATGTCACACAAGTAAGTTGTGGTTAGACATTACTCTTTCCAATATAGACCTTAGAAGCCAAGGACCTTAGTTTACCAAACCCATCTTGGCCTATCCTTAGGATGTAGTGCGAAAGTCGTTCAAGTGTAAGATTTGATACGATTGTTACGCGATACTACACTCATAAGAGTCTCTCTTGAGAATATTTTTGGAATACAAGTAGTCGTTTATCCGATAATATCCGAAAGATGGGATAATGACTATGGGAACCTCTTGTAGAACATGTTTGGCAGGTTTAAACCCTAGTACACTCCCTTTGGGTGGTTCTTAACCGAAACTCCATGCTCGTGACTTGCAACGAACCCTTGATTCATGGTTGATTCGTTCATGTATCCTTAATATCAATGGAACTTGGGTGTTGATAAGTGTCGCATTACGCGAAAAACCGGCGGGAAAAGAAAGAACAACAGAGCCGCCACCGTGCGTTATTTATCCCAAAAGAGGGAAAGGAAACGCTCAGAGTAAACCTGGAAAGAACATGGTCTCGCGACCAAAGAGGATGGGTTCGGGAGTCGGTTATGCGAAGGGAAGGTATTAGCACCCCTACGCATCCGTAGTACTCTACGGGATCCACGCACAAAAGGAAGGAAAATGGTTGCTAAAACACTGCTCAAACACACACACACACTGGCTGAAAGAGACACAAGAAAACAGACAAGACTAACTCGGCAGGACATCGTATCCTGGGCCTACTTAGTCTATCAGGCATAGACATCAGAGTCGAAGTAGTTCGGACTGGGGAAACGACACATGCTCGCTAGGATGTCGCATCCTATGCATACGTATCTCCTTTGGACGAAGGAGAATCAGAGCATTCGTAGCTCGGCTGACACGCGCGCAAAACAAACACAGGCAAAGGCAAACATGGAGCCTGAATGCCAATCACTGGACTTACATCAGCATCCGAACCAACAAACACACACAAGAAGGCAAACATGGAGCCTGAATGCCAATCACTGGACTTACATCAGCATCCGAACCAAAACACACGCAAGGGTGGTTAAGACACAAAGGGTTAAAAAAGAAAAAGGGCGAACAAACAAACTAGAAGGGAGACTAGAGCTCGAGCCTAATAGTTGCCAAACACACAAAAAAAAAAGAAAAAAAGGCGCCCGGAGAGATCAGCTCAATCTCCTGCCTACATACTTCATCTGGTATGAAGATCAGGGCGATGTAGTTCCCCTACGCAGGGATAAAGGATCTAGCCTAACCAGATAACAGAGGGAGACACAACACTAGGGAGACTACGACTCGAGCCTAGATGTTGTCATGCAAAGTCGTCCCTAAGTTAAGGTTTCTAGCTAACTTGCACAGGAAGCAAGCCTATCCTAATCATGACTTGCACAGGAAGCAAGCCACACCTAACCTAACTTGCACAGGAAGCAAGGGTCTCGATTGCAACTAGGGCAAGAGAAAGGGGAGGTCTCAATCGCAACGAGGGCGAGAGAAAAGAAATAGCGTTAGTTGTTAGTCAAACTCGACAAGACATCGCATCTCGTGCCTACGTATCTCATCTGAACATGAGAATCAGAGTTGCCGTAGTTCGGCTAAACTATTACTGTTGGTTTGTGTTTTTTAAGTGGACAACATCACTGCACAATCTACCTGATGCTCGACCTTTGGAGACTTACTCATCTGTAGTAGAAGGAGTTGACGTATCCTTAAGAGGGGATAATGTGTGTTTGTGTTTTAAGAAAGCTCAAGCAAGAAAGGAAGTCCTATACGAAGGAACCGTGCTACCTTAATTGACATGCAAACGAGACTACGCGGAGTCTAGCAAACCTAGGGGATACAATCACACCACACAAACATGTACAACATAAAATAAACACACCAACAAGGGGGCTCAAACATGGGTTAGGTTTTAGTCGAGGGGTCATATCAACCTCAACAAACAAACCTCTGGAATGGGGTGAATGTTGCTCTTAACCTTGCCATTGAGGGGCTAAGGTGAAGCAGATGAAAGGAGATGAGGGGTGTGCCTCATTGCTTCTATCCCTGGCCAGGGAGAGCATTTGACAAGAATGTGTGGGTTCAGAAAGTGGGAACCCTTCTACACATTTAAAACTGACTCAACTGTACGATTGTACAAGATCTTGGGTTTGTATCTGCAATGCATCAACACAGTGGTGTGAGCAAAGCAGATGACACACAGAATAGCAGGGGATAGGTTGCTTATCCCTTGATTCTGCCAATTGCCTCTTCACTTAGGAGGTCTTTGACTATGTACAAGGACAAATTAAACATACACAAACATTGCCTCTTAAGGAGGACTTCAGACAGTTGCCTGGCCAAGTAACAGGCCAGGTCTTCCAGACTACATGAAGATGAGAAATATACCTCAATGCAAATTGCTTATACAAGCAAAGCAAAGCAAAAAGTTCACAAGGAACTAAGCAACTAAAAGCACCTGAAATAGTCAAGCAGATGTTAGCATGCAACTCAAATAAAATCAAAAGGAAACAGACATTAACAGTTAATCATAAGCAAATGAATGTGCAAGGCACAAGGCTTAAGGCATGTGAGCCAAGCCACCTACAAAACAAACAAGTTAAACAATGATATTCAAACAAACTCAATCAAAAAGAATTGGCCTCATTGGTCATTTGTTGGTCAACCTGAAAACACAAGCTCAAAAGTGAGTAACAGGACCACTAGGGCAAGCCTAGGGTCAAAAGAGAATGAAAAAGTCAAAACAGCAAATGATATCCAATCAAAATCAAGTTCAAACATTTAAGAAGCAAACCCAATTGATTTCATGTTCATATCATGCATCATCATCATTTCATAAGCAAAAGAAGTCAAAGCATGGCAAATGAAAGCTCATAGAAGTCAACAGCAAGACTTAGCTCAAAACCAATCATAATCAATTCCAAAAATCATCAAATAAATCATGATCAATCATAATCCATAACATGACATGCATATCAAATTTCAGCTCATTTGGATCATGGGAAGATAGCCAATGAAAATCAGAAAGTCAAAACAATTTCAAGCATGCTCAAAGAAGTCAACCAAACATGCATCATCTTCAAAAATTCATAAGTCAGTGATAACAAATGATAAATGAATGGGATCAACACCATGACAAAGCTTAAGATGTCTAGTATGCACATGTAAAATTTCATGATTATCCAATAAAGTATGAGAATTTCACAAATGGAATGGCAAGATGTATCACACAAAGTCAACATTTGACTAGACAGGGGAGAAAAATCTCAAACAATTAGGAAATGCCATAATTAATTCCAAGAAAATTCACACATAAACTAGACATATAAGAGTGGGTTCATGCAAAATTTCACATCAATTGGAGGTCAGGAAGCATGGCATCAAAAATCATGAAGTTGCACATCATTGGTGTGACACAAATTGTCACACCCTACTTCAAAAATTCATAACTCAATGACCAGATAATATAAATTCACAAACTCTACACCAAAATCACCATGGATGAGTCTAGTTTGTGCACAAAAAGTTTCAGGTCAAATGGATAATGCATGACTATTTCACAAAGGATTTGGCAAAGGGTACAAAATATGCATACATGAACAAAACCCTAATACCATTTTAAATTCGACCATGAAAAAAAATCAGCAAAAATCATGATAAAATACTAGACATCAAGATGAACACAATGCAAAAATTCCCATGAAATTTGGATCAAGAATGATTGAATTATGAATTTTGCAAGATTGAGTAACAAAATGAAATAAAAATTGAAATGAAAATATTTAAATGAAATAAAATGATGAACCGGTGGCATTATGGTAATTCAGGGGAACATTTAGTGAAACGGTGCGCTGCGCTTAGATGCGTGTCACAGGATGATAGGTGCATGGCAATAGCACAGTGAATTCTCATGCAAACAAACAATTCCCAGCAACCAAACACGGGCAAGAGAAAATCTGGAAAAACGCATGAACCTAGGGTTTTCTACAGTAAACCCTCACCATCTTCAGCAATCGAGCAAAAATTTTTCGCCCAGAAACAGAAATTGATTATACCATCGTGATCATCAAACAACACACATACATATTCCATCATTCATAATCATTAAATCGAGCCAAATAACACGAATCATGCAAGAACAATAATGAACAACAAATTTCATTTCCAAATATCTCACTCATTACTCAACTATTTTATGTGATGTAAAGCTCATTAGAATCAGCACATCAAGATCTACAGTAAGCATAGCATGGTTTGGTAAATGATGAAACTCGAAATCTTACCAAAACTGAAGCAAAGTGATGATTTGGATGTTGTTTGGTGATATAAGCTCAAACAGAGGAAACTCGTAGTTGGTATTGATGGATTCTTGAAGAAGTTTAGCTCAGCCCACTCAAATCCAGCTTAAATCGGATTTTGCCATTGTTGGAAGCTTGAAAAACAGAACCCGAAAATGCTGTTCCAGCTGGTGCTTTATGCTTGTAAATGGCTCACAATGATGGTCAGGTGATGAAACCACAAAGGAATCCTCGAGCTCTTTGGAAGTTTTTTGAAAGAATTTGGAAAATGCAAGGAAATGGATCTTGAGAGAATGAGTGTATTTCTGAGTTTGGAGGCAGCTAGGGTTTACAATTTGACAGAAAATGTGTTATATATGGTCTGTTTAACATTGGCTAGGTGAATGCTAATCAAGTTTAACTCAAATGAACCAATTTGCTAATTTTCCAAATTTGACCAAATGGTGGTGTGTGGTAGTATGAGCACGAAAATGGGCCTTTGGCAAGTCAGAAATGATGTCTTAAGTCAATCCCAATTGGTCATTTGGATGGAAAATGTTTAAATCAAAACTTCAATTTTGCACCTCACTTGAAATTAAACATGATAGTTCAAAAAGGGCCATTTTGATTGGCAATGTTTTGGTACATGAAATTTACATTTTTGGAAAGAGGAGGTTAAATGTGGTTTGTTGGAAAAAACCTCACCAATTTTGGCCAAATGGTTTGAGAGATATGGCCTTTTGAAGTTCAAGATTTTGTGAAAATGATTTGATCATATCTTGCCAACCATACATGGGAATTGAGAGTTCTTGGACTTTTTGGAAATGGGAGAACAAGATCTTCAACTTTCATGTTGGGAAAAAATTCATTTGAAGCTTGTATAATGATGTAAGTTTGGGATCAAGAAGTTTCCATTTTTGGCAGTTAAAATTACAGGTACAGTTTCTATTTTTGGAAATTTTCTGATTGGCTTCAAATTCTTCAATGATATTGTTTGCCATGATATATGAGGCCTATTGGGACATGAATAAGCTCTCTCAAACCAAATCCATCCATCAAAACCATAAAATCAGCCACAGTTGACCAAGTTTGACTTTTTAGGGTTTCTGACTGATTGTGCATGGACTGATGACCTCTGAGCCTCCAATCTTTGACCTAATCACTTCAAATGGATCCCCAAGTCATGTGAACATGTTGGACCAACCCTAGGGCCTTGGCTCAATGAGAAACACACTTGCTTGCTTGGTTGACTGATCTCCTGATCAGTTTGACCTAATTCTCTTGATTGGCTTGCACTTGAGGCAAAGGGACAATGCAATGCTATGCAGTGGACCATGTTATGTTATGACCTAATATGAGAATGTATGTACAATGATAGGTGCAAATTTGAGGTGCTACAGCTGCCCCTATTCAATCAGCTGGGAACCCGAACGGATGATAGCAACAGCTGTCAGACTTTCAGGGTAAACAGGGATTGAATACTAAGAACCGTAGATTTTGCACAATGCAGGGATCCAATAACGGAAACGTCCACTGGGATCTGATACTTATTACTGGGCATTTTTTGTTTTTTTTTCAAAGGGTACGGCCACATCCAGACATCGCAACGACGATGAATGGGAAAAGAAAACACAACTAGATGCCAACGGACAACTAGGAAAAACTCAACGTTTACCAAGACCAACGGAGAGGTAACCAGACATTAATGAATGACTGGAAGGGATACAACCATACGTCAGCGGACGTAATGGGAAAAACTCAACGTTTACCAAGACCAACGGAGAGGTAAATCCACGTGGGGACAGGTACAACTAGACGTCATAGGACGAATAGGAAAAACTCGACGTTTACCAAGACCAACGGAGAGGTAAATCCACGTTGGGACAGGTACAACTAGACGTCATAGGACGAATAGGAAAAACTCGACGTTTACCAAGACCAACGGAGAGGTAAATCCACGTGGGGACAGGTACAACTAGACGTCATAGGACGAATAGGAAAAACTCGACGTTTACCAAGACCAACGGAGAGGTAAATCCACGTGGGGACAGGTACAACTAGACGTCATAGGACGAATAGGAAAAACTCGACATTTATCGACACCAACGGAGAGGAGGAAACTCTACTGGGGAGAGTGAACACAACCAAATCATCAACGGATGACCGGGAAAAACTCGACGTTTATCGACACCAACGGAGAGGAGGAATACTTCTTCGATCTGAAAATCGGAAATTGGCCTGAACGCCACTTCGGTCTGAATACCGGAAAATTGGCCTGAGTGCCATGAGTGCATCGACCTGATCGTCGGAAACTCCTTCGGTCTGAATACCGGGAAATTGGCCTGAGTGCCATGAGTACATCGACCTGATCGTCGGAAACTCCTTCGGTCTGAATACCGGACAATTGGCCTGAGTGCCATGAGTACATCGACCTGATCGTCGGAAACTCCTTCGGTCTGAATACCGGAAAATTGGCCTGAGTGCCATGAGTACATCGACCTGATCGTCGGAAACTCCTTCGGTCTGAATACCGAAAAATTGGCCTGAGTGCCATGAGTACATCGACCTGATCGTCGGAAACTCCTTCGGTCTGAATACCGGAAAATTGGCCTGAGTGCCATGAGTACATCGACCTGATCGTCGGAAACTCCTTCGGTCTGAATACCGGAAAAAACATAAGTACATCGACCTGATCGTCGGAAACTTCTTCGGTCTGAATACCGGGAAAAACATAAGTACATCGACCTGATCGTCGGAAACTTCTTCGGTCTGAATACCGGGAAAAACATGAGACATATTATCTATAGCCGTCAAAACGTAGATAATACACTCGCATGGAAGATTATCCATAACCGGGTTGTAGGTTGTTAAATGAATAATCGACCGACAAGAAAGGCATCGGTACCAGGACTAGGTATGCAAAGATGACCAATCAAAAGAGGATAAAGTTGCTAACTCGGAGCAAGTATCCAAAAAGAAAGGGCAGACCCAATGGGGACAATACTGCTTGATCAAAGCGAGTATCCAAAGGGGAAAGAATATCAATACCACAGAGAGGGGATTACATCTACCGGTTTGTAGGCAGACAACCACAGAAAAGTAACCAGTCATCGATAGGATGAGCACAAAGGGTTAACTCCAACGAGGGGATGAAAGTGGGATTTTACAACTACCAGCTAGTAGGTAGAAAACCACAAAGATAGGACTTACAACTACCGGTTTGTAGGTAGAGGCCACCAAATTCCGCTGAGGATAAGATGAATGAGTGCCGGTTAGTGAGCGTCTATTCATTTATGCCCCAGGGAAGTACAGGGGACAGCCAACAGGAAGCCAATTTAGGATCGATCCAAAAAGGCATACTGAAACAAGACTCATCCTAATGAGGAAAGAACTCAATAGGGAAAACCCATCCCAATGTGTGTTGGGAGGGAACGGAAACAACCGTCATCCACGAGGATGTATCTCAGTGGGGAAATGGCAGGAAAGGATAGACATTTTCTGCTTAAGGGGGTGGCTCTACATGGAGAGATCAGACACACCCACATCTGCTTGAGGAAAATCTACTGGAGAGATCTGTATCAATAAATAGCAGGAAACAACCATCAACAGATACATGGCAACAGCTGCAGCATGAGTATCTGAATGCTATGATTATGCATGTATGCAGTATCTAAAAATGTATGATGAATGCTGACAAACAGACATGCTCAACACGCAGGTCCGGGAATCAACCGTCCGGAGAGAAAACCAAAGTCATCATCCTGCAGGGAAGGAAGAGCCACAAGAGGCTTCCGGAGGGATCGTCAGTCATAACCGGAGAAAAGAGTTCAACATACAGGCGGACACGCCACAACAACTCGTGATGAAAATCAGAGATACCGAGAAGCAACCAGATTTCTGATGAGAAATACAAAAGCATTGATAAAGCTCCTTACGCGAACAACTCCACTGAGGGATCTATCTGAGGGAATGCCGGATTACGGGGATGTCGATCCTCCAAATACTGAATCTTCCAAGAAAAGCACCCATGCTGGGGGAGAGAGGAAGACTACTCTGCTGGAGAGAGGAAAGTTAAAGTCTTCAGTAAACACTCTGCTTGGGGAACTGCCCCACAAAAGTATTTCAACAGCAACCTTGCTGGGAATGCCCCACGGTAGGGCTCAAACAACCCTATACTGGAGATGCCCCACAATAGGGCTAAGAGGGACTTGGAGGAAGAGTGCTGTACTGCCGGGAACATGAAGATAAACAACTTCAACCAACACTGCACTGAGCAACCTTGCTGAGGAGAAACCAAAAGAGGTTCGTCAGGAAAAAGATACAGTTATGCTCGAGATACGAACAAATGTCTTACCTGTTGGTAATCATACCACCCTCGGGAGAGCACTGCGGATCTCCTAAGTATCCTTCCATCATTGTGAACGTTCACTTTGTTTAAGAACAATTTTGAAAAATTTGTTTATTTTGAAAACAATGATACCTTATCAATGAAAACATGCAAAACATTTGTTGAGTTGAAACAAATAAGAGTGCAAACAATTTGGATAAAAGCTCAAATTAATGTGATGGAATGATAGTCTGCAAAGGGCGAGACTCCATAGATCTGTACAAGTTTGAAATCGGTGATATATATTGGAGAGGGCTACATTGAACATAAAGACCTTTCCTCTACCATTCCGAATTTTCGATGTATTCAAAGCTTCAGTTGACGACGAATCGAGAATCCCTGACGGATGACAGATATAGAGCACAGTCTTGTCAAGATGCAGTTACTTGCCAAATCCCTAATTTTTGCCTAGATTGCCCCAGTGTGAGGTGTTCAATCTAGCGGGATGCAAATTCTTTTTTCAATGTCTCTAACTTTTGCCTGGATCGCCCTTTCGGGTTTTCAATCCACCGAGACGCTCCTTTTTGCCTAAGTCGCCCTTTGGGGTGTTCGACTTAGCGAGCTGTTTTGCTTTTTTTTGTTTAGGCGAACTATTTCTTGACTGCATCGGAGTTCCCAGGACGAGTGAACTTCTCCATCCATTGTTGTAAGTGTCAAAACATTGCCTGAAAAGGCTCTCTTGACAACATATGGACATTCATAGCTTGGGGGGTTCACTTGCCCCTGGAATTGGGCACGAAAGACAAGACTTTCTTGAACACAAGGTCCCTCGGAACACACGAGGCTTGACCTTCTTGTCGAATGCTTTCTTCACTCTCTGCTGATGTAACTGACCATGACACATGGCAGTCGATCTCTTCCTTTCGATTGGATTCAGCATCAGTCAACTTGGGACTTTGAGGGTGCTATTTTTCTTTTATTTCTTTCTTTCTTTTTCTTTCTTTTGATCTCTTTTGATTTTGCACCCTCTCTTTCTTTGTTTTTTTTTTTTGATTGATTTTTTTTCTTTCTTCTTTTTTTTTTATTAATGCCCCAGTTGGCTGTTCTGCTGATTCTCGAGATGCAGCTGAGTGTGATCTTCTTTTCTTGCTCAAGAAGTCGGGAAATCTCGTCAGGAATCCCTTCAACATCATCTTCGTCCGCTTCAAATACAGGGAATTCAAAATTGGGAGATGACGTCCAATCATTATGTTTAATGGGTTTGAGAAACAACCTGCATAAAGATTTTGATATGAAAAGCTCTTTGAAAATCAAACAAGACAATCGTTATGCAGATGAAAAGATTGCTTTTATTCTTGTTTTTTTTAGGGTTTTTTGGTGATCACCAATTTCATGCAAAAAGCGAAAAGGGAAAACAAATGGAAAAACAAATGTTTAACATGAATTTATTTGAATGAAAATATCATTGCACAAAATGTTGCCAACAATGTCATCACTTCTCCTTTTGGCATGGGAGAAGGGTTTTTAAACAAAGTGATTACTACTCTGACTTATGAACAACTGTAGGAACGCCCACAGTGACCCAATTGTGATAGATCCCGCCGGGGATGACAATTGTTAGTATCTCTTGCATCAGCAGCTTCTGGTTTTCTGAACAACCCTTCTGAAGAAAAAGTCGGCGCCAGCCCAGGACTTGTTATCTTCAGGCTTGATTAACACGGGGACCCAAGTCTTCAAAGTTCAGAATACCTGACTTCACAAGGTCTTGAACCTTCATCTTCAGCTGGAAACAACTATCCACATCATGACCAGGAGCACCCGAATGATACACACAATGCTGCTCAGGCCTATACCACCACCGAGGGTTGACGGGTATGGGCGGCGGGTCTCTGGGAGTAATCAAGTTCCGCTCTAACAGAGAGGGATACAGTTCGGCGTAGGACATGGGGATTGGATCAAAAATGATCTTCTTCCTCTCATTACTTGTACCAGCTTGATTATCATTCTGAGGTTGGTAAGCCTGCTGTTGAGGACGATGTTGTTGACGCTGATGCTGCTGAGCTGGTCTTCTCTGTTGTTGTTGAGTTTGAGGTGCTGGAATAGTCACAGCAGCAACTTGCCGATACTGTCCTCTGTTTGCGCTCCTCCGACGGTGCACAACGTTTGTTTCAATCTCTCCCCTTTTGGGTGCCCCAGAGAATGGCTTCTTAGAACCGGAAGAACTTGAAGAGCCAGGATGGCGAACCGGAGCGCGGGTTGCTCTGACATTAACAGTCTCTGCAGCAAGAGGCTGTTCACTGATTTTGATCCCCTTCAATTCATCACCCACGGCATAATCATCGACGAGAATAGTGACAGCAACGTTCTCATGAACGGGTACACCCACTGGTGGAGCACGGTGGACTGGTGGAATCACGGCTTCCAGTCTCTGGGCTAAGGCACGCAGCTCCTCTTGCCCCTGAACAACTCCTTGCATCATTGTCATGAACTGGGCCATGTTTGCCCTCATCTCGGCCAATTCTGCTTGAACCTGATCCATAATCTTCTGATGATTGAGTCTGGTTGAGTAACGATGCGGTCGGCGGTCAGCAATCCTATCTCAGTCAAGAACCGAAGTGAGAAGTCTCTCCAAACATGTCTGTAATGCAAGGATGCTATGTGCATGATATGCATGATATGGGTATTATTTTGTCATGAATGATCCTGATAAAGGATATGCGTATGCGAGTTAACTTTTTCTGTTTTTTCATGCATTATTTTTTTGGAAAATAAACATGCTATGATGCAAATGATGTAAACATGACTGGTCAGGCTGTGCGTCTCAAGGCACAGGGTCAAAGCTTCAGCTTGAACTCTGATCACAAACATCTGAAACCCAAAGTCAATCTGATCAACTGGCATCTGAACCCAATCTGAGGAACCAAGTCACCATAAATCCGACTTGGGGAGTTCCGAAATAAACGAAACTGGAGATTACATCACTATCATCACAGGAACATCCACTGAACGGATGACAGTCAACTCCTCTGAACAGGTACTCTCAAATTCAACCCGGGGATCCGAAATAAACGGAACCCGCTGACAAACCACGGACAGAACTCCGGCGTCCCAGAAATAAATGTCCATAATTCATAGTCACCGTCAGTACCGAGAGTCACCAACTGTACCTGTTAAAATGATCAATCCCCCCACTCACAGGTGTAGTCTAGGCCAGGGTAAGGTCGAGAGAAACACAACATAAATAACCTTTCGCAGAATATCATCCTGTGCACACCCGATGTATGCACCGATAATATCCCACCAGGGTCTGAACTGCTCGTGATATCAATGTTCCGCTGAGTGGCGCAATACCACCCGCTTCCCATGAATCACTATATTCCTAGGTATCCTAGATTTCACTCATAGCCTAGGTATTGGGCCTTTTACCTCGAGTAACTCCCACCCCACAAAGAAAAACAGACAACCAGCCAGGCAGATGAATAATGAATGAATGCAAACATTAATGCACACAATCAATGCAATCAATAAATGAAATGAACAAATAATGAATGCAATAAATAAACACAGCACAAAGCAACCAAAACCCTAATCCTAGAGAGCGCTAGGAGAGACTCGCTCAGGGAAGATGGACCAGCACAGGTCAACGTCTCTATGCTTCCCCAGCAGAGTCGCCAGCTGTCGCATTACGCGAAAAACCGGCGGGAAAAGAAAGAACAACAGAGCCGCCACCGTGCGTTATTTATCCCAAAAAGAGGGAAAGGAAACGCTCAGAGTAAACCTGGAAAGAACATGGTCTCGCGACCAAAGAGGATGGGTTCGGGAGTCGGTTATGCGAAGGGAAGGTATTAGCACCCCTACGCATCCGTAGTACTCTACGGGATCCACGCACAAAAGGAAGGAAAATGGTTGCTAAAACACTACTCAAACACACACACACACTGGCTGAAAGAGACACAAGAAAACAGACAAGACTGACTCGGCAGGACATCGTATCCTGGGCCTACTTAGTCTATCAGGCATAGACATCAGAGTCGAAGTAGTTCGGACTGGGGAAACGACACATGCTCGCTAGGATATCGCATCCTATGCATACGTATCTCCTTTGGACGAAGGAGAATCAGAGCATTCGTAGCTCGGCTGACACGCGCGCAAAACAAACACAGGCAAAGGCAAACATGGAGCCTGAATGCCAATCACTGGACTTACATCAGCATCCGAACCAACAAACACACACAAGAAGGCAAACATGGAGCCTGAATGCCAATCACTGGACTTACATCAGCATCCAAACCAAAACACACGCAAGGGTGGTTAAGACACAAAGGGTTGAAAAAGAAAAAGGGCGAACAAACAAACTAGAAGGGAGACTAGAGCTCGAGCCTAATAGTTGCCAAACACACAAAAAAAAAGAAAAAAAGGCGCCCGGAGAGATCAGCTCAATCTCCTGCCTACATACTTCATCTGGTATGAAGATCAGGGCGATGTAGTTCCCCTACGCAGGGATAAAGGATCTAGCCTAACCAGATAACAGAGGGAGACACAACACTAGGGAGACTACGACTCGAGCCTAGATGTTGTCATGCAAAGTCGTCCCTAAGTTAAGGTTTCTAGCTAACTTGCACAGGAAGCAAGCCTATCCTAATCATGACTTGCACAGGAAGCAAGCCACACCTAACCTAACTTGCACAGGAAGCAAGGGTCTCGATTGCAACTAGGGCAAGAGAAAGGGGAGGTCTCAATCGCAACGAGGGCGAGAGAAAAGAAATAGCGTTAGTTGTTAGTCAAACTCGACAAGACATCGCATCTCGTGCCTACGTATCTCATCTGAACATGAGAATCAGAGTTGCCGTAGTTCGGCTAAACTATTACTGTTGGTTTGTGTTTTTTAAGTGGACAACGTCACTGCACAATCTACCTGATGCTCGACCTTTGGAGACTTACTCATCTGTAGTAGAAGGAGTTGACGTATCCTTAAGAGGGGATAATGTGTGTTTGTGTTTTAAGAAAGCTCAAGCAAGAAAGGAAGTCCTATACGAAGGAACCGTGCTACCTTAATTGACATGCAAACGAGACTACGCGGAGTCTAGCAAACCTAGGGGATACAATCACACCACACAAACATGTACAACATAAAATAAACACACCAACAAGGGGGCTCAAACATGGGTTAGGTTTTAGTCGAGGGGTCATATCAACCTCAACAAACAAACCTCTGGAATGGGGTGAATGTTGCTCTTAACCTTGCCATTGAGGGGCTAAGGTGAAGCAGATGAAAGGAGATGAGGGGTGTGCCTCATTGCTTCTATCCCTGGCCAGGGAGAGCATTTGACAAGAATGTGTGGGTTCAGAAAGTGGGAACCCTTCTACACATTTAAAACTGACTCAACTGTACGATTGTACAAGATCTTGGGTTTGTATCTGCAATGCATCAACACAGTGGTGTGAGCAAAGCAGATGACACACAGAATAGCAGGGGATAGGTTGCTTATCCCTTGATTCTGCCAATTGCCTCTTCACTTAGGAGGTCTTTGACTATGTACAAGGACAAATTAAACATACACAAACATTGCCTCTTAAGGAGGACTTCAGACAGTTGCCTGGCCAAGTAACAGGCCAGGTCTTCCAGACTACATGAAGATGAGAAATATACCTCAATGCAAATTGCTTATACAAGCAAAGCAAAGCAAAAAGTTCACAAGGAACTAAGCAACTAAAAGCACCTGAAATAGTCAAGCAGATGTTAGCATGCAACTCAAATAAAATCAAAAGGAAACAGACATTAACAGTTAATCATAAGCAAATGAATGTGCAAGGCACAAGGCTTAAGGCATGTGAGCCAAGCCACCTACAAAACAAACAAGTTAAACAATGATATTCAAACAAACTCAATCAAAAAGAATTGGCCTCATTGGTCATTTGTTGGTCAACCTGAAAACACAAGCTCAAAAGTGAGTAACAGGACCACTAGGGCAAGCCTAGGGTCAAAAGAGAATGAAAAAGTCAAAACAGCAAATGATATCCAATCAAAATCAAGTTCAAACATTTAAGAAGCAAACCCAATTGATTTCATGTTCATATCATGCATCATCATCATTTCATAAGCAAAAGAAGTCAAAGCATGGCAAATGAAAGCTCATAGAAGTCAACAGCAAGACTTAGCTCAAAACCAATCATAATCAATTCCAAAAATCATCAAATAAATCATGATCAATCATAATCCATAACATGACATGCATATCAAATTTCAGCTCATTTGGATCATGGGAAGATAGCCAATGAAAATCAGAAAGTCAAAACAATTTCAAGCATGCTCAAAGAAGTCAACCAAACATGCATCATCTTCAAAAATTCATAAGTCAGTGATAACAAATGATAAATGAATGGGATCAACACCATGACAAAGCTTAAGATGTCTAGTATGCACATGTAAAATTTCATGATCATCCAATAAAGTATGAGAATTTCACAAATGGAATGGCAAGATGTATCACACAAAGTCAACATTTGACTAGACAGGGGAGAAAAATCTCAAACAATTAGGAAATGCCATAATTAATTCCAAGAAAATTCACACATAAACTAGACATATAAGAGTGGGTTCATGCAAAATTTCACATCAATTGGAGGTCAGGAAGCATGGCATCAAAAATCATGAAGTTGCACATCATTGGTGTGACACAAATTGTCACACCCTACTTCAAAAATTCATAACTCAATGACCAGATAATATAAATTCACAAACTCTACACCAAAATCACCATGGATGAGTCTAGTTTGTGCACAAAAAGTTTCAGGTCAAATGGATAATGCATGACTATTTCACAAAGGATTTGGCAAAGGGTACAAAATATGCATACATGAACAAAACCCTAATACCATTTTAAATTCGACCATGAAAAAAAATCAGCAAAAATCATGATAAAATACTAGACATCAAGATGAACACAATGCAAAAATTCCCATGAAATTTGGATCAAGAATGATTGAATTATGAATTTTGCAAGATTGAGTAACAAAATGAAATAAAAATTGAAATGAAAATATTTAAATGAAATAAAATGATGAACCGGTGGCATTATGGTAATTCAGGGGAACATTTAGTGAAACGGTGCGCTGCGCTTAGATGCGTGTCACAGGATGATAGGTGCATGGCAATAGCACAGTGAATTCTCATGCAAACAAACAATTCCCAGCAACCAAACACGGGCAAGAGAAAATCTGGAAAAACGCATGAACCTAGGGTTTTCTACAGTAAACCCTCACCATCTTCAGCAATCGAGCAAAATTTTTCGCCCAGAAACAGAAATTGATTATACCATCGTGATCATCAAACAACACACATACATATTCCATCATTCATAATCATTAAATCGAGCCAAATAACACGAATCATGCAAGAACAATAATGAACAACAAATTTCATTTCCAAATATCTCACTCATTACTCAACTATTTTATGTGATGTAAAGCTCATTAGAATCAGCACATCAAGATCTACAGTAAGCATAGCATGGTTTGGTAAATGATGAAACTCGAAATCTTACCAAAACTGAAGCAAAGTGATGATTTGGATGTTGTTTGGTGATATAAGCTCAAACAGAGGAAACTCGTAGTTGGTATTGATGGATTCTTGAAGAAGTTTAGCTCAGCCCACTCAAATCCAGCTTAAATCGGATTTTGCCATTGTTGGAAGCTTGAAAAACAGAACCCGAAAATGCTGTTCCAGCTGGTGCTTTATGCTTGTAAATGGCTCACAATGATGGTCAGGTGATGAAACCACAAAGGAATCCTCGAGCTCTTTGGAAGTTTTTTGAAAGAATTTGGAAAATGCAAGGAAATGGATCTTGAGAGAATGAGTGTATTTCTGAGTTTGGAGGCAGCTAGGGTTTACAATTTGACAGAAAATGTGTTATATATGGTCTGTTTAACATTGGCTAGGTGAATGCTAATCAAGTTTAACTCAAATGAACCAATTTGCTAATTTTCCAAATTTGACCAAATGGTGGTGTGTGGTAGTATGAGCACGAAAATGGGCCTTTGGCAAGTCAGAAATGATGTCTTAAGTCAATCCCAATTGGTCATTTGGATGGAAAATGTTTAAATCAAAACTTCAATTTTGCACCTCACTTGAAATTAAACATGATAGTTCAAAAAGGGCCATTTTGATTGGCAATGTTTTGGTACATGAAATTTACATTTTTGGAAAGAGGAGGTTAAATGTGGTTTGTTGGAAAAAACCTCACCAATTTTGGCCAAATGGTTTGAGAGATATGGCCTTTTGAAGTTCAAGATTTTGTGAAAATGATTTGATCATATCTTGCCAACCATACATGGGAATTGAGAGTTCTTGGACTTTTTGGAAATGGGAGAACAAGATCTTCAACTTTCATGTTGGGCAAAAATTCATTTGAAGCTTGTATCATGATGTAAGTTTGGGATCAAGAAGTTTCCATTTTTGGCAGTTAAAATTACAGGTACAGTTTCTATTTTTGGAAATTTTCTGATTGGCTTCAAATTCTTCAATGATATTGTTTGCCATGATATATGAGGCCTATTGGGACATGAATAAGCTCTCTCAAACCAAATCCATCCATCAAAACCATAAAATCAGCCACAGTTGACCAAGTTTGACTTTTTAGGGTTTCTGACTGATTGTGCATGGACTGATGACCTCTGAGCCTCCAATCTTTGACCTAATCACTTCAAATGGATCCCCAAGTCATGTGAACATGTTGGACCAACCCTAGGGCCTTGGCTCAATGAGAAACACACTTGCTTGCTTGGTTGACTGATCTCCTGATCAGTTTGACCTAATTCTCTTGATTGGCTTGCACTTGAGGCAAAGGGACAATGCAATGCTATGCAGTGGACCATGTTATGTTATGGCCTAATATGAGAATGTATGTACAATGATAGGTGCAAATTTGAGGTGCTACAATAAGGTGTAGACCATAATCCACCAAAATGGATGATTGATATTAGGGATAACATGATCCATCCCATGACCTTTGTTTGGTGTGCTTTGCTTGATCCTTGAGTGTGATTATTGCATTCATGCATTCATGCACTCATTTGCATCCATATCATCAATAAAGAAGAAAATTATCAAGGAACTTAAGGGGTTTATTTGCAAAATTTTCAGACATGGAAAGACAAAGAAGGAATACAAAGAAGTACAGCTTCAGGCAACCAGATTTGAAAGAGTTAAGGAATTTGACATCCTATGTATTAGATCCTTTGGGTTTCAAAGCTCGTTTTGGGAAGCTTCTTCCTCTTCTGACTACTCAGGTGGACGAAGGGTTGATAAGTGTATTGGTGCAGTTTTATGATCCTTTGTACCGTTGCTTCACGTTTCCGGATTTCCAGCTTTTTCCTACCCTTGAGGAGTATGCCTATCTTGTGGGCATACCTATCCTAGACCAGTTGTCGTTCAGTGGGTTAAAGAGTATTCCTACTTCTCAAGAGATAGCTGACATGTTGCACATAGATGAATCTCTGGTTGGTGCTCATATGGCTACCAAAGGTGGAATTCAAGGTCTCCCTTCTGAGTTCTTCATTGCTCAAGCTACTGTATATGGGAAGGCCATGAGTGAGGATGCCTTTGAAGCCATATTTGTACTTCTCATTTATGGATTGGTATTGTTCCCCAACATCGACAAGTTTGTGGATGTGAACGCTATTAGGATTTTCTCTACTCTTAATCCCGTTCCGACTCTGATGGGTGATACCTATTTCTCTTTGCATATGAGGAATGCAAAGGGTGGTGGCGCCATTGTGTGCTGTTTGCCTCTGTTGTATAAGTGGTTTATTTCTCACTTACCGCAAACGGTCGCCTTCAAGGAGAACAAGGGATGTCTACGGTGGTCCACGAGACTCATGTCTCTCACTAATGATGATATCTCTTGGTACAACCGTGTGTATGATGGTGTGCAGATTATCGACTCTTGTGGTGAATTCTCCAATGTACCTCTTCTTGGTACATGTGGTGGGATTAACTACAACCCTGTTTTGGCGAGTCGTCAGCTTGGGTTCCCCCTAAAGGATAAACCTAATAACATTCTGTTAGAGGGTGTGTTCTTCCAGGAGGGTAAAGATCCCCAAGACTTGAAGGGCAGAATGGTCCGCGCCTGGCGCAAGATTCATAGGAAAGGAAGGAATGAGTTGGGTCCTAAGAATTGTGTTGCTATGGAGCCGTACACTACTTGGGTTAGGAAGCAAGCGTCTGAGTATCTCATGCCTTACGAGTATCCGAGACCTACACCTTTGGTTATGGTTGGGCCTTCAACCCTCCCTAACCAAGGAGTAGAGGAGTGGAGAGACGAAGACCGATCATGTGCCTGGATCCGTGAAAGGGAAGAGTTGCTTCAGCAGATCAAGGAGAAGGATGCTTTAATAGAGTTCCTTGAACACCAGGTTATTGATGATCCTGATGATGCATGCACTTCTCTACTTCCTCAGTCTTCCAAGTTTTGGAAAAGGAAGTACGATCGACTCGCCAAGGAGAAGGCAGATATGGAGGAAGCCTACGAGAGAGAGGTGAAGAGGCTTCGTGTATCCTATCTTCCTGTGTCCCGAGCTTTAGATGATTGTTTCTAGGGATCCATAGGATGATTATTTTCCTTTTCTCTTGTATATGATTGACAATGATGTACTTCTTTTCCCTGATATTATTTGATGAGATATTTCCATATGTGATAAATGTTTAATATTTCCAAAATTTGTATATAGAACCCTAAAGTTCCTTTGAAAATAATAAAAGACAAATCATATGCACAAGTATTGCATGCATCATGTGCATAAGCAGGTTTTGTTCTCGGCTTCTTGTCCTGTGGTCTAACTCTGTGTTCTTCATTTATTTTGAAGACAAGCTGACTCACCGGTACTACACTAGAGCCAACATTTCAAGATTGATGGATCATCTGGAATAAGAGAACACCGAGCTGAAAGAGGAAGTGGCCAGATTAAGTGCCTTGATGGAATCATTCTTGGCTGCCCAGAGCCAGTCTTCTTCGACACCTTCAACTCCTCCCCAGAGGATAGTCATCTCTGAGATTATCTCCTCGACTGTGCCTGCAGCCAGTGCACACTTTGCTCCAACATCCATGCCAATCGGGTTCCCGTGGGGGATGCCTCCCAATTTCATGCCTGAGGGCCCTGCTCCTACCTTTGCTTCTATGCCGACATCTAGCCCGGTCCTTGCTGTTCCTCCTCCTGTCGTGCATACTTTGCCCAGAGTTGACGACACCATCTATCATTATGAGCCATCTGAAGGCCCAGATGTCTATGAGAAGATTGACGCTATGAACGATCAATTTCTTGAGCTTCGCAAGGAATTGAAAACTCGCAGAGGGAAGGATCTTTTCAGCAAGTCTGTTGCCGAACTCTGCTTGGTTCCCAACATAAAGATCCCTGTAAAATTCAAGGTCCCTGACTTTGAGAAGTACAAGGGAAATATTTGTCCTCTCAGCCACCTGGTCATTGTAGCGGGGTATTCGTTACCATTAGAGATATTGACTAAATCCAAGGTAAATCATACAAGTCGAGTCGCCACCGCACTTCTATTTATCCCAAGGAATGGTTAGAAAGCGAACAAAAACCTAAAAGTTTTATCGAATCAAAAACTAGTAAAAATGTTAGAGATCTGGGTAAGGGGGTTGGTTATGCAATGGGAAGGTATTAGGCACCCAGAGCATCCTAGGTACTCCTAGGGAGCCCTTTTCACATTTGTTGCAAAGGTTGTTGTTTTTTTTTTTGAAAAATTTATTTGTGCAAACATGATTGAAGGGATGAGAAAGGCGTGTATGTTTATCTAATGTACTACTTACTAAAAGAAGGGTCAAAAGAAAATGACTCGCACGGACGTCGCATCCACTGCATACGTATCTCATCTGAATCTGAGAATCTGAGTCTTCGTAGCTCGGCTACCTATTGAAGGTGAGAAAAACAAGAAAGGGGGGGGGGGGTTGAATTGTTTGGAAAATAAGCGCTTTTTCAAAATGAAAATCACACAAGGATTTTTATACTGGTTCGCTTATAACACAAAGCTACTCCAGTCCACCCGGCCAAGGTGATTTCGCCTTCAACAAGGACTTAATCCACTAATCTTGAAAGATTGATTACAAACAACGTCTAAGAGAAAGATCTCTTAGTCCTCTCAAGTATACAGACTACACAGAGTCACTTGAGGAAATACAACAAAGATAAAAACTTATGTAATCTAGAGTGCTTCTAAGATAAGCAAATATTACAACAGTAAGAACAAAGTGTTTTACGTTTCAAGCAAAAGCTTTGTGAAATATTGAGAGAGATGAAGATTGTTTTTGTATGCTTGCTTTCTCTAACCTCTCAAAGTTGATTGCTGTCCTTTATATAGGAGAGAAAGAGCCGTTGAAAAATCATAGTAGATAATAACTCTTGAATAATAATTAGTGCCATAACTTATGTTGTTTGTTGCCAAAACAACTTTTTCTCCTTGAATAACTACTTTCCAAATATAGTTCCTATTCATTTGAATTTGGAGTTAACGTCTATTTCTGTATTAGGAAGTCCATTTCCATAACTTTATTTGAAGTTAACGTTACTCTTCCTTATTTAGCAATTCCATAATCAGAGTCTTCGTGTTTCTGGAGATCTTGGAATCTTGCTATCTAACTTCTGATGTTGATCTCTTTTGAGTTCTGATGGTTTCTTCAGATAGCGCTGAGAACTTCTGGAGTTTGACATACCGTTGTTCAGAGTCAGAACTTCTAGAGCGTACTTCTTGTTCAGATGCTTCTGATATTTTGCTGTTTTTCTCAGAGTTAGACTTTCTTGAACGTGTTTCTACTTCAGATGCTTCTGGTCTTCTGATAATTTGTATCTGATATGATTCTGTATCTGATGATTTCTTCCTTCTTTCCTTAGAACCTTGCACACTTAGAAACTTTTCGTTAGGGTGTCATTTTTGGTTTCATCCTTTGTTATCATCAATATCATGGAATCTGTTGTAGAACAATTTTTGTTCTTATAATCTCCCCCTTTTTGATGATGACAAAACAAACTTAATTAGCAGATGAAATATAAACAATATCATATCAGATAGACAATAGCTCCCCCTGAGATGGGCTAGGGAGTTCAGAAGTTCTTACCAGAGCTTCCAAGCAATGAGGTTTCTTGATACCTTCTGCAATTTCTTAAGTCTAGTGTTAGATAAATTTATTTTTAAGAAAAATATGTTGCAGAGTGCTTAGGTATTTAGACAGTATTTTCATCAGAGCTATTAATGACTTCTCCCCCTTTTTGTCAGAATCAAAAAGACATAGCAAAAATAATAATAATTCAAGAGAAAAACATTGTATTCAGATAAAAAGCAACAGAGGCAAAAGGAACAAGTAAACATCAGAAACAAAGAAGGCAAAAACAACAGGCAAACAAAATCCTAAGTGCCTAGAGGTTGGGAGGCGGAGGCATTCTCTGAAGCAATAGAGTCAGCATGTTCTGAATGTTGTCGTTGACAGAGTCTTGTTTATCCATTCTGGCACGGAGTTCCTTCTGATCGTTCTTGAGTTCTTCAAGCGTCTGGAGAACCATATGAATAACTGATGAGGACTCCCCCTAAGTCAGAGCCTGTTGTGCTTCAGTAGCAGCCTTTGCTTCAGCTTCAGCAGCAGCTTGTGCTTCAGCTTCGGCAGCAGCAGCAACATCGGCCAGAGCTTTAACTTCAGCTTCCTTTACCCTTAGGATTTCAGCTTCCCTTGCTCTTTCTTCCTCCAGCCTTCTGGCTTCTTCTTCAGCCTCTCTGGCTAGTCTCTCTTCCTCAAGCCTTCTGGCTTCAGCTTCTCTTGTAAGTCTTTCCTGGAGTCTTGCCTTAGCATCTCTGATGTAGCCATTTCTGACTTGCTCAGAGATGTTCTTCAGCTTAAAAGCGTTAGAGGTCATCCAGCCAATGACTCTGTTCCAGTGTGTCCTTACAGAGTCAGGATCATCACTGACTTCAGAGTTAATGGTCAGAGACTTGACCTTTTGTACTGAAGCCCCTGCGACCAGCATTATGGCTTCCTCAAGGGTAGGTACGGAAAGGTTAGGTTCAGAGGTTTGAGGTGAAGAGGTTGGAGGGCTGAGATTTAATGTTAGAGGTTCAGGTTCAGCTTCAGGTTCCGCTTCAGGTTCAGCGGAGGTATTTGGAGGGGTGATATCAGAGGTGTGGAGGTCAGAGGGTTGAGTTTCAGAAGGTTGGTCTTCAGAAGTAATGTTGGTTGTTTGTTCTGGGGGAGGTGAAGTTGCTTCAGATTGTGTTGGTTGTTGTGAAGCAAGGTTTTGAGCTTGAATTTGGGCTAAGGTTGGAGAGTTAGGGTCAGAGTATTCTTGGTGAGAGGAGAGTTCAAGGTATGGAGGTGATTCTGGGGCTGAAGATGATGAAGAGGTATTGGCAATATTGAATTTTGGTAAAGGTTATGAGGTTCTGGTTGTAGAAGGTGGGGTTTCAGAGGATGTGTATATAGGTGGTGTTGGGAGAGGATTACAAGAAGCCATAAGTTGTTCAGAGGGAATAGAGGGAGCAGACGTACCAGTAGATATTTGCAGAGGTGCTGGAGATCTTACTTCAGAGGTTTCTCCTATCCTTGCTCTGTTTGCCTTTGAAGATTTATTCTTAGGGGGCCTCTTTTGAATCTGACAAAGTCTTCTTCTGACTCTAAACACTCATCCAGTCTGAAGTCAGAGATGTCAACTCCTTCATCCTTCAGACGCTGCATATAGTGGAGGATTGCATCTACGGGTTCATTCTTGAAGAACCTTGCAAGACCATGGGGCAGCTTCCTCTGATCTTTCAAGGCATCCCAGGAGGTGTCCATAGTGGGTCTGACTTGAATCTTCTTCAGAATTCCCATGCTTTTCAGATTTCTGGCGTTCAGAGGCTTTCCAGTATCTATCACCAGATCTTCCATCAGTCTGTTCTTCTCCAGATGATCTACCAGCCCATTCTCAATGAAGACATCAGATATAAGCCTTCCCAGAGGAATGTAGGATCTGGGTTTCATGTTGTTTCTTGTCTCCCTTACAGAGTCTTTGAGATATCTGAAGAGAAGTGCAGGAAGGCAGAGCTTCACACCCTTGTGAATGCAATACAGAATGCACTTCTGATCTGCATTGATGTAGTCAGAGGAGTTTGATGCTGGGCGATGATGAATGGTTCCTAAAATGATCTTGAGCCATACTCTGAGGTTCTGATGAAGTTCTTTGTTCTTTGAAGGATTTCCTTCAGTGTTGAGTTTGAAGATGGTTGGATTGATTTCTTCAGCAATGCGCCTTGACCTAGGGTTGATGTTGTAAATCCTTTTTCCTCCAGTTTTCTCCATGTTTAGTAAAGAAGCAATTGACTTTTCAGTAATCACTATCTTTACCCCCAATACGAAGGAGACGATGAAATGGTCATCAGCATCAGCAAATCTCCAGAATTCTTTGATGAGATTTGGGTAAACAGGGCCATAAAGCCTTTGGAAGTAGTTTTCCCACCCTTGTATACGGAGTTCTTCAGTAAGATCTACTCCATTTCTCCTCATGTTGTCGAAGTCCACCAGTGTTTCGCATAACACATCCAGTCCCTCAAAGGGAGTTGCTAGGTTAATGTGAGGTTGACGATCAAGAATATGGGGTTCCTTGTACACTGGAGTAATGGAAACGCCTGTAACAGTTGGAGTTGGAATGCTTGAACTTTGGGCAGTGGTGTTGGATTCCATTTGCTGAGAAAAGTTGAAAACTTGTTGTTGTTGAGCATCCATAGTTGATGAAGATGAAGGTGAAGATGAAGAGTTTGTAGAAATGCTTCAGAGAGGGTTTGAGAGTGAGTGAGAGTGATAAGTGTGTGAAATGTGAGAAAAGTGTTTAAATACCCTAAATGAAAACACATGCAAAACGACACACTATTCAGCGTTAGCACAAAGCACAAGTTAGCACGCTTGGGGGAAAAATGATTAAGGCTCATTAATGAATGTCTAATCCCAACAGTATGCACACTGCACGAGGAGATCTTAAACGTTTGCCCTTTGATTTTTCTTCTGGACAGCTGTCTAGAAGTTCTAGGGTTAGATGCTAAGTGCTCCACGTGTTTTGATGTATCTGATCTTCAGGAATACCAAAGGATTGGTTCCTGGAGATTTCTAACTCAGATATCTTCTTAACTGGTAGAAGTATCAGAGTCAGAGGCAGAAACACATTTGTTTATGTCAGAGTCTCATTTTACATCTTCAGAGCCACACTTTATTCAGGGCAATTTTGAATGTTCAGATTTTCTAAGATAAAAAGAAATCTATCTTCAGCTAGAGGCTTAGTAAAGATATCTGCCCATTGATGATCTGTATCAATGAACTTCAATGTTACTATCCCTTTCTGAACATAGTCTCTGATAAAATGATGTTTTATTTCAATGTGTTTAGCTCTGGAATGTAGAATGGGATTCTTACTTAGACAAATGGCAGCAGTATTATCACAGAAGATAGGAATGTTACTCTCAAAGATTTGCAGATCTTCTAACTGATGCTTCATCCAGAGCATCTGAGTTGTGCACAGTGATGCTGAGATATATTCTGCTTCTGCAGTTGATAGAGTGATAGTTGACTGTCTTTTGCTAGCCCAGGATATCAGATTGTTTCCCAGAAGCTGGCAATTTCCAGATGTGCTTTTTCGTTCTAGTCTATCTCCTGCATAATCTGCATCACAGTAACCCGAAAGTCTATACTCTGATGTTTTCTTATACATCAGGCCCAGGTTAGGAGTTCCTTTCAGATACTTGAGAATTCTCTTAACTGCTGTTAAATGAGATTCTCTAGAATCTGATTGGAATCTGGCACAGAGACAGACACTAAAGAGAATATCAGGACGAGTAGCAGTCAGATAGAGAAGAGAGCCTATCATACCTCGATAGAGCTTCTGACAAACCTTTGTGCTTACTTCTTCCTTTTCAAGAATGCATGTCGGATGCATGGGAGTTTTTGCAGAGTTGCAGTCAGCCATGTCAAATTTCTTCAGAACATCTTTAATATATTTGCTTTGATGAACATATGTAACTTCTGAAGTTTGGTTAATTTGAATTCCCAGAAAGAACTTTAGTTCTTGCATTAAGCTCATTTCAAATTCTGCCTGCATTAACTTAGAGAATTCTTGACAAACAGAGGCGTTAACTGAACCAAAAATAATATCATCAACGTATATCTGGCATATCATGAGATCATTGTTAAGGTTCTTACAGAAAAGTGTGGAGTCAACTTTCCCTCTGATAAAATTGTGTTCCAGAAGAAAATTGCTTAAACGTTCATACTAAGCTCTGGGAGCTTGTTTAAGTCCATATAAAGATTTTTTAAGTTTAAAAACATGTTCTGGAAAATTTGGATTTTCAAAACCTGGAGGTTGGTTGACATACACTTCTTCTGATATATAACCATTAAGGAATGCACTCTTGACATCCATTTGATATAATTTAATAGAATGGTTAATAGCAAAAGATACAAGAAGACGAATAGATTCTAACCTTGCGACTGGAGCAAAAGTTTCATTATAATCAATACCTTCTTGTTGACTATAACCTTGAGCTACCAGTCGAGCTTTGTTTCTGACGACTTCTCCTTTCTCATTCAGCTTGTTTCTGAATACCCATCTGGTTCCAATAACGTGAGTGCCTCTGGGCTTTGGAACAAGATCCCAGACATCATTCTTTGTGAATTGATCTAATTCTTCTTGCATGGCGGAAACCCAGTCGTTATCTTGAAGTGCTTCATCACAGGACGTAGGCTCAATCAGAGACACTAGTCCCAGAGGAGTATCTTCAGAGGTCCTGAAGGTAGATCTGGTTCTGACAGGTTCGTCCTTATTTCCCAAAATCAAATCTTCAGATACGTTGATACGACTTTTGACTTTCTTTGGGATTTCTGGAGATTTAATTTCTTCAGAGTTCTGAGTGACAGTTGCTTCTGGAGTTTTATCAGATCCTGCAAGAGTGATTTCTAAATCTGCAAAATTTTCAACTAGCTTTGACTTTTTAGGGTCAAGCTTTTCATCAAATCTGACATGAATTGATTCTTCCACAATTTTGGTTTCTGTGTTGTATACTCTGTAGCCTTTAGAGCGTTCTGAGTATCCTAACATAATACCTTTCTGAGCTTTGGAATCGAACTTGTTCAGATGTTCTTTAGTGTTTAAGATAAAGCAAGAACATCCAAAAGGATGAAAATATGAAATGTTTGGTTTTCTTCCTTTACACAGTTCATAGGGAGTCTTTTCCAGAATAGGTCTTATAGAGATTCTATTCTGAATGTAACATGCTGTATTTACAGCTTCTGCCCAAAAGTGCTTTGCCACATTAGTTTCATTGATCATGGTTCTGGCCATCTCTTGGAGTGTCCTATTCTTCCTCTCTACAACTCCATTTTGTTGTGGAGTTCTAGGGCAGGAGAAATCATGGGATATTCCATTAGAGTCAAATAATTCCTCAAAATCTTTGTTTTCAAATTCTCCACCATGATCACTTCTGACTTTAATAATTTTAGAGTCAAATTCTTTTTGCACTTTGGAGCAGAAACTAGTGAATACAGAGTGAGACTCACTCTTGTGCTTTAGGAATTTCACCCATGTCCAGCGACTGTAATCATCAACAATGACTAGTCCATACTTCTTTCCATTGACTGATGTTGTTTTCACAGGACCAAATAGGTCAATGTGGAGAAGTTCCAGAGGCTTAGAGGTAGAAACAACATTTTTCTTTTTAAAGGATGTTTTTGAAAATTTTCCTTTCCGACATGCTTCACACAGAGCATCTGAAGAAAACTTCAGTTTAGGTAGGCCTCTGACTAACTCGAGTTTATTTAGCTGAGAAAGTTTCCTCATGCTAATGTGGCCCAAGCGTCTATGCCACACCCATTGCTCTTCGTGAACAGTCATCAGACATTTGACATTTTGTTCTTTTAAATCAGAAAGATTGATTTTATAAATGTTGTTTTTCCTCTTGCCTGTGAATAGGACTGAACCATTGTTTTGATTTATGGCTTTACATGTTTTTTGATTAAAGATTACATCATAACCATTATCACTTAATTGACTTATGGATAATAAGTTATGCATTAATCCTTCTACGTAAAGGACATCAGATATAGAGGGAAGAGTACCATTACCAATAGTTCCGGAGCCTCTGATCCTTCCTTTCTGATCTCCTCCGAAACCTACAAATCCAGCGTCTTTAAGTTCCAGACTTTGGAACATAGACTTTCTTCCCGTCATGTGTCGCGAGCATCCAGAGTCCAGGTACCATGACTGGTGTCTAAACTTTGCTGCATAGGATATCTGCAACATAAACAATCTTATCTTTCGGTACCCAGAATCTCTTGGGTCCTTTCTGATTAGTCTTCCCAGAGTTTCTTATAACTTTGGGTTTTCTAGCATTTTCAAATTTTTGTTCTTGTGTGTGTGTGTAGTGATATGAAAATGGAGATTTAAGTTGGTCACTAGAAGAAGTTTTAACTTCCTTAGGATCATACCCAATTCCCTTTTTATTGTTCTGACTGACTCCATAAATCATGGATGCCATAATACTCCTACCTATTCCATTTTTCAGAAATTCTTGAAAGGCTTCTTCGTATTCATAAATTAATTTATTTGAAGTTTGTGGTGCTTGAGACAACGCTTCTTCTAATTCTAAGCTTTTTCTTTTGGCTCCATCTCTTTCTAATGTTAAAGATCTGATTGTATCTTCCCGCTCTAGAATTGTCATCTCAAGCTTGCCACATTCTTCAAATTTTGCTTTAAAACAACCTTTTATGTTTTTAAGCTTTTGTTTTAATTTCTGATATGAGCTAAGAGTTTCTGACAAGCATGATTCTAGATCAGATCGAGAGAGTTCAGAAAATACCTCTTCAGATTCTTCATCTGAGCTACTCCTGGATGTGGTAGCCATAAGTGCCACGTTGGCCTTTTCATCAGAGTCAGATTCTGATGACTCAGATTCACTATCATCCCAGGTAGCCATCAATCCTTTCTTTGTCCTGAAGGTATTTTTCTTGAAGCTTTCTTTTCTAGAATTGTCTTTCTTTAGCTTGGGGCATTCATTCCTGTAGTGACCTATTTCTTTACATTCATAACAAGTAATATCTTTGTTAGTTTTACCTTTTGAGGTTGATTCTGATCGATCCCCTCTGGGTCTTGGTCTTCTGAAGTTGTTGTTCCTCTTTTTCCAGAGTTGTTTAACTCTTCTGGTCAGGAGGGACAATTCTTCTTCATCATCAGAATCTTCTAGTTCAGAGTCATCAGTATCTTCAGTTTCTGCCTGGAGAGCTTTGGTTCTGTCAGGTTTGCGTCTTTCATATCTGGACTTTAATGCTACGGACTTGTTCCTTTTCTGAAGCTCATCTTCCTCTAGTTCTATCTCATGGCTTCTGAGGGAACTGACAAGTTCTTCAAGACTGATATTGTTCAGATCCTTTGACAACTTCAGAGCAGTAACCATGGGTCTCCATTTCTTTGGCAGACTTCTGACGATCTTTTTGACGTGGTCTGCAGTTGTGTATCCTTTGTCTAGAACCTTGAGACCTGCAATCAGAGTTTGGAATCTAGAGAACATTGCCTCTATGGCTTCATCATCTTCCATTTTGAAGGCTTCATATTTCTGGATAAGCGCCAGAGCCTTTGTCTCTTTGACCTGAGAGTTTCCTTCATGAGTCATCCTCAGAGAGTCAAGTATGTCTTTGGCTGTTTCTCTGTTGGTGATCTTTTCATACTCGTTGTAAGATATAGCATTGAGGAGTATGGTTCTGGCCTTGTGATGATTTTTAAAAACTCGCTTCTGATCATCTGACATCTTACTTCTAGGAACTTCAGCTCCATCCTCTGTGATAGGAGGTTTGTATCCATCTGTGACAATGTCCCAGAGATCAGCATCATAGCCTAGAAAGAAACTTTCGATTCTATCTTTCTAGTAATCGAATTTCTCTCCACCAAAGACAGGAGGCTTAGCATTGTAACTATCCTTTTCATTTGTGTGGGCCATAGTTTTTCTCGTTTTGGATCTCTCTACACTATTAAGTGTTTGATTAGAAAATCAATAACAGAGCCGGAGCTCTGATACCAATTGAAGGTGAGAAAAACAAGAAAGGGGGGGGGGGGGGGGGGTTTGAATTGTTTGGAAAATAAGCGCTTTTTCAAAATGAAAATCACACAAGGATTTTTATACTGGTTCGCTTATAACACAAAGCTACTCCAGTCCACCCGGCCAAGGTGATTTCGCCTTCAACAAGGACTTAATCCACTAATCTTGAAAGATTGATTACAAACAACGTCTAAGAGAAAGATCTCTTAGTCCTCTCAAGTATACAGACTACACAGAGTCACTTGAGGAAATACAACAAAGATAAAAACTTATGTAATCTAGAGTGCTTCTAAGATAAGCAAATATTACAACAGTAAGAACAAAGTGTTTTACGTTTCAAGCAAAAGCTTTGTGAAATATTGAGAGAGATGAAGATTGTTTTTGTATGCTTGATTTCTCTAACCTCTCAAAGTTGATTGTTGTCCTTTATATAGGAGAGAAAGAGCCGTTGAAAAATCATAGCAGATAATAACTCTTGAATAATAATTAGTGCCATAACTTATGTTGTTTGTTGCCAAAACAACTTTTTCTCCTTGAATGACTACTTTCCAAATATAGTTCCTATTCATTTGAATTTGGAGTTAACGTCTCTTTCTGTATTAGGAAGTCCATTTCCATAACTTTATTTGAAGTTAACGTTACTCTTCCTTATTTAGCAATTCCATAATCAGAGTCTTCGTGTTTCTGGAGATCTTGGAATCTTGCTATCTAACTTCTGATGTTGATCTCTTTTGAGTTCTGATGGTTTCTTCAGATAGCGCTGAGAACTTCTGGAGTTTGACATACCGTTGTTCAGAGTCAGAACTTCTAGAGCGTACTTCTTGTTCAGATGCTTCTGATATTTTGCTGTTTTGCTCAGAGTTAGACTTTCTTGAACGTGTTTCTACTTCAGATGCTTCTGGTCTTCTGATAATTTGTATCTGATATGATTCTGTATCTGATGATTTCTTCCTTCTTTCCTTAGAACCTTGCACACTTAGAAACTTTTCGTTAGGGTGCCATTTTTGGTTTCATCCTTTGTTATCATCAAAATCATGGAATCTGTTGTAGAACAATTTTTGTTCTTACACCTATGGGTTAAAGAGGAGTGTGCTCGCTAAGACATCGCGTCTTATGCCTACGTATCTCATCTGGGATGAAAATCAGAGCAAAACGTAGTTCGACCACCTATGGGGTAAGGATTATGTTTTCGGGTGAACGACGTTACTACGCAATCTACCGGATGCTCGACCTTTGGAGACTTACTCGCCTGTAGTAGAAAGAGATAACGTGTTCTTAGGAGAAGAAAAATCAATGAGTTTAGGCTGTTTAGGGATGCTCATGCAAAAAGGCAGTCCTAGATGAAGGAACCGCGCTACCTTAAATGACATGCCACGAGAGGCTATACGAAACCTAAGAAATCGGTAACATGAGGGAAAAGTAAAGGGATCGAGAGATCTACCGTACTGATAAAGATCCGAAGTAACATCAATTAAAGAGATAAGAAACCCAGATATCTCTCAAGCTAGCACCATCAAAGAAAGTGAGTCAGTACAGGTAATCGGAATAAACCTCCAGGTGGTATCCCACAAATAAAGTGGAACACCAGGCAAGCCATCTCTGCAAGAGTCATATGAGCCCTCACAAAACAAAACTCAACAAATAGGTTAGAGAAACAAGATAGGGTAATCAAGAGTTGCCCCCAAATCAAAATGTAACCACATGAATCATTCCATTAAAATTCACAAAAAGCAACCAAGGGTAGGAGGCCTAAACCTCTTGTCAAACACATGCATCAAAAGGGTATCAAATTCACCCATAATACCTCATACATTCAGAGCATTCAAATTAAAAGCATAAAGTAATGGGAATAAGGCAAACCTGACTGGAGAGATCGAATGAAATTAAATTGCCCGGTTGGGTTTGCAAAGCAATCTGAGGGTTTATATGAGAGGGAATTAGTTCTTTGCCGATAAGTTCCCTTCAGGCTCTGGAGGTTGCTCTGAACTCTGTTAGCTCTTCTCTCACTATCTTTTTCCCTGCCAGGGTAATAGGAATAGAATGAAATTTTGTTTCACTGAAACTCTGAATTTATAACCTGATGTTTGTGGACCTGTGGGCTCAAATGAGAGAGGCCCAAGTCCAAAATTTTTCTGTTATATTTTATTTATTTATTTATTTATTTATTTATTTATTTTATTTTTTTTAACACGTGGGCTTCGCCTAGCGAGCATGACAGTTCAAGAAATTCCTCTGAGCGTAGGTGATTCTGGTGGCTTTTCTTGGGACTCGCTAGGCGACCCATTCTGCTCGCCTAGCGAGCATGACAACTCATGAACAAACTTTTGCTCCTTCAAGATTAACGTTTTGACTGACGAATAGACCCCATTTGAACCTGTTGGAAGTATCTCAAGCCATTCCCTTGTGTTGACTGATCATCTAAATAGAACCCACAAAGTGTCTTGGATGATACTCAAGCTTCAAACAAAAGATGTTAGTGACACATTTTTGTGCTTGTGGTTAGTAAACAAAAGTAAGAGAAACAATGATGTATAATTCAAGCATGCTTGGTGATCTCAAACCAATCACAAGGAGTCCCACCCAAAGGCAAAGGGAACCAAGATGCTAAAGATCCTTGAGGCAATGCAAATGCAATGTTATGATGCCATGAGGGATCTTAGGGTCAAAATTGGGGTCTTACAGATGCCCCTATTTAAGGTCATTCTAGCCGGAGAAGTGAAGGTTAAAATCTTCGTCTCGACGGGGGTAGAATGGGCTTAAATAATA
Source organism: Lathyrus oleraceus (assembly GCF_024323335.1). Taxonomy (NCBI): domain Eukaryota; kingdom Viridiplantae; phylum Streptophyta; class Magnoliopsida; order Fabales; family Fabaceae; genus Lathyrus; species Lathyrus oleraceus. The sequence goes on along the minus strand of NC_066580.1, from coordinate 26,871,720 downwards.
ACAAAGAGACGAATTTTGGTCCCTAAGAGACCTCATGATGCAAATGTAGGTATGAAAAATGGTAGCACTCTGTGGAGATATGTGTCCACAAAAGCAAAGAAATCAGAAGCCACTGATAATCCATATGAGCAATTCACTCCATGGGACCAAGACCCTAGGGACTCTCCTGGGGATAGAAAAGGGATAAAAATGGGTGAGCAGGTCACGACTCAAAGCGTGGGGAACAGAATTCCAAAGGGAAAAGATCCAATGGAAAGACTCGAGCTGACTCGAAGATGCATGTATTGGGGAATATGCCAATACAGCAAAAAACTATCCACAGCGGATACTTCGGATAAAATCCTGATGAAAACGATCCACTAAAGGACTTCGCTGGGGATGTCCACAAGGACACTCCCGGGGAAGCAGCGGGACGAGGTATTACCGGTTACTGGGTAATAAGCTCAAGGAGACATGTGATCTGAACGCCAGGTATGAGGGTGAGAGATACAACATACTCAGGAAGAGACGAATATCCAAGACCGGTATAACGGTGAGAGATATCAAAACTTCAAAACGTCTGAGGAAAACCTAAAAGGTATACTTCAACTCAGGGATTCTGACTCCACAGGGGACAAAAAGTCATAATAGGGAGCAGAGAGGAAGGAACACCAGGGATACCGGTTACTGGGCATATAATAGGTGACCAACTAAGGCGTGAATTGGGGAATATTCCCAAAACACTCATCATCCAAAAGAGGGCTAAAAGCAAACTCGATTATAGGATGGATATTCGACTCCACAAAGGGGATACGAATCTTACTCAACTGGGGAAGAACAAAAGGCTTCAGACCCGAGAGTGCATGAGATATACTATCTATTACCGTCAGAACGTAGATAATATACTCGCATGGACGATTATCCACAACCGGTTACTAGGTTAATAAAGGATAAATCGACCGAAAAGAAAAGGCGTCGGGATACCGAAACTAGGTATATAATGATGACCAATTCAGGGGAGAAACAATCGTTACCAACAACAACAAGGTAGACGGGAGATGACCCACTGGGGATAAATTGCGTAATCAAGGGATATCATCATCGAATATTGGATGAAGATAACTGTCACCAATTAAAGATGAGCAAAAATAGTTACTCTGCAAAAAGGGAAGAAATAGGGTTTACAACTACCGGTATGAGGGTAGAGAAACACAGACTCCGCCGGGGATAATAATTACTAATTATTGAGCAATTATTCATTTACCACGGGGAAACAGGAAAAGAGTCTCAAGAGATCGATCTAGGATCAAACTAGATAGGCACACCAAATCAAGACTTGTCCCGGTGAGGATATAACTCAATGGGGAAAACCATCCCAGTATATGTATTGGGAAGGAACAAAAACAATCAACATCCACGAGGATATAACCCGGTGAGGAATATGGAAGAAAGGATAGACGCTTTCTGCCTATGGAGCTGACTCTATATGGAGAGATCAGACACACACGTCTGCTTGGGGAAGTATATCACCAAATAGCAGGAGACAGCAAACAACAATATATGGCAAAAAATGCAACATGAATATCTGAAGGTTATAATTATACATGAATATGCGTGGTTTATGTATGATGTATGCTGACAAACAGACATATTTAACACAACCAGGTCCAGGAATCAACCACCCGGTACTACATCTCAAGAGAGAAAGCCAAGTTCACCGGAGAGTATCCAATCTGCTGGGGATCAGAGATACCATGAAGCAAAGAACTCTGCAGGGGATTGTCGCATACGCGAAAAACAACCGGCGGGAAAAGACACAGAGCCGCCACCGTGCGTTATTTATCCCAAAAGAGGGAAAGGAAATGCTCGAAGTAAACCTGAAAGAGGGAAAGGAATGGTCTTACGACCAGAGATTGCTAGGATCGGGAATCGGTTACGCAAGGGGAAGGTATTAGCACCCCTCACGTTCGTCGTACTCGACGGGATCCACGCTCAAAAGAATAGAAAAAGGTTGCTAAATAACTGCTCAAAGAATGCACACACACTGGAATAAAACACAGGCGGGAGAAGACGGAGGAAGTGGACTCGGTAGGATGTCGCATCCTAGGCCTACGTAGTTTGTCAGAAACAAACATCAGAGTCAACGTAGTTCGGGGAAATGGGAAACGTGCTTGCTAGGATATCACATCCTATGCATACGTATCTTCTCTAACCAGAGAAAGAATCAGAGCACTCGTAGCTCGGCTAACACACGCCGAAACAAAGCACTGAAAGGAGACGCTAAGACGTCAAACGAAACACACAACTGGAAACGGAATGCCAATAAATGGGCTTACATCCAACTCCAGACAAGCAAACGCAAACAGGAAACCAAATGCCAATAGATGGACTTACATCAGACTCCAAACACCAAACGAGGAAACAGAATGCCAATAGCTGGACTTACATCCGACTCCAAACAAAGAAAAGCAAACAAAAGGGAAACCGAATGCCAATAGATGGACTTACATCAGACTCCGAACAAACACACACAAAAAGAAGAAGGGTCTCGATTGCACATAGGGCAAGAGAAGAGGAAGGTCTCAATCGCAACGAGGGCGAGAGAAAAGAAACGCAACGAGGGCGAAAGAAAACAAGGATTAAATGTTAGTCGTCAGTCAAACTCGACAAGACATCGCATCTCGTGCCTACGTATCTCATCTGGACATGAGAATCAGAGTTGCCGTAGTTCGGCTAAACCATTTCTGTTTGTTTTGTGTTTTTTAGATGAACGACGTTACTACGCAATCTACCGGATGCTCGACCTTGGGAGACTTACTCACCTGTAGTAGAAGGAGTTAACGTGCCCTTTAAGAGAAGGTAAAGTTTGTTTGGGTTTTAGGAATGCTCACGCAAGAAAGGAAGTCCTAGATGAAGGAACTGTGCTACCTTAATTGACATGCAAACGAGAGACTATGCGAAGTCTAGCAAACCTAGGGGGATACAATCACACCATACAAAAACATACAACATGAAGTAAACACACCAACAAGGGGGCTCAAACATCAAGGGTGAGGCTTTAGTCAAGGGGTCATATCAACCTCGACAAACAAGTCGGGCTTTAGTCAAGGGGTCATATCAACCTCGACAAACAAGCCAACTGGAAGGGTATGCTGAATCTCTTAACCACTGACATTGACCGTCAGGGTGAGCAGATGAAAGGTAATGAGGATAAGACCTCATAGCTCTTAACCCGGGCCTGGGTGAGCTTGAAACAATGAAAACATGGGGATCCAGAATGAGGGACCCTACTCCACTTGACTGACTCTATATACAAGATCTGGGGGACGTGTCCAAGAGCATCAGCACGTAGTGCGAGCTTAATGAACGACTCAAACGATTAGCAGGGGATTGATTGTTAATCCCTTCTATCTGCCAATTGCCTCTTCCCTTAGGAGGACTTAAGTAACATGGCACAATGAGTAAACAAACACAGACATTGCCTCTTAAGGAGGACTTCAGCCAAATGCCTGCCAAAAGAAACGACAGGGCTTCCAGACTACTTGGAGTTAGAGGATGATTACCTAGGAGGTATACCAACCACAAGCAAAGCACAGCTCAAGCAATGAGCTAAGAGTGACTAAAGTACCTGTAAGAAAGTCAAACAAGTCAATATCACATTCAGACAACCCAAACAGACAATCAACAGTGTTACAACCAATATGCACACAAGGCAAGTCAACAACTCAAGTGAGTTCATCACCAAGGAACCTACAACACAACCAAGGTTAGTGTACAAAATAATTTGCATCTCATGAATTGAGATCACATCAACCACACTTGAACCTGAAATACAAAGCTCAAAAGGTGAGTACAAACCACTATTACCAAGACTAGGGTCAAAGGCAAAGGAAAAGGTCAAAACAGCGACCAATATTCAACATGAAGCATATTTATTCAAGTAAGAACATGTCCTAAAAAGGACCAAACTCAAATCCTAAGGCAAATCCATCTAACGATCATGTTAAGGCAAAGGCAATTACAAAGCACACAATTGGACATTAAGAGTAGAAATTCCATATTAAAACAGAAATGAATCAAATAACCATGGAAATATTTATGTGCATACAACATGTTAAACATAAGCATCATGCAAAAAATTGGAATCAGAAAATCTCAATTGACATGTATATGAAAATGAACAAGAGCAACCTCAAAATGTGTGACACACATTGTCACACCATATATTCATGTGTCTAAAACAGAGATGGAAAATGCTAAAAATGCCAAAACAATTCTCAAAAATCAGGCAACATGTTAGGACTAAGCATGTTAAATTTCAAGTTCATTGGAGAAAGTATGAGCATTCCACAAGTCATCTAGCAACACATGTCACATTTGCATCATGTTCAAATACCTAAGCATATCCAAAATTCCAGCAAGGCACAAATCCAGAAATTCACACCACAAAATAATAGCCATCAAGATGAACATGTGGCAAAAAATTTGGATTAAATTGGATTAGTTTTCAATTTGTTATGATTTTTTTGAATTTGAATGAAAATAATGGATTAAAATGAAATAAATGGAAAAACATGGAAATAATATGAAATGAATATGAAATTGGAAACTACGTCAGCATGGATCGAACACAGGTCACATAGGCAATGGGCGCGTTACACCTTGAAACGCTGTGTTTTGGTTACTGAAGTAAATAATTGGAAAATCAAAATGCTATGTGTAGCGGTGTATTTGTCGCTATATGATTTATTGATTAAACCAAAAGCAAAGCATACAATGAATCGAGTCGCCACCGCACTTTTATTTATCCTAAGGAATGGCTAAAAAGCGAACAAAAGCCTAAGAAGTTTTACACATAGAAAACTAATGAAAAGATCAGAGAATCTGGGTAAGGGGTAAATTACGCAATGGGAAGGTGTTAGGCACCCAAAACGTCCTAGGTACTCCTAGGGAGCCCTTTTCACACTTGTTGTATAAAAATGTTTAATTGTTTATGACATATTGTGCAAACATGAATGGGAAGATGAGAAAAGAATATACAATTTTTATTGTTTTTGTGTTTGAACGGATGAACCCATTGCCTACGTACCTTCCATGAAAGGTAAGGATCAAAACGCCGTAGTTCGGCTAAAAGATTTCCAAAATATTAGTGAGTTCATTTTAAAACACAAGCCCTAAGGCTTTTCATTACCAATGGGAGAAAACTCAACCTGAATCAACAATCCACCATGCGAGGACGGCTTCAACATACTAGTGAGGGGTTAACCCTATAATAAGTATGGAAGACTTACAATCAACTCACTAAGGATAAGGTAAGATTTACATCAACCACTATGGTAATTGAAACCTATGGCTAATGTGTGAAAACATATCAACAATGGACAAAGCCACAAAACAATTGAATGGGTGAAGTTAATTGATTATGAGTATTTACAAAATATGGTCAAAGTATGATTAAGATTCAATTCAGAAAAAAGTATTATCAAAAATGGAGTTTGAAAAATCAAGGACTTAAGGTCCAGGTTTCTAATTTGAAAAGGCATGAATATGTTTGCACAATAGTATCAAAGTTTTTGAATTAACAATGTGAAAAGGGAGTTTTTGAAACAAAAGGGTGTGGATGAAGGAGTGTAAAACTTCTCAGAAGTTCACCTCTTGAAATCATATAGAAGATGATTCAAGTGTGTCCTTAGGAATAGGCAAAAGAGCAATAACAAATAAGCAAAACAAATGATACCGAAGGCCAATATATGGGCTTACTCCAATCTCACAACAAAGGTGGATACCGGATACCAATAAATGGATTTACACCAGTCTCTTAAAACAAACAGGGATGTCAGATGCCAATAAATGGACTTATTCCAACCTCCTAAAGCAAAACAAAACCTGGATATCAGATGCCAATCTATCTGGGCTTATACCAATCTCCAAAGAACCAAACAAACATGGATATCAGATGCCAATCTATCTGGACTTACTCTAATCTCCCAAAATAAAACAAAACATGGATGTCAGATGCCAATCTATCTGGACTTACTCTAATCTCCACAAGATGATCATAGGAATAACAAATGCCAACAACATGGTCTTATAATTGAATCCTCACATACAACAAACAAGCAATAGCACCAAGCAAAGAGGACATAAGTGGCCAATGAAATGGTCTTACACTCGATCCCTTCCAAATCATAGGAACAATGGCCAATTAATGGACTTACTGTTGATTCCTCAATGGGCAAACTCAAACAAATCACAAAGATATGAAATGATGATCATGCAATAATGAACAATTAATGATGAGAAATGCATAAAGGCAAACAAGCAAACATGTACAGATGAAGTAAGCAGTCAATCAAACAAAGTCATTTAGCACCCACTATATACAAGCAAATAGGCTCAAGCAAAGGGTTAGACTTTAAAGTCCACTGGAATGGGGTAAGTGGTGCTCTTAACCTTAACATTGAGAGTTAAGGTGAAGCAGATGAAAGGATATAAGGGGTGTGCCTCATTGCTCTTATCCCTGGTCAGGGAGAGCTTTGAATATCAGAAGGTGTGGGAGTTCAGAAAGTTGGAACTCTCTCCACAAGTTAATGACTCGATAGATCTTGGGTTAAGATCCACAATGCTACAACATGTAATGTGAGCAAAGGGAAGACACACAGAATAGTAGGAGATGGACTACACATCTCTTCTATCTACCGATTGCCTTATCAAAAGGACTTTTCCTGCTTGGGGACAAAGATAAACAATCACAGACATTGCCTCTTAAGGAGGACTTCAGACAGGTGCCTGGCCAAGTAACAAGCCAGGTCTTCCAGACTACATGAAGAAGAGATGTTATACCTTAATGCTTAAGCTATCAAGCAAAGGAAAAGCAAGTTCACAATGAGCTATAGCGACTAAATATACCTGTGGAAACATCAAATAAATCAGTATACTATACAGACAATCAACCAACAGTTAATGCAACAGACAACCAATATAGGCAAAGGCATAAGCCACAAGTAAATCCCAATTGAATCAACTTCAACCTACAAAACACACATTAGTAATCAAAAGCAAATATCAAATGCTCTCAAGATGAGGCATCATCAATTGTGTAACTTGCATGTGCAACCTGAAACAAAGCTTCAAACATGAGAGGCAAACCCTTAGGCTAAAGCCTAGGGTCAAACATAAGGAAAAAAATTAAAACAGAACATGAAAATTCACAAGAATCAAGATTAATCAATCAAGAATATCATCCAAGTGGTCTCATATCAAAAGCATCAACCAATTTCATTTCATAAGCAAATCATGTCAAAGTATGCAAGTTGAAACACATCGGAGCAAACAAAATGAACCAATTCAAATCAAATCAACAATGGCTCAATAAATTCCAAGAAAAATCATGTCTAAATAGAACACATCATAGGATTATTACACCAAAAATCATGGCATTTGGCTAAGTATAAGCATGTCAATTAAAATCAACAAGTCAAGGTATGCAAAAACAAGCTCAAACAAGGCCACAAATGGTGCATCAACTTAAGGCAATCCTAAAACAGAAATGACATGAGATAAATGATCCAAACCAAAACCACAATGAACTTCAACATGTTAATAATCAATGTACAAAACTCCAAGTCCATATGATAATGCATGAGAATTTCACAAATCATGGAAGTTGAACACTCAACAAAAGTCCAATTATGACCAACCATCAAAGAAAATCTCAAACAAATAGGAAATGGATCAAACAAATTCTACAAACAATCATGCTCAAACCTAACATCCAGAATCAACAACATGAAAAAATTCAGATTATTTGGCATTCAATAGGCATGGTAAATAAAATCATCCAGTTGGACAAGAAATGGTGTGACACACATTGTCACACCTACATTGATCACATCATATCTCACAAACCAGAAACGCAAAAATAGCAAACTCAAAGCCAAAATTCTCATCAAGGTGTCTAGATTATGCATGTCAATTTTCAGCTTCATTGGATCAAATATCATGATTTCATAAAAGAAATGGTAAGCAAGGTGCAATGAATGACATGCAAGAACATACCCTAGGCAATTTTTAAATCCAACCGAGCACAAATTCTGGAAAAATATCCAAAAAATAGTAGACATTACAAGGAACATGGAAAAAAAAGTCTCATGTGAATTGGATCATTATTTTGAGAGTTATGAATTTTTTAATGTGGAAGAAAATTAAAAAATGTGAAAGGAAGCATATGAACATGATAAGCATACAAGAGAAAATGCAAAAGCCAAATATGAGAAATGTCCTTGGTTCGGATTCGAACCGCGCGTGCATTTGAAATTGGCGCCAGGCTTTAAATGCCGCGTTTCATTTAAATGAAACGCTGGCCAATGGGAAGCGGACATATGGACCAACACATGAGTACTAACACCAAAACACATGCAAATACACGGGCAAATGGATCAAATACGATTCTGGAATGGAAACCCTAACAAACTCATACAGTTCATCATGTTCATAAGCATCAAGAACAAATATGCACAGAAAATCATGAAACGCATATCATTGGATTCGTCATTCAACACACATCAATAATCCAGCAATAATTCAACCTAATTCTACTCATATCAAATGCATCGAGCAAAAACAAGTTTCAACATCCAAACTTAAAATCAACCTAACTTCTTCAATATTGCATGAAATTACTAGATCTACAACTCAGCGTGATCAGGAATCAGAGATCTACAAGATGCACATCATTATTTCAAGAATTGGAGTAATCGAATTCTAACCTCAATGATGATGCAGAGCTGGAATCGTGCTTTTCAGGCTTGGAAAGGTTGAAACAGAAGCTCTATAGTGCTTGGATAGGTGAATGGATGCAAAAAGGTAGCTCAACAATGCTCGATTCTTCTTAAAATTCCAACTGCCATGGGAGGTGTAATGCTTCAACAGTCATGATTTCTTCAAGAATTCTCCAAGATCTTCCCTCAACAATCTTCAACAATGCTTATGGATCATCAACAAACCAAGAAACAAGCCAAGGAAATGAAGAACTCGATGAAAAGTTTGAGAGAATTTTTGAGATGAAAACTTTAGATCTGAAAATGTGAAGTTGTTGTTCTGATTTTCTGTTATGATTAGCACTATATACCCTCTGCTAATCAAACTTGTTAATCCCAATTAGGCTAATGCAAAAAGGATTAGATGAAATGAAGATTTATGCAAAATAGCCAAAATACCCTCACATGTGCATGGCATGCTACAGTACTCGTGGCTGCATGGAAATTCACTCAAAATGTGATTTTTGAATCAAATGTAATGGAAAAATGTAATGGTAATGCATATTTTTTAAATTGGAGATTTCCCTCCAAAATTCAAAATGAAATCAAGTGAAAAATGCACTTTTTTTGTGATGAGTTTTAATGAAATGTGATGCATGATTATGGTACTAGAGATCAAGAGAAAATTGCTCCAAAAAGAACCACTTGAATTGGCCATTTGGTGCAAAAGTTATGCCTTGTTGAAGTTCAAAATCCATTCCCAATGATTTGATCATAACTTGCCAACCACAAATGAGAAATGGATGTTCTTGGACTTTTTGGAAAGGTGAGAGCAAGATCTTCAACTTTCATGTTGGACAAAATTTTATTTGAAGCTTTCTTGATGATTTAAACTTGAGGAGAAGACCTTTCCATTTTGGGCAGTTTGAAATTACAGGTCACCTACTATTTTTGGAAACTTTTCATCTGACCTCAAATTCCTCATTGTTGATATTTGACATGTTATATGAGACTTGTATGGACATGAATGAGACCTCACAAACCATCTCCCACCTTCAAATCCATGATTCAATGCACAGTTGACCACAGTTGACTTTGCTAGGGTTTCAGTTGACCTAGCTATGCTCTGATGAAATCCAAGCCTCTACCACTTGAGATCTTGATTCAAAATGATGTCATGGTTCATATGAACTCTTGATGAATGATCATGGTGCCCAAATTCTACAGAATGGCCACCATCTATTGCTCATTGAATGCCTTGACTACCTTGACCTAAGATTAATTCATCTACAAGTAACAAGGTTAGATGACAATATTTTTGTACTTTTGGTTAGTAAACAAATGAAAAGCAATGATATACAAATGCTAAACATGCTTGGTGATCAAGAGACCACTCAAAAAGATGACCCACCCACAGGAAAGAAGGCAAAGGTGCACAATGATCCTTGAGGCAATGATATGATATGATATGATTCCATGAGGGATCTTAGGGACAAAATTGGGGTCTTACAGATGCCCCTATTTAAGGTCATTCTAGCCGGAGAAGTGAAGTTTAGAAATCTTCATCTCGACGCGGTAGAATGGGCTTAAATAACAGTAATGAGACAAATTTTGGTCCCTAAGAGACCTCATGATGCAGATGTATGCATGTAAAAGACACAAACTCTGTGGGGATATGGTTCACACAGAAGAAAAGAAGATCCGTCGGAGTAATACACTCACCAGGAACAGAGACTCTAACAGGACTCTTATTGGGGATAAAAAGAAAAAGAATGCGTGAGCAGGACACGACTCTGAGTCGGGGGATAAACTGACACTGCGTGAACAAGACACGACTGGACTGAAGACCTCACTGGGGAAGTGAAGGACTCAAACTGGGAAAAGAAGATTTCCAAAGGAAAATACATCCGTTGGAAAGACACAAGCTGACTCAAACTATCCACAAAGGATACTTCGGATGAAAATCCGGACTCGGACCAGGAAAAGATTCACAAAGAACCTCCCTGCCGGGAAAAATTGCATATATTGGGGAACACGCCAATATAGCAAAGGGTAAAAATCACCACAAGAATTCCACTGGAGAAGTGTCTAACAAAGAGACTCTCACGGGGAAAAGCAACAAGGAAATGAGGTGTTACCGGTATAAGGGCAACAAACTCAGAAAGAATGAATATCTAAGACCGGTATAAGGGTGAGAGATATCAATCAACCAACATCTGAGAAAGACCTGAAAAAGGTACATCAACTCAGGAAAATCTGACTCCACAGGGGACCAAGGTCATAATAGGGAGCAGAAAGGAAGGAACACCAGGGATACCGAGGTATATAATAGGTGACCGACCGAAGCGTGAATTGGTTTTTACTGCCAAAACACTCATCATCCGAAAGGAGGGCTTGAAAAAGCAAATCGACTTACAGGATGGGCATTCGAATCCACAACAGGAAAACGAATCTTACTCAACTGGGGACACAAACCCGAAGAATGCATGAGATATAATATCCATTACCGTCAGAACATGGATAAAATACTCGCATGAGATATATTATCTATTACCGTCAGAACGTAGATAATATACTCGCATGGTAAGAAACACCAGGGATACCGGTTACTGGGTATATAATAGGCGATCTACCGAAAACGTGGATTGGTTTTTACTGCCAAAACACTCATCATCCAAAACACAAACTGGTTAAAGGATGGAAATTCGATTCTACAAAGAATACGAATCTTACTCTACTGGGGAAGATCAACAAAGGACTCCAACCAAAGAGTGAAAGAGATATATTATTCATTACCGTCAGAACGTGAATAATATACTCGAAAGGAAGAGACACCAGAGACGCCGGTTAGGGCATATAATAGGTGACTAACCAAAAAGAGAGACAATCGATACCAAGCATACGGGTAACCGAAAGACAACTCAAAGGGATAAATTGCAAGCATCCGGCAATTATCCGAAACAACAAATATTCGACTCCACAAAGGGAAAATGACGAATCTTACTCGACTGGGGAAACACAAAAGGCTTCGACCGAAGAGTGCATGAGATATATTATCCATTACCGTCAGAACGTGGATAACATACTCGCATGGAAGATTATCCACAACCGGTTACTAGGTTAACAAAGGATAAATCGACCGAAAAGAAAGGCATCGGGATACCAAAACTAGGTATATAATGATGACCAATCAAAGGGAGCAATAATCATTACCAAGCAAACGGGTAAATGAAAAGCGATCCGCTGAGGATACATGGATACAAAAATCAATGATCCGGGGATGAATTGCATAAACAACAATTATCCACAAAGACTAGCTGGGGATATATTGATAAACAATCAATAATCCGGGGAACAAATCACTAGCAAACGGTGAAAGGACCCACTGGCGACTTCAAAAAGGATAAAATTGCAAGCATACGGCAATTATCCAGAAGACTTGCTGGGAATACAATTGCTAGCATACGGCAATTGTCCAGAAGCAAAGAAGGAATATCAACATCGAACAACGGATGCAGATAACCACAAAGAGTAACCATCATGGGTTAGGATGAACAACAAGGTTAACTCTGCAAAGGAGAGGAATTAGGGTTTACAACTACCGAATACGGGGTAGAATACCAAAAACTCTGGCTGAGGAAACAAGAGGTTTAACAATACCGACTACTGGGTAGAAAACCAAAGACTCAACCAGGATAAAATTGCTAGCAACCGGCAATTATCCACCTGTACCACAAGGTACAAACTCCGCTAGAGAGAAAAACACAACATGGGATTTATAACTACCGAATACGGGGTAGAAGACCAAAGACTCAACTGGGGATAGGGTGAATGAATGCCAAATATCGAGCAATTGTTCAACTTATTCCACAGGGAGACTCCAACTCTATTGGGGATAAAACCACAACAGCCAAAAATCCACCGTCAACCAGACCGAACCACAAAGGTTACCGCTCTTAGGGGAAAAGAGATAAGACTTACAACTACCGAATACGGGGTAGTAGCCATCAACTCTGATGAGGATAAAAAGAATTAGGGTTTACATCCACCGAATACTGGGTAGAAAACCAACAACTCCACGTGGGGAATCACAATTCCGCACGAGAAACCAAAATAGGGTTTATAACAAACCACAAACTCTGCTGGAGAGTACGGAAATAGGATTTACGACTACCGACTACTGGGTAGAAAACCACCGACTCTTGCCGAGGAATAAAAGGTATATAACCACCAATTCCGCCAAAAAGGCAAGGAAAGTAGGACTTACAACTACCGGTTACTGGGTAGAGGCCCAAAAAGATTCCGCTGGGGATAAAAGAATTATTGCCGGTTACTGGGCAATTCATTCATTTATTCCACAGGGAAGCACGAGAAACAGTTGACAAATAGCCAATTCGGGATTGATCCGAAAAAGACAGACTGAATCAAAACACATCCTAATGAGGGTATAACTCAAATAGGAACATCCATCCCAATATATGTGTTGGGAGGAAACGGAAGAAACCGTCATCCACGAGGATAATCTCAGTGGGGAACTGCAGAAGGAAAAACAGACATTTTCTGCTTATGGGGCTGACTCTATATGGAGAGATTAAACACCCGACATCTGCTTGGGAAGATCTATTGGAGAGATCTATGAAACCCATAGCAGGAGACAACAAACAAAAGATATATGGCAAAAAATGCAACATGAATATCTGAATGTTTATGATTATGCATGAATATGCGTAACTATGTTTGATGAATGCTGACAAAATAGACATATCTAACACAAACAGGCCCAGGAATCAAACGCCCGGTACTATACTTCCAGGGGAATAAACCAACTGGAAAGCCAATCTGCAGGAGATCCACATGCTGAAAAGCAAAGATCTGCGGGAGGCAAATGATCGGAGATATCAAAGAAACACCAAATCTCTGAGTAATGGATCAACAACAACCCAACTGACGAACAGAAAGTCACAACAGGCACAAACAGCCACAAAGACAAATCTGTTGGGGAAACAGGAGAAATCCCAAGATATCTGTAGGGGAATCCTCAGTATCAAAAATTCATTGCATAAGCGAGCATTGCCATGAAAGCAACTCCACACAACTCTGCTGGGGAACAACCCATTGAGGGAGAACAGATCATCCACGTAGAATCTTCTGCACAAGCAACTCTACATGGGGAAAACAAAGCCATTTTATCAAGAATACACCCACTGAAGGAAAAACAGATCACACAAGTAGATTCTGCGACAAACCGCTCTACTGAGGATCACACAGTCAAGAAAATCAACCCATTCTCTGGGTGATAGACCACCAAACAACCCTATTGGGGCAACAGAGGTTTCAACAAGCAGAAACTGCCACAAAAGCAACTCTGTTGAGGATATCAGCTCTGACGGAGACTCTGAGGGAAAACCGCAGATACAATCCTGATTCTGTTGGGGATACCAACGGGGATTTTGCACAAATACAATCCACCAAACCATAAATCCACCGGCAGATCCACTGGGAATTTCACTGAAGAATCCATTGAGGATACGGAAGAGAGCTAGGGAATCAACCACTAAATGCTGACTCTTCTGAGGAGAACATCCACAACTGCTGAGGAGGAACATAATCACTACCCTGCTGAAGGGATAAGCGCACTGATGGGGAGATATAGCAACTCCGCTGGCGACTTGGTAGGGAAGAAGGTACTGCTGGAACAAACGAAGTCTTCCACAAGCGCTCTACTCTAGAGATATATCACAGATTCCACTAGCGACTGTGCTGAGGAAAGATATCAACAACCCTGCTTGCGACAATGCTGGGGAAAGCGGTAAAGCACCAGGATATCAATCCACCAACCATTGAATCTTCAAAAGGAAAGCATTCATGCTGAGGAGAAAAACTACAACCCCGCTGGCGACTGCACTAGGGAGAGTGATAGGGTACCGGGGTCTCAAACCACTAACTACCGGAACCTTCCAAATGGAAAAACACCCATGCTGGGAGAGAATACTGCTGGAGAAGAAAACGAAGTCTTCAACAAGCACTCTGCTTAGGGGAACAACCCCAACAACAACTCTGCTTGGGGAACAACCCCAACAACAAAGCAAGAGAAAGAGGATACAACCAATGCCAGGAATATGAACCAATGTCTTACCTGTTGGAAATTATGCCACCCTCGGGAGAGCACTGAGAGATTCTTGAGTATCCTTTCATCTTTGTGAGTGTTCACTTTGTTTAAAACAACAATTTTGAAAAATTTATTTGTTTAAAACAATGACATTTTATCAATTAAAACATGCAAAACATTTGTTGAATTGAAACAAATATGAGTGCAAATAATTGGATAAAAAGCTCAAATTTATTTGATGGAATGGTAGTCTGCAAATGGCAAGACTCCATAGATCTGTACAAATTTGAAATCAGTGATATATATTGGAAGAGGGCTACATTGAACATAATGATCCTTTCTCTACCAATTTGAATCTCGATGTATTCGAAGCTTCAGTCGACGACGAATCGAGAACCTCTGACGAAAAGACAGTTGTAGAACAGAAAGTCTTGTCAGGATGCAGTTACTTGCCAAATCCCTAATTCTTGCCTAGATTGCCCCAGGGTGAGGTACTCAATCTAGCGGGATGCAAATATACTTTTCAATGTCTCTAACTTTTGCCTGGATCACCCTTGCAGGTTCTCCACCGAGACGCTCATTTTTGCCTAAGCCGCCCTTTCGGGTTTTCAACTTAGCGAGCTATTCTGTTTTTTCTTTTGCATATACTTTTTTTTTAGGCAAAGTATTTCTTGACTGCATCTGAATTCACAGGACGAGTGAAATCCTCCCCATCCATTGTTGTAAGCTTCAAAGCACCGCCTGAAAAGGCTCTCTTAACAACATATGGACCTTCATAGTTTGGAGTCCACTTGCCCCTGGAATCGGGCACGAAAGACAAGACTTTCTTGAGCACGAGGTCACCTTCTCGGAATACACGAGGCTTGACCTTCTTATCGAATGCTTTCTTCATCCTCTGCCGATATAACTGACCATGGCACATGGCAGTCAATCGCTTCTCTTCAATCAAATTCAGCTGGTCGTAACGACTCTGAATCCATTCAGCCTCAGTCAACTTGGGATTTAAGGGTATACTTTCTTTAAAAAAAAACTGATTTTTTTTTGATTTTTTTCTTTTATTTTTCACCCTCTCCTCTTTTTTTTTATTGCATTTGCAATGCCCCAGTTTGACTGTTTTGCTGATTCTCATGATACAGCTGAATGAGCTTCTTTTCGTGCTCAAGAAGACGGGTAATCTCATCAGGAATCCCCTTCAACATCATCTTCCTCTGCTTCAAATACAAGGAATTCAAGATTGGGAGATGGCGTTGGATCATTATGTTCAATGGGTTTAGAAATCCCTGCATAATGATTTTGGATAATGAAAAGCTTTTGAATTTAAACAAGCAAATCATTTATGCAGATGAAAAATGTTTGCTTTCTTGTTTTTCAGGGTATTTTGTGATCACTGATTTCATGCAAAAGCAAAAAGTGAAAACAAATGGAAAAACAAATGTTTAACAATGCATTAATTGAATGAAATATCATTGTATTAAATGCTGCCAACAATGTCATCACTTCTCCTTTTGGCATGGGAGAAGGGTTTTGAACAAAGTGAACCATTACTCTGATCTATGGATGACCGTAGGAACATCTACAGCGACCCAATTATGGCAGACACCACCAGGTATGATGAAGTTACTCAAATCCTTTGCATCCTCTTCCAAGATAGCAGCAGCCTCTTCAGGTTGATCAGCATGGATGAAACCTCCACTCTTGAACAACCCACGCTCATTGAATGCCCCAGAACAATAGCCAATGCCAGCCCGGGATCTATTGTCTTCAAGCTCAATCATCTTCCCCAAACCAGCAACTGCACCACATTCAATGACCAGTTTTGCATCACGGTAGGAAGCAAATGAAGGAGACTTCTTCTCGATTGGTTCATCAATAAATAAAGCTTGAAACGGAGTTCCAACTTCATCCTCAGCATCAATGTATGAGAAAGAAGACAGGTGGCTGTAAGACCCCAATTTTGGCCCTAAGATCCCTCATGGCCCATATCATACCATATCATTGCCTCAAGGATCCTTGCATGCCCTAGTTTCCCTCCTAGTGGGTGGGGAACCTAGTGAGTGTGGTTCTTGATCACCAAGCATGTTTTGCATTTGTATATCATTGCTTTTCATTTGTTTACTAACCAAAAGTACAAAAATATTGTCATCTAACCATGTTACTTGCAGCTGAAGCAATCTACAGTCAAACAGCCAAATCAGTCATTAAACAGTGGATGGTGGCCATTCTTGAAGAATTTGGGCACCATGATCAATCATCAAGAGTTCACATGAGTTGTGACATCATTTTGGATCAAGATATCAAGTGTTAGGGGCTTGGAATTCATCAGAACATGGTTCAGTCAAGCAAAACCCTAGCAAAGTCAACTGAAGTCAACCTTGGTCAACTGTGCATTTAATCAGTGATTTGATGGTGGGAATTGGTTTGAGAGATCTCATTCATGTCCATACAAGCCTCATACAACATGTCAAGCATCCACAATGAAGAATTTGAAGTCAAACAAGAAATTTCCCAAAATAGAAAGTTGACCTGTAATTGGAATTTGCCAAAAATGGAAACTTCTTCTCCTCAAAATTACATCATGATACAAGCTTCAAATGAATTTTTGCCCAACATGAAAGTTGAAGATCTTGTTCTCCCATTTCCAAAAAGTCCAATAACACTCAATTCCCATGTATGGTTGGCAAGTTATGATCAAATCATTCTAAAGAATTTTTGAACTTCAAAGTGGCATATCTTCCAAACCATTTGGCCAAATTGGGTGGGGTTTTTTGCTACAAGTCATATTTGATGCCCTCTTTCCAAATCTTCCATCACATTTTACCAAAACTCAACCAAGCAAAATGGCATTTTTGAAGTGGTTTGAATTATTTCAAGTGAGGTAAAAAAATGACTTTGCAAAATAACCATTCCCAACACTTTCTATCAATTGAAATGGTTCTGAAAACATGTTTTGGATATGTTTGAGGCCCAAGTTCGCAGTTGTACACACACACCTTGCCATTTGAGTGAAAATTGATCAATTAGCAAAAACACCTCATTTACAAAATTCCAATTACCACATAAATTAACCATGCTTATACTCCATTAATCAGACTATATATTTTTCTTTTTCTGCTGAACAAGCCCTAGCAGCCACACTCTCCACAAAAACAGAAAAAACTCATTTGCTCTCAAAAACACATCAATTCTTCATCTGAACTTTTTCCTAAAATCTTCGAAGAGCTCGTGTTTTTGAACTTGGTTCCATCATTTACCAACCATTTGGAAGCATTTGCAAGGATCATTTCCCAGTTGTGAAGCCTCTTGTGCTACTGTTACTTC
Source organism: Lathyrus oleraceus (assembly GCF_024323335.1). Lineage (NCBI taxonomy): Eukaryota > Viridiplantae > Streptophyta > Magnoliopsida > Fabales > Fabaceae > Lathyrus > Lathyrus oleraceus. The sequence goes on along the minus strand of NC_066580.1, from coordinate 26,853,555 downwards.
CAAGCTCCATCCATGGCAGTCCTCGATGTGAGCTATTTCAAGGATTGTTGAGCTAAAAGACTTCACTCATTCATCATCTAAAGCAACTTTGAGCATCTGTTTCGAGCAAACACCACCAAACAACAGCTGAATCATCACTGCTCTTCAACTTTGGTAAGATTTCGAATCTCACCATTTGCAAAATCATATTGTGCTTTAGATAGGTCTTGCTTTGCTGGTCACAATGAGCTTTGAATCATTAAAAATGGTGGAATATTAAGGAAGTTACATTGATTTAAAGATTGATGTTCAAATGATGTTTTGCTTAGTTCTTCCATGCTAGCTCGATTTAGGATAAATGATTGTTGGATTTGTGATGTGTGTTGTTAGATGAGTCGAATGATAGGCTTGTTGTCCATTTCTGGAACCAATTTTTTTTCACGATTTGATGAACAAGATGAACGTGTACTGTAGCAGCCAAAACCCTAAATTCATTTGCCCAGATTTGTGTGATCGTGTTTTGGCTTTTTGTTGCATGGGAACACTGTTGTATTGCCCATGAGCGAATCCCTGGCCAACACGTCACTAAGTGAAACGCAGAGTTTCACTTAGTGACCTCCAATATTACAATAATGCCATGCCGTGTTACAAATTCATTAAATCACTTTATTTTCTTCAATTTTTATTTCATTTGTTACACAATCTTACAAAATTCATAAGTCAATCATTTGTGATCCAAAATTCATGAGACTTTTTGCATAATGTTCATCTTAATCTCTAGTTTTTTTATCATATATTTTCCAGATTTTTTGGATGAATGGATTTTTAATTGTGCTAGGGTTTTGTTCATGTGTCCAATTTTTGTACACTTTGCCAAATCAATTGTGAAATGATGATGCTTTATCCAATGCCTTTGAAATTTTTTGTGCTTAAACTAGACACATTCATGGTGATTTTGGTGTAGAGTTTGTGAATTTATCATTGCTGGTTTGTGAGTTATGATTTTTTGAATTAGGGTGTGACAATTTGTGTCACACCATTAATGACCAACTTCATGATTTTCATTACCATGCTTCTTGACCTCAAATTGGCTTTAATTTTTGCATGAATGTACTTATGGATGTCTAGTTTACATGTGATTTTTCCTGGAATTTTGGAATGCATTTTATAATTGTTTGGGATTTTTCTCCCCTGTTTGACCAAATTGTTGACTTTTGTGACACATGATGGTATATGTTTTGTGAAATTCTCATACTTTATTGGATGGACATGAAATTTGATATGTGAATTGTAGGCATCTTAAGCTTTGCCATGGTTTTGGCCTCATTCATTTCTCATATGTTTTCACTGATGTATGATTTATTGAAGTTGGTACATGTTTGGTTGACTTCTTTGAGCATGCTTGAACTTGCCTTGCCTTTCTGATTTTCATTGACCTACTTCCCTTGATCCAAATGAGCTGAAATTTGGCATGCATATCATGTTATGGTTGATGTTTGATCATGAATTATTTGATGATTTATTGAAATGATTATGATTGGTTTTGAGTTAAGTCTTGCTGTTGACTTCTATGAGCTTCCATATGCCATGCTTTGACCTAATTTGCTTATGAAATCATAATGATGAATGATATGAACATGGAACCACTTGAGTTTGCTTCTTGATTGTTTGAATATGATTTTGATTGGATTTCACTTGCTGTTTTGACTTTCTCATCCTCTTTTGACCCTAGGCTTGTCCTAGTGGTCCTGTTGCTCATGTTTGAGTTCATTTTTTCAGGTTAAGCAACAAATACCCAAAGAGATCAATACAAATTGATTGAGCTTGATTGATTATCATGAACTAACTTGTTTGTTTTGTAGGTTGCTTGGCTCACATGCTTTGAGCCTTGTGCATTGCACATTTAACTGATTATGTTGACTGTTGATCCTTATCTCATTTTGGTTTGACTTTGAGTTGTGTACTGATTCTGTTTGACTGGTTTCAGGTACCCTTAGTTGCTTAGTTCTTTAAGAACTTGCTTTACTTTGCTTTAATAGCAATTTGCATTGAGGTATAATTCCTTATCTTCATGTAGTCTGGAAGACCTGGCCTGTTACTTGGCCAGGCAACTGTCTGAAGTCCTCCTTAAGAGGCAATGTTTGTGTGTGTTTACATTTGTCCCAAGCAGGAAAAGTCCTTTAAATAAGGCAATTGGTAGAATCCAAGAGATATGCAACCTATCTCCTACTATTCTGTGAGTCACTCACCTTGCTCACACTACTTGTGTTGATGCATAGTTGTAGCACCTCAAATTTGCACCTATCATTGTGCATACCATCTCATATTAGGTCATAGCATATCATGATCCATTGCATAGCATTTGCATTGTCCCCAGTTGCCTCAAGAGCAAGCAAGCAAAGAATTAGGTCAAACTGATCAGGAGATCAGTCAACCAAGCAAGCAAGGTTGTTTCTCAAGGAGCCAAGGCCCTAGGGTTTGTCCAACAAGTTCACATGGCTAGAGGGTCCATTTGAAGTGTTCAAGTCAAGGGTTGAGGGCTCAAAGGTCATCAGTCAATGCATAGCCAGGCAAAAACCCTAGAAAGTCAACAGTCAGTCAAAGCAGTGGATGGTGGCCATTCTTGTGGAATTTGGGCACCATGATCAATAATCAAGAGTCCATACAACATGGGACATCATTTGAAGTCAAGGTCTCAAGGAGTTAGGGTTTGGAATTCATCAGTTCATGCACAGACAGTCCAAAACCCTAGAAAAGTCAAAGTTGGTCAACTGTGGTTGATTCTATGGTTTTGATGGATGGAAATGGTTTGAGAGAGCTTATTCATGTCCTAATAGGCCTCATATATCATGGCAATCAACATCATGGAAGAATTTGAAGCCAATCAGAAAATTTCCCAAAATAGAAACTGGACCTGTAATTTTAACTGCCAAAAATGGAAACTTCTTGATCCTCAGCTTGCATCATGATACAAGCTTCAAATGAATTTTTGCCCAACATGAAAGTTGAAGATCTTGTTCTCCCATTTTCAAAAAGTCCAAGAACTCTCAAATCCCATGTGTGGTTTGCAAGATATGGTCAAATCATTTTCACCAATTTTTGAACTTCAAATGAGCATATCTCATGATTCCTTTGGCCAAATTTGGTGGGATTTTTTCCTACAATCTCCATTTAACACTATCTTTCCAAAAATTCATTCATCATGTCCTAAAACCCTACCATTCAAAATGGCATTTTTTGACCTATTTCATTTAAAAATCAAGTTTGACCAATGGTTGACTTTTTGATTTATTGATCTTTTCACCATTTGGCCAATTGGGATTTGTCTCATATGTCATTTGAAACTTGTTCCAAGCCCTAACTCATGCACATACCATTACCATACCACTATTTTGACCAAAGGTGCAAAATGGGAAATTTTGCAAATAGCTTCGTTTGAGCAAGGCAAGGTTAGCAATTTATGTGCAGACTTCAAACAGCAAAAACTTGGTCTGTTTACAGCCTGTATCAAGCCCATTCGTGGCAGTCCATTACACCTCCATTTTCATTTGCTCACAATTAGTAAAAATGCAAAATGCTTCATTTAGCATAAACAAGTTTACCACTTGATTAAGCCTTGCTAAACAGTCATATAAAAGCTTCACTTCTGCTCATTCCAACCCTAGACACAGCTGAAAACACACAGAAAACCTCCATTCTCTCGATTTGGCATCTGAACCAAAACTGATTTTCTGCACAAAATTTCCAAAACCTTCGAGTAACCTTTGGTTGATTCATCACATGGACATCATCTAGAAGTGATTTGTGGCATTAAACCTCAACTGTGCTGCAGCATATCTCTCTGTTTTCCTCAAGCTCTCCCAATGGCAGATCGTGATTTATTCATCTCCAAGCATTCTTGAGCTTAAAGAACTTCATCATCCATCAACATAAAGCACAAGGGCCATCTGTTTCGAGCTGCATCCATCAGAACACCACTGCATCTCATTTTTCTTCAAAAACAAGTAAGTTTTCGACTATCTTCATTCTCCAATCCATGCTATGTGTTAAGTGGGTCTTTGAATGCTGGTTTGAATGCAACTTGTATCATCCAAAATGGTTAACTATATCATGAGAAATCTGGATTTTATCTTGTGCACTCAAATATGTTTTCCATCGATTTGGTTAGTTTAGGATGAGCTAGTGAAAATGAACACCATATTTGTGATGCTTGATGTATGCTGATGCTTTTGACATGCTTACATTTAAATTCTGGGCATTTTGAATTTTTGAGTTGCATGAAGGTGATGAAGATCATACTGCTGTTCATAAACCCTAACATGTTTTCCAGAAATCCTGTTGCATATGCATGTGTGTTGGCCACTATTGTCGCTTGTGATTGCATGATGTGTTGCATTGCCATGTTGTTGTATGATGCTTGGTCGAATCTTGCTTGTTGACTTCATGAAATCCCATGCCTGGCTGCTGTTAAACCCTAGGGTTTTTGTTAAACCCAGAACTTTGAACATCGATTGGCCGTGCACTGTTCCATTGGCTGGTAGCCAATCACAACATTTCGTTGTGTGTACCAAAACGCAGTGTTTTGGATTAGTGGCTCGTTATTTACAAATATGCCACGCTGACCATTGTTGACTCACTAAAACCATGTTATTTGATCATGCTTGCTCCAATTATTCATCCAACTTGCAAAATTCATTTCTCTCTCAAATTTCATCCAAAAATCATGAAAATTTTTCCATCATCTTCACATGGATGTCTAGTATTTGATTATGATTTTTTTAATTAATTTTTCATTGGCTGGATTTTAATTGGTAATTGGTTTCCTAACATGTATGCACATTTGACACCCTTTGCCATTTCAATTGTGAAATACTCATGATGTATCCATTGCCCCTGAAACTTTTTGTGGTGAAACTAGACTCATTTACCTTTGTCTCCATATAGAGTTTATGCATTTATCATTTGTGGTTTGTGAGTTACAAATTGTTGAAGTGAGGTGTTGCATTTGGTGCTACATGAATGATATGCATTTTCCCAATTTTGTTCACATGCTTCCTTACATCCAAATGACCCATTTTTTTGCATGAATCATCTATCACATGTCTAGTTTGTGTATGAATTTTCTTGGAATTAACCATGCTGTTTCCAATTTATTTGAGAATTTTCTTCCCTGCCTAGTCAAATGTTGACGTTTTGTGCTACACATTGCCATTTCATTTGGGAAATCCTCATACCATATTATATGATCATGAAATTTCATATGTGATGACTAGACATCTTGAGCTTTGCATTGGTGTTAATATCATTCATTTCTCATCTGTTTTCAATTTGATATGATTTTTTGAAGTTGACCCATGTTTGTTGACTTTCATTGTGCTTACTTGAAATTATGTTGACTTCATGATTTTCATTGACTGCCTTCCTCTCATCCAAATGCCATGAAATTTGACATGCTTACCATGCTAGATGTTAGGATTAAGTGTGAATTATCTGATGATTTTTGAAAATATTTGGGTTGACTTTTGATGCAAGTCATTCTGTTGACTTCTTTGAGCTTCCATTTGCCTTACTTTGACTTCAAATGTTCATGAAATGATGATAGTGATTGATATGCATGTGAACCCAATTGGAATTACTTCTTGATTGATTGAATTTGATTTTGATTGAATATGGTTTGCTGTTTTGACTTTTTCATTCACTTTTGACCCTAGGCTTGCCCTAGTGGTCCAGTTACTTACTGTTGAGTTTGTGTTTTCAGGTTGGGCACTAAATGACCATTGAGATCACTTTAATCTGGTTGAGTTTGGTTATATGTCATTGAGCTAACCCTTGTTTTGTAGGTGGCTTGACTCATGTGCTTGAGTCTTGTGCTTGGCACAGTTGGTTATTGGTTTTGATTGTTGTGTACCAATTCCTTTTGCTTTAAACTGTTGAACTGTTTACTGATTGGTTTGACTATTTCAGGTACCCTTAGTTGCTTAAGTTCTCTGAACTTGTTTTGCTTTGCTATTTAGCAAATTGCTTGAGGTATAATTACTTCTTCTTCATGTAGTCTGGAGACCCGGTCTGTTACTTGGCCGGGCAAACTGTCTGAAGTCCTCCTTAAGAGGCAATGCTTGTGTATGTTTAATTTGTCCTTGTACAGAGTCAAAGACCTCCTAAGTGAAGAGGCAATTGGCAGAACCAAGGGATAAGCAATCTATCCCCTGCTATTCAGTGTGTCTTCTGTCTTGCTCACACCATTGTGTTGATGCATTGCAGATAAAAACCCAAGATCTTGTACAATTGTACAGTTGAGTCAGTATCAAATGTGTAGAAGGGTTCCCACTTTCTGAACCCACACATTCTTGTCAAAAGCTCTCCCAGGCCAGGGATAGAAGCTGTGAAGTCTCATCTTCACTCACCTTTCATCTGCTTCACCTTAGCCCCTCAATGGCAAGGTTAAGAGCACCATCACCCATTTCCAGAGGTTTATTTGTTGAGGTTGACATGACCCCTCGACTAAAACCTAACCCTTGTTTGAGCCACTTGCTTGTGTATAGTGTGTGCTATCTGCGCTTGTATGTTTGTTTGACTTGCTTCCTGTGCAAGTTAGGTTTAGTTTAGAGTAATCCTTGTTTGCTCTCGCCCTCGTTGCGATCGAGCCTTTTCCTTTCTCTCGCCCTCGTTGCGATCGAACCTTTCCCTTTCTCTTGCCCTAGTTGCAATCGAGACCTTTATCCCTCCGTAGCCGAACTACGGCAACTCTGATTCTCATGTTCAGGTGAGATACGTAGGCACGAGATGCGATGTCTTGCCGAGTTTGACTAACAACTAACACTAACTCTTTTCTCTCGCCCTCGTTGCGATTGAGACCTCCCCTTTCTCTTGCCCTCGTTGCAATCGAGACCCTTGCTTCCTGTGCAAGCCTTGTCTAGGATAGGTTGGCCCTTGTGCCATTTAGCTAGAAACCTTAACTTAGGGTTGACTTTGCATGACAACATCTAGGCTCGAGTCGTAGTCTCCCTAGTGTTGTGTCTCCCTCTGTTATCTGGTTAGGCTAGATTCTTTGTCCCTGCGTAGGGGAACTACATCGCCCTGATCTTCATACCAGATGAAGTATGTAGGCAGGAGATTGAGCTGATCTCTCCGGGCGCCCTTTTTCTTTTTCACCCTTCGTGTCTTAACCACCCTTGTGTGTGTTCTGGTTGGAGTCCGACATAAGTCCAGCGATTGGCAGTTGGTTTCCTGTGTGTGTTTTTTGGTTCGGATGCTGATGTAAGTCCAGTGATTGGCATTCGGGCTCCACGTTTGCCTTTGCCTGTGTTTGTTTGCGTGCGTGTCAGCCGAGCTACGAATGCTCTGATTCTTCTCTCGTCCGAGAAGATACGTATGCATAGGATGCGATATCCTAGCGAGCATGTGTCGTTTCCCCAGTCCGAACTACTTCGACTCTGATGTCTATGCCTGATAGACTAAGTAGGCCCAGGATGCGATATCCTGCCGAGTCAGTTTCAGTCAGTTTCTTTTGTCTCTTTTCAGCCAGTGCGTGTGTGTGTTTGAGCAGTGTTTTAGCAACCAATTTCCTTCCTTTTGTGCGTGGATCCCGTAGAGTACTACGGATGCGTAGGGTGCCTAACACCTTCCCTTCGCATAACCGACTCCCGAACCCATCCTCTTTGGTCGCGAGACCATGTTCTTTCCTAGGTTTACTTCGAGCGTTTCCTTTCCCTCTTTTGGGATAAATAACGCACGGTGGCGGCTCTGTTGTTTCTTTCTTTTCCCGCCGGTTTTTCGCGTGATGCGACAGTTGGCGACTCTGCTGGGGATGTAGAGAAGTTGACCTATGCTGGTCCATCTTCCCTGAGCGAGTCTCTCCTAGCGTTCTCTAGGATTAGGGTTTTGGTTGCTTTCTGCTTATTGTATTTTATTGCATTCATTGTATATATGTACATTTATTTGTTTGCATTGATTGTGTGCATTGATGTTTGCATTCATATTCATTATTCATTACTGGCTGGCTGTCTGTTTTTCTCTGTGTGGGGGGGGAGTCAGTTGAGGTAAAAGGTCCAATACCCAGACCATGAGTGAGAATCTAGGATGATTAGGAATAGAGTGATTCATGGGAAGCGGGTGGTATGGCGCCACTTAGCGGAACATTGATATCACGAGCAGTTCAGACCCTGGTGGGATACTGTCGTTACATACTTTGGGTGTGTATATGACAGTATTTCTGCGAAAGGTTATTTATGCTGCGTTTCTCTCAGCTTTACCCTGGCCTGGACGACACCCGTGAGTGGGGAAGGGTTTGATCATTTTTACAGGTACAGTTGGTGACTCCTGGTACTGATGGTGACTACGAGTTATATTTCTGGACGCCGAAGGTTTGACCCTGGTTTTGATCAGAGGGTTCCGTTTATTTCGGATCCCTGGGCTGAATTTGAGGGTACTCGCTCAGATGGTGACTCAGTGCTCCAGACATGGGTTCAGATGCCAGTTGATCAGTTTGACTTTGGGTTTCAGATGATTATGGTCAGAGTTCAAGCCGAAGCTTTGACCCTGTGCCTTGAGACGCACAACCTGACCCGTCATGTTGCATCATTTGCATCATAGCATGTTTATTTTCCAAAAAAATAGCAATGCATGGAAAAAGTTAACTCGCATACTCATATCCTTTTCAGGATCATTCATGATAAAATAGCATTCGCAGCATATGCATATCATACACATATCATCCTTGCATTACAGACATGTTTGGGGACGTGACCTCTCACTTTGGGTTTTGACTGAGACAGGATTGTTGATTACCGCCCGCACCGCGACTAGACTCAATCATCAGGAGGAGTATGGATCAAGTTCAGACTGAGCTAGCTGAGATGAGGGCGAACATGGCCCAGTTCATGAACATGATGCAAGGGGTCGTTCAGGGGCAAGAGGAGCTGCGTACCTTAGCCCAGAGACAGGAAGTTGTGATTCCAACTGCCAACCGTGCTTCACCAGTGGGTGTTCCTGTGGATGATAATGTTGCTGCTACCGCTCCCGCCAGTAACTTTGATGGGGTTGATGATTTGGGGGGTATAAGAATCAATGGACAACCTCTTGCTGCAGAGGTCAATGTCAGAGCTACCCGGATTCCAGTTCATCGTCCTGCTTCACTTGTTGACAAACAAGAGGACACGTTTACTCTCCTCAGTGAGGACTATGATGTTGTGAAAATCGAAGAAAGGGACAGAAAAGTGGATGCTCTCGCTGAGAAAATCCGAGCCATGGAATGTCAGAACTCCCTTGGGTTTGATGTGACCGACATGGGTCTGGTGGAAGGGTTGAAGATACCCTACAAATTCAAAGCACCTTCTTTCGACAAGTACAATGGTACCTCCTGTCCTCGCACCCATGTGCAGGCTTACTTCAGGAAGATCTCTGCTTATACTGACGACGAGAAGATGTGGATGTACTTTTTCCAAGATAGTCTATCTGGGGCATCTTTGGACTGGTACATGGATCTGAAGCGAGAATCAGTCAGAAGCTGGAAAGATTTGGGTGAGGCCTTCCTAAGGCAATACAAGTACAACATGGACATGGCGCCAAGCCGAACTCAGTTACAGAGCTTGTATCAGAAAGATAAGGAGAGTTTCAAAGAGTATGCCCAGAGGTGGCGTGAACTAGCCGCAAGAGTGCAACCTCCGATGTTGGAGAGAGAGCTGACTGACATGTTCATTGGAACCTTGCAAGGTGTGTTCATGGACCGCTTGGGAAGTTGCCCGTTCAGTAGCTTTTCAGATGTTGTTGTCTGTGGGGAAAGAACTGAAAGCCTTATCAAAGCAGGAAGGATACAAGATCCTGGCTCTTCAAACTCTTCCAATTCTAAGAAGCTATACTCTGGGGCACCCAAAAGGGGAGAGAATGAAACAAATGCTGTGCACCGTCGAAGGAGTGCAAATAGAGGACCATATCGGCAAGTTGCTGCTGTGACTATTCCAGCAACTCAAACTCAACAGCAACAGAGAAGACCAACTCAGCAGTATCAGACTCCACAACGTCATCCTCAGCAGCAGGCTTACCAGCCTCCCATTGACAATCAAGCTGGTACGAGTAATGAGAGGAAGAAGATCATTTTTGATCCAATCCCCATGTCCTACGCCGAACTGTATCCCACTCTGATAGAGCGGAACTTGATCACTCCCAGAGACCCGCCGCCCATACCCGTCAACCCTCGGTGGTGGTATAGGCCTGAACAGCATTGTGTGTATCACTCGGGTGCTCCTGGTCATGATGTGGACAGTTGTTTCCAGCTGAAGATGAAGGTTCAAGACCTTGTGAGGTCGGGTATTCTGATTTTGGAAGACTTAGGTCCCAATGCTAATCGAGCTTGAAGATAACAAGTCCTGGGCTGGCGCCGACTTTTCTTCAGAAGGGTTGTTCGGAAAGCAGAAGCTGCTGATGCAAAAGATATTGACAGTTGTCGTCCCCGATGGGATCTATCACAATTGGGTCACTGTGGGCTTTCCTACAGTTGTTCATTAAGTCAGAGTAACAATCACTTTGTTTAAAAACCCTTCTCCCATGCCAAAAGGAGAAGTGATGACATTGTTGGCAACATTTTGTGCAATGATATTTTCATTCAAATAAATTCATGTTAAACATTTGTTTTTCCATTTGTTTTCCCTTTTCGCTTTTTGCATGAAATTGGTGATCACAGAAAAACCTTAAAAAAACAAGAATAAAAGCAATCTTTTCATCTGCATAACGATTGTCTTGTTTGATTTTTCAAAGAGCTTTTCATCTCTAAATCTTTATGCAGGTTGTTTTTCAAACCCATTGAACATAATGATCGGACGTCATCTCCCAATTTTGAATTCCCTGTATTCGAAGCGGAAGAAGATGATGTTGAAGGGATTCCTGACGAGATTTCCCGACTTCTCGAGCAAGAAAAGAAGATCACTCAGCTGCATCTCGAGAATCAGCAGAACAGCCAACTGGGGCATCAAAAAAAAGAAAGTAAAAAAAAAAAGAGAAAAGAGGAGGGTGCAAAATCAAAAGAAATCAAAAGAAATCACAAGAAAGCAAATCAAAAGAAAGAAAAAGAAAGAAAAAACAAAAGAAAGATAGCACCCTCAAAGTCCCAAGTTGGCTGATGCTGAATTCGATCGAAAAGAAGAGATCAACTGCCATGTGTCATGGTCAGTCATATCAGCAGAGAGTGAAAAAGCATTCGACAAGAAGATCAAGCTTCGTGTGTTCCGAGGAACCTTGTGCTCAAGAAAGTCTTGTCTTTCGTGCCCGATTCCAGGGGCAAGTGGACTCCCAGCTAAGAACGTCCATACGTTTTCAAGAGAGCCTTTTCAGGCAGTGTTCTGACACTTACAACAATGGATGAAGAAGTTCACTCGTCCTGTGAATTCCAGATGCAGTCAAGAAATACTTCGCCTACAAAAAACAAAAAAAAAAGAGAACAAGAGCTCGCTAAGTCGAACACCCCAAAGGGCGACTTAGGCAAAAAGGAGCGTCTCGGTGGATTGAAAACCCGAAAGGGCGATCCAGGCAAAAGTTAGAGACACTGAAAAAAAAAAAGAATTTGCATCCCGCTAGATTGATCACCTCACACCGGGGCAATCTAGGCAAAAATTAGGGATTTGGCAAGTAACTGCATCTTGACAAGACTGTGCTCTATATCTGTCATCCGTCAGGGATTCTCGATTCGTCGTCGACTGAAGCTTTGAATACATCGAAAATTCAGAATGGTAGAGGAAAGGTCATTATGTTCAATGTAGCCCTCTCCAATATATATCACCGGTTTCAAACTTGTACAGATCTATGGAGTCTCGCCCTTTGCAGACTACCATTTCATCACATCAATTTGAGCTTTTACCCAATTATTTGCACTCTTATTTGTTTCAACTCAACAAACGTTTTGCATGTTTTAATTGATAAAGTATCATTGTTTTCAAAATAAACAAATTTTTCACAAAATTGTTCTTAAACAAAGTGAACATTCACAATGATGGAAGAATACTTAGGAGACCCGCAGTGCTCTCCCGAGGGTGGTATGATTACCAACAGGTAAGACAATTGTTCGTATCTCGAGCATGACTGTATCTTTGTCCTGCAGAACCTCGTATGGTCTCTCCTCAGTGATTTTGCCCGATGCAGTGTTGTTTGAAGTTGTTCATCTTCATGTTCCCGACAGTACACGTTCTTCCTCCAAATCCCTGTTAGCACCTATTGTGGGGCATCCCCAGTAAAGTGCTGTTTGAGCCCTACCATGGGGCATTCCCAGCAAGGTTGCTGTTGACAATACTTTTGTGGGGCAGTTCCCCAAGCAGAGCGTTTACTGAAGACTTCAACTTTCCTCTCTCCAGCAGAGCAGTCTTCCTCTCTCCCCCAGCATGGTTGTTTTTCTTTGAAGATTCAGTATTTGGTGGATCGACATCCCCGTAATCCGGCATTCCCTCAGATGGATCCCTCAGTGGAGTTGTTCGCGTAAGGAGCTTTATCAATGCTTTTGTATTTCTCATCAGAAATCTGGTTGCTTCTCGGTATCTCAGATTTTCATCACGAGTTGTTGTGGCGCATACGCCTGTATGTTGAACTCTGTTCTCCGGTTGTGACTGACGATCCCTCCGGAAGCCTCCGGTGGCCTTCCTCCCCTGCAGGATAAGTGTTCCCTGATATCCCAGTCCCCAGTGGATTTTCTTGGCTCTATGGTGACTTTGGTTTTCTCTCCGGACAGTTGATTCCCGGACCCGCGTGTTGAGCATGTCTGTTTGTCAGCATTCATCATACATTCATCATGCATAATGCATACATGCATAATCATAGCATTTGGATACTCATGTTGCAGCTGTTGCCGTGTATTTGTTGACGGTTGCCTCCTGCTATTTGTTGATACAGAATCTCTCTAGTAGATTTTTCCTTAAGCAGATATGGGTGTGTCTGATCTCTCCATGTAGAGCCAACCCCTTAAGCAGAAAGTGTCTATCCTTTCCTGCCATTTCCCCACTGAGATACATCCTCGTGGATGACGGTTGCTTCCGTTCCCTCCCTACACGGGATGGGTTGTCCCTATTGAGTTCTTTCCTCATTAGGATGAGTCTTGTTCAGTCTGCCTTTTTGGATCAATCCTAAATTGGCTTTCTGTTGTCTCCTGTTCTTCCCTGGGGCATAAATGAATAGTCGCTCACTAACCGGCACTCATTCATCTTATCCCTCAGCGGAATTTGTGGGCCTCTACCTACAAACCGGTAGTTGTAAGTCCTATCTTTGTGGTTTTCTACCCACTAGCTGGTAGTTGTAAAATCCCACTTTCATCCCCTTGTTGGAGTTAACCCTGTGTGCTCATCCCGATGATGACTGGTTACTTTTCCATTGGCCTCTACCTACGAACCGGTAGTTGTAAGTCCTATCTTTGTGGTTTTCTACCCACTAGCTGGTAGTTGTAAAATCCCACGTTCTCCCCTTGGTGGAGTTAACCCTTTGTGCTCATCCCGATGATGACTGGTTACTTTTTCCGTGGTTTTCTGCCTACAAACCGGTAGATGTAATCCCCTCTTTGTGGTATTAATGGTCTTGGCTCCCTTTGGATACTTGCCTTGATCAAGCAGTATTGTCCCCATTGGGTCGTCCCCTTCCTTTTGGATACTTGCTCCGAGTAAGCAACTTTATCCTCTTTGGATTGGTCATCTTTGCATACCTAGTCCTGGTACCGATGCCTTTCTTTGCGGTCGATTATTCATCTAACAACCTACAACCCGGTTATGGATAATCTTCCATGCGAGGTTATTATCTACGTTCTGACGGCTATAGATAATATATCTCATGCACTCTTTGGTCAATCTTTCGATTGTTATCACCAGCAGAGTAAGATTCGTATTCCCTGTGGAATCGGATGTTCATCCTTTAACAAGTTTGCTTTTGCTCTCTTCAGGATGATGTCGGTCGATTATTCATTTAACAACCTACAACCCGGTTATGGATAATCTTCCATGCGAGGTTATTATCTACGTTCTGACGGCTATAGATAATATATCTCATGCACTCTTTGGTCAATCTTTCGATTGTTATCACCAGCAGAGTAAGATTCGCATTCCTTGTGGAATCGAATGTTCATCCTTTAACAAGTTTGCCTTTGCTCTCTTCAGGATGTTTTCGGTCGTTTATTCATTTAACAACCTATAACCCGGTTATGGATAATCTTCCGTGCGAGTTTATTATCTACGTTTTGACGGCTATAGATAATATGTCTCATGCGCTCTTGGGTCGAAGGCGTCCTCCCCAGTCGAGTAAGATTCGTATTCCTTATGGAATCGAATGCCCATCCTTTAACAAGACTGCTTTTCTAGCCCTCTTCAGGATGTTGAGTGTTTTGGAACACAAACCAATTCACGCTTTGGTCAGTCACTTGTTTCATACCTACAACTCTATATCTGTGGCATCCAGACCAACTTTCCGGTGTTCAGACCGAAGAAGTTTCCGACGATCAGGTCGATGTACTTATGGCGTTTAGGCCAACTTCCGATTTTCAAATCAACATCAAATCACTCGTATACCATTACTCAGTGTTCAGACTGACGAGCGGCGCTCAGTCCTTGGTTATCCCTGTGTTACCATTTATTTCGGTATCCAGGTCGACGTTTCTGTTTCGTTGGTGCAAATTTCTACGGTTCTTTTGTATTCAATCCCTGTTTACCCTGAGAGTCTGACAGCCGTTGCTATCATCCATTCGGGTTCCCAGCTGATTGAATAGGGGCAGCTGTAGCACCTCAAATTTGCACCTATCATTGTGCATACCATCTCATATTAGGTCATAGCATATCATGATCCATTGCATAGCATTTGCATTGTCCCCAGTTGCCTCAAGAGCAAGCAAGCAAAGAATTAGGTCAAACTGATCAGGAGATCAGTCAACCAAGCAAGCAAGGGTGTTTCTCAAGGAGCCAAGGCCCTAGGGTTTGTCCAACAAGTTCACATGGCTAGAGGGTCCATTTGAAGTGTTCAAGTCAAGGGTTGAGGGCTCAAAGGTCATCAGTCAATGCATAGCCAGGCAAAAACCCTAGAAAGTCAACAGTCAGTCAAAGCAGTGGATGGTGGCCATTCTTGTGGAATTTGGGCACCATGATCAATAATCAAGAGTCCATACAACATGGGACATCATTTGAAGTCAAGGTCTCAAGGAGTTAGGGTTTGGAATTCATCAGTTCATGCACAGACAGTCCAAAACCCTAGAAAAGTCAAAGTTGGTCAACTGTGGTTGATTCTATGGTTTTGATGGATGGAAATGGTTTGAGAGAGCTTATTCATGTCCTAATAGGCCTCATATATCATGGCAATCAACATCATGGAAGAATTTGAAGCCAATCAGAAAATTTCCCAAAATAGAAACTGGACCTGTAATTTTAACTGCCAAAAATGGAAACTTCTTGATCCTCAGCTTGCATCATGATACAAGCTTCAAATGAATTTTTTCCCAACATGAAAGTTGAAGATCTTGTTCTCCCATTTTCAAAAAGTCCAAGAACTCTCAAATCCCATATGTGGTTTGCAAGATATGGTCAAATCATTTTCACCAATTTTTGAACTTCAAATGAGCATATCTCATGATTCCTTTGGCCAAATTTGGTGGGATTTTTTCCTACAATCTCCATTTAACACTATCTTTCCAAAAATTCATTCATCATGTCCTAAAACCCTACCATTCAAAATGGCATTTTTTGACCTATTTCATTTAAAAATCAAGTTTGACCAATGGTTGACTTTTTGATTTATTGATCTTTTCACCATTTGGCCAATTGGGATTTGTCTCATATGTCATTTGAAACTTGTTCCAAGCCCTAACTCATGCACATACCATTACCATACCACTATTTTGACCAAAGATGCAAAATGGGAAATTTTGCAAATAGCTTCATTTGAGCAAGGCAAGGTTAGCAATTTATGTGCAGACTTCAAACAGCAAAAACTTGGTCTGTTTACAGCCTGTATCAAGCCCATTCGTGGCAGTCCATTACACCTCCATTTCCATTTGCTCACAATTAGTAAAAATGCAAAATGCTTCATTTAGCATAAACAAGTTTACCACTTGATTAAGCCTTGCTAAACAGTCATATAAAAGCTTCACTTCTGCTCATTCCAACCCTAGACACAGCTGAAAACACACAGAAAACCTCCATTCTCTCGATTTGGCATCTGAACCAAAACTGATTTTCTGCACAAAATTTCCAAAACCTTCGAGTAACCTTTGGTTGATTCATCACATGGACATCATCTAGAAGTGATTTGTGGCATTAAACCTCAACTGTGCTGCAGCATATCTCTCTGTTTTCCTCAAGCTCTCCCAATGGCAGATCGTGATTTATTCATCTCCAAGCATTCTTGAGCTTAAAGAACTTCATCATCCATCAACATAAAGCACAAGGGCCATCTGTTTCGAGCTGCATCCATCAGAACACCACTGCATCTCATTTTTCTTCAAAAACAAGTAAGTTTTCGACTATCTTCATTCTCCAATCCATGCTATGTGTTAAGTGGGTCTTTGAATGCTGGTTTGAATGCAACTTGTATCATCCAAAATGGTTAACTATATCATGAGAAATCTGGATTTTATCTTGTGCACTCAAATATGTTTTCCATCGATTTGGTTAGTTTAGGATGAGCTAGTGAAAATGAACACCATATTTGTGATGCTTGATGTATGCTGATGCTTTTGACATGCTTACATTTAAATTCTGGGCATTTTGAATTTTTGAGTTGCATGAAGGTGATGAAGATCATACTGCTGTTCATAAACCCTAACATGTTTTCCAGAAATCCTGTTGCATATGCATGTGTGTTGGCCACTATTGTCGCTTGTGATTGCATGATGTGTTGCATTGCCATGTTGTTGTATGATGCTTGGTCGAATCTTGCTTGTTGACTTCATGAAATCCCATGCCTGGCTGCTGTTAAACCCTAGGGTTTTTGTTAAACCCAGAACTTTGAACATCGATTGGCCGTGCACTGTTCCATTGGCTGGTAGCCAATCACAACATTTCGTTGTGTGTACCAAAACGCAGCGTTTTGGATTAGTGGCTCGTTATTTACAAATATGCCACGCTGACCATTGTTGACTCACTAAAACCATGTTATTTGATCATGCTTGCTCCAATTATTCATCCAACTTGAAAAATTCATTTCTCTCTCAAATTTCATCCAAAAATCATGAAAATTTTTCCATCATCTTCACATGGATGTCTAGTATTTGATTATGATTTTTTTAATTAATTTTTCATTGGCTGGATTTTAATTGGTAATTGGTTTCCTAACATGTATGCACATTTGACACCCTTTGCCATTTCAATTGTGAAATACTCATGATGTATCCATTGCCCCTGAAACTTTTTGTGGTGAAACTAGACTCATTTACCTTTGTCTCCATATAGAGTTTATGCATTTATCATTTGTGGTTTGTGAGTTACAAATTGTTGAAGTGAGGTGTTGCATTTGGTGCTACATGAATGATATGCATTTTCCCAATTTTTGTTCACATGCTTCCTTACATCCAAATGACCCATTTTTTTGCATGAATCATCTATCACATGTCTAGTTTGTGTATGAATTTTCTTGGAATTAACCATGCTGTTTCCAATTTATTTGAGAATTTTCTTCCCTGCCTAGTCAAATGTTGACTTTTTGTGCTACACATTGCCATTTCATTTGGGAAATCCTCATACCATATTATATGATCATGAAATTTCATATGTGATAACTAGACATCTTGAGCTTTGCATTGGTGTTAATCTCATTCATTTCTCATCTGTTTTCAATTTGATATGATTTTTTGAAGTTGACCCATGTTTGTTGACTTTCATTGTGCTTACTTGAAATTATGTTGACTTCATGATTTTCATTGACTGCCTTCCTCTCATCCAAATGCCATGAAATTTGACATGCTTACCATGCTAGATGTTAGGATTAAGTGTGAATTATATGATGATTTTTGAAAATATTTGGGTTGACTTTTGATGCAAGTCATTCTGTTGACTTCTTTGAGCTTCCATTTGCCTTACTTTGACTTCAAATGTTCATGAAATGATGATAGTGATTGATATGCATGTGAACCCAATTGGAATTACTTCTTGATTGATTGAATTTGATTTTTATTGAATATGGTTTGCTGTTTTGACTTTTTCATTCACTTTTGACCCTAGGCTTGCCCTAGTGGTCCAGTTACTTACTGTTGAGTTTGTGTTTTCAGGTTGGGCACTAAATGACCATTGAGATCACTTTAATCTGGTTGAGTTTGGTTATATGTCATTGAGCTAACCCTTGTTTTGTAGGTGGCTTGACTCATGTGCTTGAGTCTTGTGCTTGGCACAGTTGGTTATTGGTTTTGATTGTTGTGTACCAATTCCTTTTGCTTTAAACTGTTGAACTGTTTACTGATTGGTTTGACTATTTCAGGTACCCTTAGTTGCTTAAGTTCTCTGAACTTGTTTTGCTTTGCTATTTAGCAAATTGCTTGAGGTATAATTACTTCTTCTTCATGTAGTCTGGAGACCCGGTCTGTTACTTGGCCAGGCAAACTGTCTGAAGTCCTCCTTAAGAGGCAATGCTTGTGTATGTTTAATTTGTCCTTGTACAGAGTCAAAGACCTCCTAAGTGAAGAGGCAATTGGCAGAACCAAGGGATAAGCAATCTATCCCCTGCTATTCAGTGTGTCTTCTGTCTTGCTCACACCATTGTGTTGATGCATTGCAGATAAAAACCCAAGATCTTGTACAATTGTACAGTTGAGTCAGTATCAAATGTGTAGAAGGGTTCCCACTTTCTGAACCCACACATTCTTGTCAAAAGCTCTCCCAGGCCAGGGATAGAAGCTGTGAAGTCTCATCTTCACTCACCTTTCATCTGCTTCACCTTAGCCCCTCAATGGCAAGGTTAAGAGCACCATCACCCATTTCCAGAGGTTTATTTGTTGAGGTTGACATGACCCCTCGACTAAAACCTAACCCTTGTTTGAGCCACTTGCTTGTGTATAGTGTGTGCTATCTGCGCTTGTATGTTTGTTTGACTTGCTTCCTGTGCAAGTTAGGTTTAGTTTAGAGTAATCCTTGTTTGCTCTCGCCCTCGTTGCGATCGAGCCTTTTCCTTTCTCTCGCCCTCGTTGCGATCGAACCTTTCCCTTTCTCTTGCCCTAGTTGCAATCGAGACCTTTATCCCTCCGTAGCCGAACTACGGCAACTCTGATTCTCATGTTCAGGTGAGATACGTAGGCACGAGATGCGATGTCTTGCCGAGTTTGACTAACAACTAACACTAACTCTTTTCTCTCGCCCTCGTTGCGATTGAGACCTCCCCTTTCTCTTGCCCTCGTTGCAATCGAGACCCTTGCTTCCTGTGCAAGCCTTGTCTAGGATAGGTTGGCCCTTGTGCCATTTAGCTAGAAACCTTAACTTAGGGTTGACTTTGCATGACAACATCTAGGCTCGAGTCGTAGTCTCCCTAGTGTTGTGTCTCCCTCTGTTATCTGGTTAGGCTAGATTCTTTGTCCCTACGTAGGGGAACTACATCGCCCTGATCTTCATACCAGATGAAGTATGTAGGCAGGAGATTGAGCTGATCTCTCCGGGCGCCCTTTTTCTTTTTCACCCTTCGTGTCTTAACCACCCTTGTGTGTGTTCTGGTTGGAGTCCGACATAAGTCCAGCGATTGGCAGTTGGTTTCCTGTGTGTGTTTTTTGGTTCGGATGCTGATGTAAGTCCAGTGATTGGCATTCGGGCTCCACGTTTGCCTTTGCCTGTGTTTGTTTGCGTGCGTGTCAGCCGAGCTACGAATGCTCTGATTCTTCTCTCGTCCGAGAAGATACGTATGCATAGGATGCGATATCCTAGCGAGCATGTGTCGTTTCCCCAGTCCGAACTACTTCGACTCTGATGTCTATGCCTGATAGACTAAGTAGGCCCAGGATGCGATATCCTGCCGAGTCAGTTTCAGTCAGTTTCTTTTGTCTCTTTTCAGCCAGTGCGTGTGTGTGTTTGAGCAGTGTTTTAGCAACCAATTTCCTTCCTTTTGTGCGTGGATCCCGTAGAGTACTACGGATGCGTAGGGTGCCTAACACCTTCCCTTCGCATAACCGACTCCCGAACCCATCCTCTTTGGTCGCGAGACCATGTTCTTTCCTAGGTTTACTTCGAGCGTTTCCTTTCCCTCTTTTGGGATAAATAACGCACGGTGGCGGCTCTGTTGTTTCTTTCTTTTCCCGCCGGTTTTTCGCGTGATGCGACAATAGTGAGTAAAAACCCAAGATCTATAGAGTCTAATCTTGTGGAGAGAGTTCCTACTTTCTGAACTCCCACACCTTTTGATATTCAAATGCTCTCCCTGACCAGGGATAAGAGCAATGAGGCACACCCCTCATATCCTTTCATCTGCTTCACCTTAGCCCCTCAATGGCAAGGTTAAGAGCACCATTAACCCTATTCCAGTTGGCTTCAATGCCTGACCCTTTTGTGTGAGCCCGATTGTTTGGTTATAGTGTGTGCTGAATGACTTCATTGATTGATTGCTTATCTCATATGCACATGTCTGCTTGCATGCTTTGTGCATTTATCATCATTGATTACTCATTAGTGCATGATCATTTCATTTGTCTCTGTGACATATCTTTGTTGTTTGCCCATTGAGGACAATTGTAAGACCATCCATTGGCCATTGTTCCTATGATATGGAAGTGAGTATAAGACCATCTCATTGGCCACTCATTTTCTCTTTGCTTGATGCATTTGTTGTATGTGAGGATGCAATTGTAAGTCCCTGCAAGTTGGCATTTGCTTTCCTATGATCATATGTTGGATATTGGTATAAGCCCAGACAGATTGGCATCCGGTATCCAAGTTTCATTTTGTTTTAGGAGATTGGAATAAGTCCATCTATTGGCTTCCGACATCCTTGTTTCTTTGTTTAGGAGATTGGTGTAAATCCATCTATTGGTATCCGGTATCCGCTTTTGTTTGTGAGATTGGAGTAAGACCATTGAGTGGCATCCGGTATCACTTGTTTGCTTATTTTGTTGTTGCTCATTGCCTATTCCAAAGGACACACTTGAGTCATCTTCAATATGATTTCAAGAGGTGAACCTCCTAGGAAGTTTTACAATCCATCCTCATCCATTCATCCCTCTAGGTCCTAAACCTTTTCACACATTACTTTCAAATTTGAGATAGATATTGTGCAAACATCTTCATGTTTTTAAATTAAAAACCTGGACCCCAAGTCCTTGACTTTTTTCAAACTCCATTTCATAATACTTCTTTTGAATCAATCTTAATCATACTTTGACCCTACTTTCACAATCACAATCAACTAACTTCACAAATTCAATTGTTTTGGCTTTGTCCATTGTTAATCTTTTCACACATTAGCCATAGGTTTCAATTATCATTGTGGTTGATGTAAACCTCACCCTATCCTTAGTGAGTCGACTATAAGACTTCCGTACTGAAAACAGGGTTAACCCCTCTAGTACGTCGAAGCTATCCTCGCATGGTGGATGTTGGTCTTGGTCGAGTTTTCTCCCATTGATAATGAAGAGCCTCAGTGCTATTGTTCAAAATTGAACTCACTAACTTTTGGAAATCTTTTAGCCGAACTACGGCGTTTTGATCCTTACCTTTGATGGAAGGTACGTAGGCAACGGGTTCATCCGTTCGAACACAAAAACAATAAAAATTGTATATTCTTTTCTCATCATCCCAATCATGTTTGCACAATACTTATGTCATAACAAATAACAATTTTATACAACAAGTGTGAAAAGGGCTCCCTAGGAGTACCTAGGACGTAGTGGGTGCCTAACACCTTCCCATTGCGTAATTTACACCTTACCCAGACTCTCTGATCTTTTAATTAGTTTTCTACGCGTAAAACTTCTTAGGCTTTTGTTCGCTTTTTAGCCAGTCCTTTGGATAAATAAAAGTGCGGTGGCGACTCGAATTCATTGTATGCTTTGCTTATGGTTTAATCGATAAATCATATAGCGACGAATACACCGCTACAGAAAAGTGGCGACTCTGCTGGGGAAGAAATCCCTGGTTGTATTGCCTACTTTTCACCCTTGTTGTGTGCTATATTGTTATTGTTATATGACATATTTTTGTACCATTTGGGATGACTTTATTGATTGTAATGTTTGAATTGCTTGATATACAATTGTTGTTTGCTTTGGTGATCCGTGAGATGAGTTCTATACCCGAACTCGAGTGCACTCTAGGATAGGAGAATGGCATAGTCTTGTTGACTGGTGTGGAGTATTCCTTAGCCAGTTGACTTGCGAGTCCATTCACTTGGTGGAGGTCATGTTGGATTAATAATGTCACACAAGTTATTTGTGGTTAGGCATTATTCTTTCAATCATGTGCCGCAGAAGCCAAGGACCGTAGTTTACCAAACCCGTCTTGGCCTATTTTTAGGAACGTAGTGCGGAGGTCGTTCAGATGTAAGTTCTGATGCGATTGTCACGCGATACTACACTCATAAGAGTTTCTCTTGAGAATATTTTTGGAATACGAGTATTCGTTCCTCCGATAATATTCGAATGATGGAACGATGATTATGGGAACCTCTGATAGAACATGTCTGACAGGTTTAAACCCCAGTACACTCCCTTTGGGTGGTTCTTAACCGAGACTCCATGCTCGTGACTCTCAACAAACCCGTGATTCGTGGTTGAGTCGTTCAGACAACCTCAATATCAATGGAACCTGGGTGTTGATCAGGTATAAAACCTAAATCCCCCAAAACGGATGGTTGATATTAAGGATGTTTGAGCCGGTTCATGTACCGTTAATATCAATGGAACTTGGGTGTCGATAAGGTGAAAACCTAAATCCACCAAACTGGATGATTGATATTAGGGATACAATGAGCTTTCCCACGACCTTTGTTTGGTATGCTTTGCTTGATCCTTGAGTGTGATTGTTGCATTCATGGATTCATTCATTCATCTGCACTTCATGTCAATCAAAGAAAAGAAAATCTTCAAGGAACTTAAAAAGGGTTTATTTGCAAAATTTTCAGACATGGAAAGACCAAAAAGGCATACAAAGAAGTACAGCTTTAAACAGCCCGATGTAAAAGAGTTAAGGAATCTGACATCATATGTATTAGATCCCTTGGGTTTCAAAGCTCGCTATGGGAAGCTCCTACCTCTGCTCACTACTCAGGTTGACGAAGGGCTGATGAGCACTCTGGCTCAGTTTTATGATCCGCTGTATCATTGCTTCTCTTTTCCGGACTTCCAGCTGTTGCCAACCTTGGAGGAATATTCTCATCTCATTGGGATCCCGATTCTGGATCAAGTGCCGTTCAGTGGCCTAGAGAGTATTCCGACTGCTCGAGAGATTGCCAGCTTGTTGCACATAGATGAAGATTTGATTAGAGCTAATCTGACCACCAAAGGCGGAATTCAGGGTTTTCCTTCCGAGTTCCTCATTGCTCAAGCTACCTTTTATGGGAAGGCCATGAGTGAGGATGCCTCTGAGGCTCTGTTTGTGCTACTCATCTATGGATTGGTGTTGTTTCCCAACTTCGACAAGTTCGTAGACATGAACGCCATTAGGATCTTCTCAGTTCTTAATCCCGTTCCGACTTTGTTGGGCGATGCCTATGTCTCTTTGCATTTGAGGAACGCAAAGGGTGGAGGAGTTATTGTCTGCTGTCTACCTCTGCTGTACAAGTGGTTTATTTCGCACTTGCCGCAGACAGTTGCTTTCAAGGAGAACAAGGGATGTCTACGGTGGTCTCAGAGACTTATGTCTCTCACTAATGATGATATCACTTGGTATGATCGCGTGTATGATACCGTCCAGATCATCGACTATTGTGGTGAATTCCCTAATGTGCCTCTTCTTGGCACATGTGATGGGATCAGCTACAACCCCATTCTTGCATGACGTCAGCTTGGGTTCCCCCTAAAGGATAAACCTAATAACATTCTGTTAGAAGGCGTGTTCTTTCAGGAGGGTAAAGATCCCCAAGGCCTGAAAGCCAGATTTGTCCGTGCTTGGCGCAGTATTCACAAGAAGAGTAGGAACGAGTTGGGTCCAAAGAACTGCATTGCTTTGGAACCATACACCTCTTGGGTCAGACAGAGAGCTGCCGTGTACTTGATGCCGTACGATCATCTGAGACCTACACCATTGGATGTGGCTGGGCCTTCAACCCTCCCTACCCAACGTGTAGAGGAGTTGAAAGAAGAAGACCTTTCACGTGCTTGGATCCGTGAAAGAGAAGAATTGCTTCAGCAGCTCAAGGAGAAGGACGCTATGATTGAGTTCCTCGAGCACCGAGTGATCGACGACCCGAACGACACTTGGACTTCTCTGCTTCCTCAATCATCCAAATTCTGGAAGAGGAGGTATGATCGACTTGCAAAGGAGAAAACAGACATGGAAGCGGCCTATGAGAGAGAGATCAAGAAGCTGTGTACTTCTCGTCTTCCAGCATCCCGAGCTTCTAGGGATCCATAGGATGTTATTTGCCTTTTCTCTTTGTAATAATAAAAAACGTTGTACTTCTTTGTCTCAATATATTGAATGAAATATTTTCCATGAGCAATTAAAATGTTTAACTATTCAAAATATTGCAAAATAATACCCTGAGGGTTCCTTGAAAACAAAGCATCTGCACAAGCATTTCATGCATCATTTTTGCATAAGCAGGTACTCCTTTTCTGGTCTTCTTGTCCTAACTGTGTTCTTCATTTATTTTGAAGACAAGCTGACTCACCGGTATTATACGCGAGTCAACTCTGCGAGAGTCATGGAGCAACTAGAACAAGAGAACAGAGAATTGAAGGAAGAAGTCGCCAGGCTTGGCGCTTTGATGGAGCAACTCCTCGCTGCTCAGAATCAACCTGCTCCGACGCCCGCAACTCCCGTTCAGAGGACAGTCATCTCAGAGGTAGCCACTTCGACTGTGCCAGCCAGTGCCCCAGTGCCCAATGCTATGCCAGCCGGGTTCCCGTGGGGAATGCCTCCAGGTTTTATGCCGAATATTCCCGCGCCAACATTTGCTCACATGCCGGCTGTCGCATCGCGCGAAAAACCGGCGGGAAAAGAAAGAACAACAGAGCCGCCACCGTGCGTTATTTATCCCAAAAGAGGGAAAGGAAACGCTCAGAGTAAACCTGGGAAAAGAACATGGTCTC
Source organism: Lathyrus oleraceus (assembly GCF_024323335.1). Classification (NCBI taxonomy): domain Eukaryota; kingdom Viridiplantae; phylum Streptophyta; class Magnoliopsida; order Fabales; family Fabaceae; genus Lathyrus; species Lathyrus oleraceus. The sequence goes on along the minus strand of NC_066580.1, from coordinate 26,828,417 downwards.
GCGACCAAAGAGGATGGGTTCGGGAGTCGGTTATGCGAAGGGAAGGTATTAGCACCCCTACGCATCCGTAGTACTCTACGGGATCCACGCACACTAGAAAGGAAATTGGTTGCTAAACACTGCTCAAATATTCACACACACACTGGCTGAAAGAAAGGAAAGAGACTGACTGAAACTGAACTCGGCAGGATGTCGCATCCTGGGCCTACTTAGTCTATCAGGCATAGACATCAGAGTCGAAGTAGTTCGGACTGGGGAAACGACACATGCTCGCTAGGATATCGCATCCTATGCATACGTATCTTCTCGGACGAGAGAAGAATCAGAGCATTCGTAGCTCGGCTGACACGCACACAAACAATCACAGGCAAAGGCAAACGTGGAGCCCAAATGCCAATCACTGGACTTACATTGACATCCGAACCTAAACAACACAACAGATAGACAGGGAGTCTGGGACTCAGCCTACAACTGTCAAGCACACACTCAAACAGACAGACAACAAATTGCTAAGGAGTCACAGACTCGAGCCTAGCAAAGGTCAGACAACACACACAAAAGAAAGAAAAGGCGCCCGGAAAGATCAGCTCAATCTCCTGCCTACATACTTCATCTGGTGTGAAGATCAGGGCGATGTAGTTCCCCTACGCAGGGATAAGGATCTAGCCTAACCAGATAACAGAGGGAGACACAACTAGGGAGACTACGACTCGAGCCTAGATGTTATCATGCAAATCATCCCTAAGTTAAGGTTTCTAGCTAAATGGCACAAGGGCCAACCTATCCTAAGCATGGCTCACACAGGAAGCAAGCCACACATACTTAACTTGCACAGGAAGCAAGCCAAGCAAAATCTAACTTGCACAGGAAGCAAGTCTAAACTAATCCTAACTTGCACAGGAAGCAAGTCAAACTATCCTAACTTGCACAGATAGCACACGCTATACACAAACAAGTGGCTCAAGCAAGGGTTAGGTTTTAGTCAAGGGGTCATATCAACCTCAACAAACAAACCTCTGGAACTGGGTGAATGTGCTCTTAACCTTGCCATTGAGGGGCTAAGGTGAAGCAGATGAAAGGTGAAGTGAGGATGAGACCTCACAGCTCTTATCCCTGGCCTGGGAGAACTCAAGACAAGAATGTGTGGGTTCAGAAAGTGGGAACCCTTCTACACATTAAAACTGACTCAACTGTACAGTTGTACAAGATCTTGGGTTTGTATCTGCAATGCATCAACACAGTGGTGTGAGCAAAGCAGATGACACACTGAATAGTGGGGGATAGATTGCATATCCCTACCTTCCACCAATTGCCTCTTCACTTAGGAGGACTTTGACTCTATGCAAGGACAAAATTAAACAATCACAAACATTGCCTCTTAAGGAGGACTTCAGACAGTTGCCTGGCCAAGTAACAGGCCAGGTCTTCCAGACTACATGAAGTAAAAGAGACATACCTCAATGCAAATTGCTTATACAAGCAAAGCAAAGCAAAAAGTTCACAAGGAACTAAGCAACTAAAGCACCTGAAACAGTCAAGCAGATGTTAGTATGCAACCTCAAACAAAACAAACAGAAACAGACAACAACTGTCCATTAGAGGCACATGGATATGCAAGGCACAAGGCTTAGGGCATGTGAGCCAAGCCACCTACAAAATAAGGAGGTTAGACAACAATATTCAAGCAAGCTTAGTCAAAAGAATTGGTCTTAATGGCCATTTGATGGTCAACCTGAAATCACAAGCTCAAAGGTGAGTAACAGGACCACTAGGGCAAGCCTAGGGTCAAAAGTGAATGAGAAAGTCAAAACAGCAAAGGATATCCAATCAAAGTCAAGTTTAACATTCAAGAAACACAACCAATTGGGTTCACATCCATATCAATCACTATCATCATTTCATGAGCCATTTAGGTCAAAGCATGGCAAACAGAAGCTCACAGAAGTCAACAGAAAGACTTGCATCAAAAGCAATCTAAACATTTTCCAAAAATCACCAAATAAATCATGATCAATCCTCACACATAGCATAGTAAGCATGTCAAATTTCATCCCATTTGGATGAGAGGAAGGCAGTCAATGAAAATCAGAAAGTCAAAGCCAATTTGAACATGCTCAAAGAAGTCAACCAAACATGCATCAACTTAGAAAAATCATAAGTCAAGAATGGTGTATGATAAATGAATGGGATCAAAACCATGGTGAAGATGAGGATGTCTAGTTATCTCATGTAAAATTTCATGTCCATCTAATAAAGTATGAGAATTTCACAAATGAAATGGGAACATGTGTCACATAAAGTCAACATTTGACTAGGCAGGGAAGAAAAATCTCAAACAAATGGAAAATAGTTCAATTAAATCCAAGAAAATTCACATGTAAACTAGACATACAAGAGTAAGTTCATGCAAAAAATCAAGTCATTTGGAGGTCAAGAAGCATGGCAATGAAAATCATGAAGTTGAACATCAATGGTGTGACACAAATTGTCACACCCTAATTCAAAAAATCATATCTCACAAACCACAAATGATAAACTCACAAACTTTATACCAAAATCACCATAAATGTGTCTAGTTTAAGCACAAAAAATATTGGGAGCCATTGGATATATTCTCATCATTTCACAATTGATTTGGCAAAGTGTACAAAATTTGGTCACCTGTCACAAACCCTAATACAATTTAAATTCTACACGTGGAAAAAATCTAGAAAAAATACCATAAAAAACTAGAGGTCAATATGAACATGATGCAGAAAGTCCCTTGAAATTTGGAATTAAAATGGATGAGTTATGCATTTTATAAATTAGGCATGGCAAATGAAATACACATTACAAAATAAAATGATTAATGGAACAAATATTTAATTAAAATGGCAAATGACCAGCGTGCCCCTCGCTGAGTATGAAACTCAGCGTTTCATTAAAGGGGTCAGCGCCCTGGTCAACGGAAGTCAAGGGCCAATAGCGCGTGAGCATGGCCAGGCGTTACAGCCAATCACGTTTCATCCTCATCATACACACACAAGCCCTAATTGCTACAGTAACAATGGGAGCAGAAATCTGGGCAGCGTTCAATTCCAAATACGATAAAATCAGGTCAAGAGCAAAACTTTTGTATTTTCAATTTTAAGCATACCAACTTGTAGCTCCTACTTCATACATCATGAATATGCATATTAATCACAACAAAACGTCACAGCCACCGTGAATTGAAGTAAACGAGCTTGGTATCTCAAACATAAATCAGAGCTATCTCACTCAATTCTCAATGATAATCAAAATAAAAGGTTCAGGATATTCATGGCAGTGAGATGTACATAAATCAACATATTATTTCATGAATTTTGAAGATAAGTTTCTAACCTTTGATCTATGGCAGAACTGGGAGGGTGGTTGTTGGGCTACCAAACGCGAAAACAGAACATCCAAAGGGTCCCAATTGAAGGATGGACGAAAGAAAATGGCTCAATGGTATTCCAACTTCTTCTAATCATGAACTGTCATGTATGAGTTTTGATGAGGACAAATTCGAAAAGCTTCACAGTAGTCAAAACAAGCTTGCAGTGAACTCTATAATGACGGCATATGGTGTTGCAAACAAAGGCAGGTCATGTTCTATGGAGTTTTGGGAAGAACTTTGAAAAATGGCCAAAAAATGAATTTGAGAGAGAGTGAGGTTTTGTTCAGGCCAAGTGGTTTGTGTGGCTGCTAGTGTTATTCAATGGCCGGAAATCATGTTTTTTGATATGCTGTTTTTTATGCTGCTTTTGGTTTAGAAATGAAACTGCAATTTTTCCCAAAATGTCAAATGAGAGAGACTATACTCTTGCTGTTGGATCACTGCTAGCAGTGTTCTCCATGACAGAAAAATGTGTTGGATCGCATCTACTGTTTTTTTTCTATATTGCAAATGGCCAAAAAATGGTTTTTTGAGTATGAGTCCATTTGGTTTTTTTGTGATGGCTGTTTTACATGACAGAAAACAGGATGGTAGACTGCTGCTAGGTTGTTGGTGTTTTTTAATCAGAAATGCCTTTTTCTATTTGCTTTGGCCAGATGGTTTTGCCCTGCTGCCTTGCTGCTACTGTCCTCAAAAGGACAGAAAATACCTCACTAAAAAGACTGTTGTTGAATCCTGCTTTTGGTGGCAAGGCAATGTCCTTCAGTTATGGTTTTTCATGCTGCTATTGCTGTTCTCCATGACAGAAAAATCCTGAATTCTGCTGCATTAAATAAGGCATGGTATGGTTATTCTTAATTGCACAGCAGGGTGAGGTTTTTAGAGAGTGAGTGGTATGCAATTGGTTATGTGGCTGTGTTATGTGTGTGTCCAAAACAGAGAATGATGGCCCAAAAAATTCTGCTATGTGAGAGTAGTACAAGGCAAGGTTGCAAGAGGTATGGTTCATGAATTGGACATGTCCTTTTGCCAAAATTCAAGTATATGAGGCATGGCTTCTTTTCTGAAGTTTTAGGCTGCTAAATGTGTTTAAAATTGACAGCAAAATGGCCTTCTAATCTTCTGTTTTGAGAGTACAAATCATGGTATGGTGGATGCATAAACAAGTATGGTGCAAGCATGGTTAAATGGTACTCTTCTTGTAATTCAAGCAACCAAACAAGATTCACATGTTCTGCATAATTTGGCTTTGCAAACACACTTAAAATGATATTTATGAGCTGTTCCAATTGGCCAAATGTTGAAAAAATGCTTGAGTCAAAAAGTCAACTCTTGGTCAAACTTTGAATTTAAATGAAAAAGGTCCAAAAATGCCATTTTGATTGGTAAGGTTTCAGGTCATGAAATTTATATTTTTGGAAAGAGGATGAAAAATGTGGTTTGTAGGAAAAAACCCCACCAAATTTGGCCAAACGGTTTGGGAGATATGGCCCTTTGAAGTTCAAGATTTTTTGAAATCGATTCGATCATAACTTGCCAACCACACATGGGAATTGAGAGTTCTAGGACTTTTTGGAAATGGGAGAACAAGATCTTCAACTTTCATGTTGGGCAAAAATTCATTTGAGGCTTGTATCATGATGTAAGTTTGAGGATCAAAACTTTCCATTTATGGCAGGTTTCAGTTACAGGCCCAGTTTCCGTTTTGGGAAATTCATGATCTGGCTTCAAATTCTTCCATGATGGTGTTTGGCATGATGTATGATGACTATTTGGACATGAATGAACTCCCACAAACCAATTCCAATCATCAAATCTCTGATTAAATGGACAATTGACCAACAGTTGACTATTAGGGTTTTTGTCTGATTATGCATTGACTGATGAATTCCAAACCCTAATTCCTTGAGAATTTGACTTCAAATGATGTCCCAAGTTGTATGAACTCTTGATTATTGACCATGGTGCCCAAATTCCACAAGAATGACCACCATCCACTGCCTTGACTGACAGTTGACTTTCTTTGACTTTTGACTGTCTGGGCATGAACTGCTGACCTCTGAGCCCTCAACCCTTGACCAAAATACTTCAAATAGACCTCCGAGCCATGTGAACTTGTTGCACAAACCCTAGGGCTTTGGTTCAATGAGAAATTCTTTTGCTTGCTTGGTTGACTGATCAGGAGATTAGTTTGACCTAATTCTTGATTGTTTGCTCTTGAGGCAACTGAGGGACAATGCAAATGCTATGCAATGGATCATGATATGCTATGACCTATTATGAAAATGTATGCACAATGATAGGTGCAAATTTGAGGTGCTACAGCTGCCCCTATTCAATCAGCTGGGAACCCGAATGGATGAGAGCGACGGCTGTCAGACTTTCAGGGTAAACAGGGATTGAATACCAAAGAACCGTAGAATTTGCACAGACTGGATATAATACAAAAGAACCACGTCATTTACCGATGACAAACTGCATGACAGCTTCAGAAAAGCAAAACCATTTACCGATGGTTGAGGAACTGGAATCTTGATATTTACTGATATCAACTTCAGCACGACCATTTACCGATGGCGGCTGGGAAAAAAAAACTTCTGAAAAACAGACCATTTACCGATGGTTAAAACTTGAGACTTGATATTTACCGATATCAACTTCAGCCAGACCATTTACTGATGGCTGCTGGGAGACAGATTTCTGAAAAGCAAAACCATTTACCGATGGTTAGAACTTGATATTTACCGATATCAACTTTAGCACGACCATTTACCGATGGCGTCTGGGGAAAACAGATTTGATGTAGAAAGGAAACCTGACCATTTACCGATGGTGGCTTCAAAGAAACTAGACATTTACCGATGTCAACCCTAGCAAGACCATTTACCGATGGCATGCTGCAACTGGGAATTCGATATTTACCGATATCGAAGAAAACTGGGCCATTTACGGATGGCGTCTCCACTTGGGGAGGGACAAAATCTTTGTGGTGATACCAGACAAGACGTTTACCGACGACTTCTGGGGATCTTGACTTTATCAACAAGGGGAAAAGCATGACCAGACATTTACCGATGACTGGGATGAGACTCGACGTTTACCGACATCGAAAGATGATGTTTACCGACATCAAAACAAAACTACCAGACATTTACTGATGACTGGGGAGTAAATATTCGCAACTGGAAACCAAATAGGACATTTACAGATGACTCTACTGGGGATTTCTAGCTGGGGATTGTCAGACATTTACCGATGACTGAGGGAAAACTCGACGTTTACAGACATCGAAAGATGATGTTTACCGACATCAAAAAATGACCAGACATTTACCGATGACTGGGTGGAGACTCGATGTTTACAGACATCGAAAGATGATGTTTACCGACATAAAAAATGACCAGACATTTACCGATGACTGGGAATACTCGACGTTTACAGACATCGAAAGATGATGTTTACCGACATCAAAAATGACCAGACATTTACCGATGACTGGGAATACTCGACGTTTACAGACATCGAAAGATGATGTTTACCGACACCAAAAGAAGAAACACACGCGGGTGCTGACATGACACTTACTGGTATCACAAGAACGACATCTTAGATATGTCAAGGCAAGGTTGACCACTTGCTGGGGGTCTCACTGAAGAGGAACAAACTTTCTGTCACCATCGGGTGAGAAAATAAACCTCTGTCACCATCGGGTGAGGAAATAAACCTCTGTCACCATCGGGTGAGGAAATAAACCTCTGTGAGGAATAAACAATTCTGAATGTTGTCAAGAGCAACTGTAGCAGTCTTGCTGTGCTGATGTTGAATGAAATGATCCGCCTCTGCCGGGGATACGGTCTGGTGAAGTTAACACATGAATGCATATGTTTGAATTTTTCTATGGCGTAATGCTCCATATTGAATGGGAATGCTACGCAATTTTTGAGGATGCAATGATTACTACATGCAAAATGCAAAATGATGAGAAACTCCGGCTGGGGAGCCAAAATGATCAGATACTCTGACTCTGTGGGGAGACTCCTCTTGGGGAACTACTCTGCGGGGAACTCTGCTTGAGGAACGGTAAAGCGATTTCTCACTCTTGTTGAAGAATAGCACTGCCGCTGGGGAAAGGTAAACTCCGCTGGGAATATCCTTCAGTCCACAGATAGGGTAAATGCTGGAGATAAATTTCAGTGAACTGCCTCACCCGGGGAAGAAATCGGCAAATACAGGCCTACTGGGGATAGGCAATCCTCAGATCTGTTGGGGAATAGAAAATACTATCCACAGGCGTCTCTGCAGGGGAACATAGCTCTGATAGCTTCCACACTTGCTTGGGGAAAATATCTGTTGAGGAAACGTCCTCACATATGCCCATCTGAAAAAACAACACAACAAAATGCCCCCAGGGGGTACATGGACAAGATACGCTCAAGTGTCCTCAACATTCAAAATGATTTTCAAATGTTTCATCATTCTGCACATTGTTGTGTAGCCTTCATGTTTTATATATGCAATGCTTATCAAAAATTCGGACATTTTGCAAACAAAACAGTAAAAATAAAAACAAGAGAGCTATTTATCTGAATAACGACTTTTATTGATTGAAAATGTGCCTGAAGAGGCAAATACATTAGGAAGCAATTCCTAGAAAGAGGTAATTGCGTACAAAAGGAAAATCCTATCCTAATGGCAACGTGGACACGGCATCCACTATTTCCCAATTCTGTTATAACTCACAGATCATCAGTTTTCCTCCCAACTCCTTGCTTTCTGAGAAGAATGACTGGACAGATCACATCTTTCGAGATGGCAGACGACAAAGCTCGATGAAGTACAGACAACTCAGACTGTAGTCTTCGCTTTAATCCCTAATTTTTGCCTGGATCGCCCTTTCGGGTTTTCGATCCACCGGGATACCCATTTTTGCCTAAGCCGCCCTTGCGGGTTTTCGACTTACCGGGTGTACAAATTCTTTTCATTTTATCCCTAACTTTTGCCCGAACCTTTTCTTTCTGTTTTTTTGGTTCGTCGGGATGCCCATTTTTTGCCTGGACTCTTTTTTTTTTCTTGTCCAGCGGGTCAATTTATGCGAAGTATTTTTTGACTACATCTGAGTTGACAGGAGACGGAAAATCTTCACCATCCATAGTTGTAAGCATCAAGGCTCCACCGGAGAAGACCTTCTTCACAACGTACGGACCTTCGTAATTAGGAGTCCACTTGCCCCTGTTATCTGCACCGGGAGGGAGGATCCTCTTCAACACTAGATCACCTATCTGATAGCTTCGAGGACGCACTTTCTGATCAAAGGCTCGCTTCATCCTTCGCTGATACAACTGTCCATGACATACAGCTGCTAACCGTCTTTCTTCGATGAGACTCAATTTGTTAAACCTTGTTCGAATCCACTCAGCTTCGTCCAGCTTGACATCCAATAAAACTCTCAGAGAAGGAATCTCCACTTCAACAGGTAGGACAGCTTCCATACCATACACAAGGGAGTAAGGGGTTGCCCCGGTCGACGTACGTACTGAGGTACGGTACCCATGCAAAGCGAAAGGCAGCATCTCATGCCAATCCTTGTACGTAACGACCATCTTCTGCACAATCTTCTTGATATTCTTGTTTGCCGCTTCCACAGCACCATTCATCTTCGGTCTGTAGGGAGAAGAATTGTGATGTTCAATCTTGAAATCTTTACAAAGCTCTTTCATCATCTTGTTGTTGAGATTCGAACCATTGTCAGTGATGATTCTCTCAGGAACTCCATAACGACAGATGATTTCTTTCTTGATGAACCGGGTAACCACTTGTTTGGTAACGTTAGCATAGGAAGCTGCTTCCACCCACTTGGTGAAATAATCAATCGCAACCAGGATGAAGCGATGTCCATTCGAAGCAGTAGGCTCAATCTTCCCAATCATATCAATGCCCCACATGGCGAACGGCCAAGGCGAATTCATGATATTCAGAGGGCTTGGTGGTACGTGCACCCTATCAGCATAGATTTGACACTTATGGCACTTCCGAGCATACTTGAAACAATCGGATTCCATAGTCATCCAGTAATAACCTGCTCTCAACAATTTCTTAGCCATTGCATGTCCGCCGGCATGAGTACCGAAGGAACCTTCATGGACTTCCCGCATTAACATGTCTGCCTCGGGTCTGTCCACGCATCTGAGCAAGACCATGTCAAAGTTTCTCTTATACAACACATCATCCTGATTCAAATAGAAGCTTCCAGCCAGCCTCCTCAGGGTCTTCTTGTCTTTCTTCGACGCACCTTCAGGATATTCCTGAGTCTTGAGGAAATTCTTGATGTCATAATACCACGGCTTCTCATCAGTCACAACAATCTCGGCTGCGAACACATACGCAGGCCTCTCGAGTCGATTTACCGCAACATGTGGCACATGATTCCACCAATGAACTTTGATCATAGACGACAAAGTAGCCAAGGCATCAGCCATTTGATTCTCATCCCGGGGGACATGATACAATTTCACCTTCTTGAAGAACGTCAGTATTCTTCTGGTATAATCTCTATACGGAATCAAATGTGGCTGGTTCGTATTCCAATCTCCATTGACTTGATTGACCACTAGAGCTGAATCTCCATAAATGTCAAGTGTTTTGATCCTCAGATCAATGGCTTCTTCTATCCCCATGATACAAGCCTCATACTCAGCTTCGTTGTTGGTGACGTCAAACGTCAATCTGGCAGAAAAAGGTATATGAGCACCTTTAGGGTTGATCAATACTGCCCCAACACCGTTACCATTCATATTCACAGCCCCATCAAACATCAGTGTCCACTTGTCATCCGGATCCGGTCCTTCCTCGACAAGAGGCTCTTTGCAATCTTTCATCTTAAGATACATGATGTCTTCGTCAGGGAATTCAAACATCATAGGCTGATAATCTTCAATCGGTTGCTCGGCGAGGTAGTCTGACAGAATACTACCTTTGATGGCCTTCTGGGACGTGTACTGAATGTCGTATTCTGTTAAAATCATCTGCCAACGGGCAACACGTCCGGTGAGAGCTGGCTTCTCAAAGATGTATTTGACTGGATCCATCTTAGAAATCAATAAGGTAGTATGGTTCAGCATATACTGCCTCAGTCGGCGAGCAGCCCAGGCCAAAGCACAGCAAGTTTTCTCGAGCAGTGAATATCTTGTTTCACAGTCGGTAAACTTTTTGCTAAGGTAGTATATGGCATGCTCTTTTCGACCAGACTCGTCATGCTGTCCCAATACACACCCCATCGAGTTCTCAGTCACTGACAGGTACATTATCAGAGGTCTCCCTGGAACTGGAGGTATAAGGATTGGAGGTTTCTGTAGGTACTCCTTGATTTTGTCAAAAGCTTTCTGACAGTCATCGTTCCACTTGATCGCTTGATTCTTTCTGAGCAGTTTGAAAATTGGTTCACATGTAGCAGTTAGATGAGATATGAACCTTGCAATGTAGTTCAACCTCCCTAAAAACCCACGGACTTGCTTCTCCGTTTTCGGTTCAGGCATCTCTTGAATAGCTTTGACTTTAGCTGGATCAACCTCAATCCCTTTCTCACTGACAATGAAGCCTAAGAGCTTCCCGGATCTCACTCCAAACGTGCACTTGTTCGGATTCAACCTTAGTCTGAACTTTCTCAACCGGTCGAACAGCTTCTGCAAATTAACCAGGTGCTCCTCTTCTGTCTGCGACTTCGCAATCATATCATCCACGTACACTTCGATTTCTTTATGCATCATGTCATGGAAGAGAGTCGTCATTGCCCTCTGATAGGTAGCACCAGCGTTCTTCAGCCCAAATGGCATCACTTTATAGCAGAACGTGCCCCAAGGTGTAATGAATGTCGTCTTTTCCATGTCTTCTGGCGCCATCTTGATCTGATTATATCCAGAGAAACCATCCATGAAAGAGAATACCGAGGATTGAGCCGTATTATCAACCAATACATCAATGTGAGGTAATGGGAAATCATCTTTCGGACTCGCCCTATTCAAATCCCGGTAATCGACACACATTCTGACTTTTCCATCCTTCTTCGGCACAGGAACGATGTTGGCCACCCACGGTGGATAACTGGTAACAGCCAGAAAACCTGCATCCCACTGCTTCTGAACCTCTTCCTTGATCTTAGTTGCCATGTCAGGACTCGTTCTACGAAGCTTCTGCTTAACCGAAGGACATCCTTCCCTAAGAGGTAATCGGTGCATCACAATATCTGTATCTAAACCAGGCATATCTTGATATGACCAGGCGAACACCTCCACATATTCTCTCAGCATCTCAATCAGCCTCCTCTTGACAGAGTCCTCTAAAGCAGCCCCAATCTTGATTTCCTTTTTGTCGTCCTCAGTACCCAAATTAACAACCTCCAACTCCTCCTGATGAGGTTGGATGACCTTTTCCTCTTGCTTCAGTAATCTGGCTAATTCTGCAGGGAGTTCACAGTCTTCCTCACTCTCCTCTTCAGCTTGGTAGATGGGATTATCGAAATCATACTGAGCCATAACAGAACTGTTCATAGTGAATGCCATAAGATCGCTTCTGCATGTTTTAATGCTTTGTTTTAGAAAAAGAGTTCAAGAAAGTCACAAAAAACAAAAACATTGCCATTTTTATTGTTTTGAAAAAGTGAAAACAAAAATAGAAAAACAAGGATCACAAAGTTTGATTGCAAAAAATGTCCTTCATTAATGATAATCATTAAAACATGATGAGGCCCTACAAAAATGAATCACTACGCCTTGGGCAGAACGTAGGATTTTCATGCAAAATGACAAAACCACAGAAAATTACTCTGTCAGAAGAGTAACTTGAACCACTTCTTCAGCCGTCCAGTTGTTGATAGACCCCCCTGGTGCACACGGGCGAACCCAGTTGTCCAAATCACAATCACTGTCACAGTCTTCAATACCGGTCGCGGAGACGTCGCCATGATTCATCAGCCCAGCGCTGGTAAAGGTACTCGGACCCGCTTGACCATTCTGCTCTGCTCGGAGAGGCTCATAACCAACGCCAAATTTGTCTTCTTTAACCGGCAAATCCACCATCTTGCCCCAGCCTTCAGTCTTGCCAGAATCAACAGCCTCCTTAGCCTGCTTGTAAGAAGTGATTGAGACACCCGACTTCCTCTGCTCAGCGTACGCCACTTTCTCAAGAGCCACAGTCTCAAACGCCTGGCATAAGGTTTCGTGGATCTCGCCATCCACCTCAACATACTTGAACGAGGATAGGTGACTCACCAGAATCTCTTCTTCACCGCACACAGTCACAATCTGACCGTTCCAGACATACTTGAGCTTTTGATGGAGAGTCGACGAGACTGCCCCTGCTGCATGAATCCATGGACGCCCCAATAAACAACTATAGGCGGGCTGGATGTCCATAACATAGAAGATGATATCAAATACCTCAGGACCTATCTTCACAGGCAAGGTAACCTCCCCACACACAGAACGCTTGGAGCCGTCGAAAGCACGAACGATCAGGTCGCTGGGATTAAGCACAAACCCTTCCGCATCAATCTTCCTAAGAATCTGCTTAGGCAACACATTCAGCGACGACCCGGTGTCTACCAATACGTGAGACAACACTGCCCCCTTGCATTCCATGGTGATGTGCAAGGCTTTGTTATGGTTTCGCCCTTCAGGCGGTAAGTCCAGGTTGGTGAAACCTACACCGTGTCTGGTGCTCACATTGGCCATTACGCCCTCCAGTTGATTGACAGAAATCTCCTGAGGCACGTAAGCCAGATTCAACATCTTCAGCAAGGCATTACGGTGTGCCTCAGAGCACATCAACAGTGAAAGTATAGAAATCTTGGACGGAGTTTGATTCAACTGGTCTACAATCTTGTAGTCACTCTTCTTGATTATCTTCATAAACTCCTCCACGTCTTTCTCAAATGACCCCTCAGGCGCTTCTTTCTGGACAGGCTCTTCCTCAACCACAGCTTGCTTCCCCTTTGCTTTGGCGAGAGCTTCAGCATTATTGTCCCTCAAAGGCTGCGGTGCGAACAGACGACCGCTTCTGGTAAAACCTCCTGGACCCCCTACATTATCCACAGCCGGACCGACAGTTGTAGGAACTCTATTCGGTACACCAATTGTCACTGGAGCTTGATTCACTGGTCTCGTCTGACTCTCAGCCCTTCTGTAACTGCGATGAGCATTATCATATTTCCACGGCACAGCTCTACTATTCTCACCAGCCTTTCTTCCAGACGCAGCGATAGTAGTTGGAACACTGATGGTTACAGGCACGGGAATGGTGACTGGGGTACCATTTGTTGCAGGTGCACTGACGACCCTTTGTCCACGTTCTTCAGACGGTTTAAAGTAAATGGTGATAGTTGACGCTGTTCCACGATCCTTTACAGCCCTACTGAATTGCAAACAACCTTCATCCATCATACCCTGGATACCGGTCCTCAACTGGTCGCAACCATTCTCAGATTCTGCACAGCCCAAACAATTCTCATCACAGCCCGGGTAGACACCCCCATTCAGCAGACGGCACTTCACAACTAGCAGAGAAGTCTGAACATCATCAACATTAACAACCAGATCTTCGGCTTCTTTCTCTTCAATATTGTTCACTCTATGCCCACCATGCTGAGGCATAGGGTTGTTTACGACATTAGGCACAGGAGCGAAGTTGATCGCCTTGGCATCAATCAAATCTTGAACCTTGTGCTGGAGAGCTCGACACTTCTCAATATGGTGGCCTGGTGCCCCAGAATGAAAGTCACATCTAACATTAGCATCATAGCCAGGAGGCAGCACCGTAGGCGGAGCCATTGTACGCAACTCAATCATTCCCAACTTGAGTAGTTCGGGTAATAACTCCGTGTAAGACATGGGCAGAGGATCAAATCTTCTATCAGCCTGCAACTTCTGTCTGGGCTGATAAGGACGTTGTTGTTGTTGTTGTTGTTGTTGCGGTTGTTGAACTCTTGGTTGTTGTTGTTGACGAGGTTGAGGTGCCGGAATAGTTACTGCAGCCACTGGACGATATTGATCTCTGTCAGCATTTGTTCTGTACACACCCCCTCTGTGCTGTACAGCATTGGTCTCTCCTTCTCTACGGCGAGGTGCCCCAGAGAAGGGTTTCTTTAATGAAGACGAGGAACCAGCATCATGGATCCTACCAGCTTTGATTAGACTCTCAGTCCTCTCTCCACAAATGACAACATCAGAAAAACTACCGAACGGGCAGCTCCCCATCCGGTCCATAAACACACCTTGAAGAGTACCGATAAACATGTCTGTCAGCTCCCTCTCCAGCATAGGGGGTTGAACTCTAGCAGCCAGTTCACGCCACCTCTGGGCATACTCCTTGAAGCTTTCATTGGATTTCTGACAAAGACTCTGCAGCTGAGTCCGGCTCGGTGCCATGTCCATGTTGTGTTTATACTGTCTGAGGAACGCTTCACCCAGATCTCTCCAGCATCGGATCGAATCTCTCTTCAACTCCATGTACCAGTCCAAAGAAGCCCCAGATAGACTATCTTGGAAAAAATACATCCACATCTTTTCATCATCGGTATACGCAGAGATTTTCCGATAGTAAGCCTGCACATGGGTGCGAGGGCAAGAAGTACCGTTGTATTTGTCGAAGGACGGTGCTTTGAACTTGTGTGGGATTCTCAAACCTTCTACCAACCCCATATTAGTAACATCAAAACCGAGGGAATTTTGACTTTCCATAGCACGGATCTTCTCAGCAAGAGCTTCAACTTTACGATCTCTCTCATTAACCCTTCCCAGAACGTCTTCGTCTTCACTGAGCAGAGAGAACATATCCTCTTGTCTGTCAACAATCGTAGCAGGATTACGGGCCGGAGCACGGACTACTCTGGCATTAGCGGCATCTGGAACAATAGGTTGACCGTTGATTCGAATACCCCCCAACTCATCACCTACAGCATAGTTGTTGATGGGTACAGCAGCAGCAACATTGTTATCATCGACTGGGCCTCCCTCTGGCGGACCATGGTTGACCGGTGGATTTGCAGCCTCTTGTCTCTGAACCATAGCTCGAAGTTCTTCTTGACCTTGCGCAACCCCTTGCATCATATTCATAAACTGGGCCATGCTAGCCTTCATCTCAGCCAACTCTGCTTGAAATTGATCCATACTTCTCTGTTGATTCAGTCTTGTTGAGTAGCGGTGCGGACGTTGATCAGCTATCCTGCCTGAACAGGAACCAAGAGTGAGAAGTCACGATCAAGAACACCTGTTATGCAAAATGATATGAGTATGATGCTAATGATGCGTATGATGCACATGATATGCTCATTTCTCAGGCATTCAAAGAGCCTGACCCATCCTGAAAAGATGACAACCTGCAGCAACAAGAGGACAAACAGATACAGGGAAATGCTGACATCCTTATACATACATAAGGGTAAAAAGGCATACAACCAATGTCAACAGAATATCTGAATAAACGACGTACAAAGAAAAAGAATCCCATCCAACAAGCCTGGAGGTGATTCTCAACAAAAAGATCCAAGGGATGGCTTACACGCAAATGAATCCCATCCAACAAACCTGGAGGTGATTCTCAACAAAATACAATCAGAGATACAAACTAAGACAGACGGTCTTCCGGAATGAGGGTCTTCAGGTAATGGCACTGGTCGATCAACAGCGAACATTCTGAGCAATCTGGTAAAGGAGTGATCTTCTCTTTCAACTGTCTTCTCAGCTCCAAGACTTCTCCTCCAAGGTGGTCCTCTGATGCCTGTCTCAAGTCTACTTCCTTCCTCAACTGGATGTCTTTATCTCTGAGTTGCTTCTCCAAGTCTCTGATCTTCTTCTGATAACCGGCTTCTGCTCTCTGCAGCCTCAAGCGCTCCCGATGTTCTGCATCTAACATAGACTCTATCTCCTCGTAGGATCTCTTCTTGCTTCTCAGTCTGCTAGCATCCTCTCCTTGCACCTCCCTGAGTTGATGGGCCAAGTGCAGCTTATCAGCATGAGCTTTGTACAACTCCATCTGAGTGTCTTGCTCCTTCTCCCTCAACCGACGACTCTCCATCAAAGCTTGCTTATAGTGCTCAGCAGGCACACTATCAGCAAGGATCAAAGGTGGTTGCTCCTGCAACGGCTCCATCCTATCATAGGGTAACAACAAAGTTTCCACTCTCTTCTTGACCCAATCAGTGTAATCGGGCATAGCAACGGCAAACTTCTTCCCCAAGACGGATCCATCCTTCACTCCCACATCTCTCCAGGCTCTCCCTATCCGCTCCAACCTAACAGGGTCATCCTTCTTCTCAAAACAAAAACTCTCAGCTATTTCTGCTTCGAGCGGTCTTTCGCTCATAACAAACCCTAGCTGGCGAAGAGAAAGAACTGGGTTGTAATTGATGCAACCTTTGGTCCCTACGAGTGGCACATTCCGGAATTCTCCACAGCTCATAATAACATTCTTCACATTCATCCGGTAAGATTGCCATCTGATGTCATAAGAGGTGAGCGACATGACCCTCTGAGTCCACTTGAGAGTGCTCTGAGTATCCACAAACGGTCCACTAGCTGGCAGAAGAGACATGAACCATTTGAATAGGAGAGGCAGACAGCACCTGATGGCTCCACCCTTACCATGCCTACTGTGGATGGCATAGTAAGTATCAGCTAACAAGGTGGGGACTGGATTTCCTCTGATGAAAATGCTGATGGCAGCATGGTCAACAAAATTTGGCATACTGGGAAATAGGATGATTCCATATATCAAGGCGGCAAGCTGCGCGTGAAAAACTTCCCAATTCCCCTTTTCTGCTTCATCTCTGGCTATTCTCAGAAGAAACTTCAACGGCAGACCCACAACTCCCCCACTGGTCTTCCAATTATCACAAACTTCCTTAACACTCAACCGGAGAGCTCTGGCAATCAATCTGAAGTCGACCTCCTTTGGAACGTCCAAGAAGGGAGTCTGATGCTGAATAGGGATACTCAACAGGATAGAATACTCCTCGAGAGTGGGTGCTAACTGGTAATCCTGAAAAGTAAAGCATCTGAGCTCTGGGTCATAAAACTGTAGTAATGTCTGCAGAGGTACCGGATCCACTACTGTCTTCAGCACCGTCAAGATATCTCCATACTGTCCAACGAAACTCTTCAGACGATCATCTGTCACAAAGCTACCCAACTCAATCAGTGAAGTCAACGGCTCACGATGAAAGCTGTAGGAACAGGTCTTCCGCTTCGGCTCTGAGACTGTTGCCATCTCTATCAGTAGACCAGCTCCGGAATGTACCTGAGAAATGATATGCATGCAGAGATTAGTTTTTTTTTCTTTTTTTTTTCTTCTTTTTTTTTTTGATTTTTTTTCATTGCGTTTCTTTTGAAAAATAAATATGCTATGATGCAAATGATGCAGACTGGACTGGCTGTTTGTGCAATCTCTGATCACTAGGTCGAAGCTTCAGTCAAGATCGGAACATAAATCCCACTTAAGGTTAACTGAACACTGTCTGAACACAAAGTCACCATCAGAATCAAGTCACCAACAGAACCGAGTCACCAATGGTACCTGTAATAATGATCATTCCCTCCCCACTCACGGGTGTAGTCTAGGCCAGGGTAAGGCTGAGAGAAACGCAGCATAAATAACCTTTCGCGGAATACTGTCATATACACACCCGAAGTATGTAACGACAGCATCCCACCAGGGTCTGAACTGCTCGTGATATCAATGTTCCGCTAAGTGGCGCCATACCACCCGCTTCCCATGAATCACTCTATTCCTAGGTATCCTAGATTGCACTCATGGTCTGGGTATTGGACCTTTTACCTCAACTGACTCTTCCCCCCACACAGAGAGAAACAAACAACCAGCCAGGTGAACAGATGAATAAATGCAAACATTAATGCAAACATAAATGCAAACAATAGACAATGAATGCGAGCAGTAAATAATGAACGCAATAAATAAACACAGCATAAAGCAACCAAAACCCTAACCTAAAGAGCGCTAGGAGAGACTCGCTCAGGGAAGATGGACCAGCATAGGTCAACTTCTCTATATTCCCCAGCAGAGTCGCCAGCTGTCGCATCGCGCGAAAAACCGGCGGGAAAAGAAAGAACAACAGAGCCGCCACCGTGCGTTATTTATCCCAAAAGAGGGAAAGGAAACGCTCAGAGTAAACCTGGGAAAAGAACATGGTCTCGCGACCAAAGAGGATGGGTTCGGGAGTCGGTTATGCGAAGGGAAGGTATTAGCACCCCTACGCATCCGTAGTACTCTACGGGATCCACGCACACTAGAAAGGAAATTGGTTGCTAAACACTGCTCAAATATTCACACACACACTGGCTGAAAGAAAGGAAAGAGACTGACTGAAACTGAACTCGGCAGGATGTCGCATCCTGGGCCTACTTAGTCTATCAGGCATAGACATCAGAGTCGAAGTAGTTCGGACTGGGGAAACGACACATGCTCGCTAGGATATCGCATCCTATGCATACGTATCTTCTCGGACGAGAGAAGAATCAGAGCATTCGTAGCTCGGCTGACACGCACACAAACAATCACAGGCAAAGGCAAACGTGGAGCCCAAATGCCAATCACTGGACTTACATTGACATCCGAACCTAAACAACACAACAGATAGACAGGGAGTCTGGGACTCAGCCTACAACTGTCAAGCACACACTCAAACAGACAGACAACAAATTGCTAAGGAGTCACAGACTCGAGCCTAGCAAAGGTCAGACAACACACACAAAAGAAAGAAAAGGCGCCCGGAAAGATCAGCTCAATCTCCTGCCTACATACTTCATCTGGTGTGAAGATCAGGGCGATGTAGTTCCCCTACGCAGGGATAAGGATCTAGCCTAACCAGATAACAGAGGGAGACACAACTAGGGAGACTACGACTCGAGCCTAGATGTTATCATGCAAATCATCCCTAAGTTAAGGTTTCTAGCTAAATGGCACAAGGGCCAACCTATCCTAAGCATGGCTCACACAGGAAGCAAGCCACACATACTTAACTTGCACAGGAAGCAAGCCAAGCAAAATCTAACTTGCACAGGAAGCAAGTCTAAACTAATCCTAACTTGCACAGGAAGCAAGTCAAACTATCCTAACTTGCACAGATAGCACACGCTATACACAAACAAGTGGCTCAAGCAAGGGTTAGGTTTTAGTCAAGGGGTCATATCAACCTCAACAAACAAACCTCTGGAACTGGGTGAATGTGCTCTTAACCTTGCCATTGAGGGGCTAAGGTGAAGCAGATGAAAGGTGAAGTGAGGATGAGACCTCACAGCTCTTATCCCTGGCCTGGGAGAACTCAAGACAAGAATGTGTGGGTTCAGAAAGTGGGAACCCTTCTACACATTAAAACTGACTCAACTGTACAGTTGTACAAGATCTTGGGTTTGTATCTGCAATGCATCAACACAGTGGTGTGAGCAAAGCAGATGACACACTGAATAGTGGGGGATAGATTGCATATCCCTACCTTCCACCAATTGCCTCTTCACTTAGGAGGACTTTGACTCTATGCAAGGACAAAATTAAACAATCACAAACATTGCCTCTTAAGGAGGACTTCAGACAGTTGCCTGGCCAAGTAACAGGCCAGGTCTTCCAGACTACATGAAGTAAAAGAGACATACCTCAATGCAAATTGCTTATACAAGCAAAGCAAAGCAAAAAGTTCACAAGGAACTAAGCAACTAAAGCACCTGAAACAGTCAAGCAGATGTTAGTATGCAACCTCAAACAAAACAAACAGAAACAGACAACAACTGTCCATTAGAGGCACATGGATATGCAAGGCACAAGGCTTAGGGCATGTGAGCCAAGCCACCTACAAAATAAGGAGGTTAGACAACAATATTCAAGCAAGCTTAGTCAAAAGAATTGGTCTTAATGGCCATTTGATGGTCAACCTGAAATCACAAGCTCAAAGGTGAGTAACAGGACCACTAGGGCAAGCCTAGGGTCAAAAGTGAATGAGAAAGTCAAAACAGCAAAGGATATCCAATCAAAGTCAAGTTTAACATTCAAGAAACACAACCAATTGGGTTCACATCCATATCAATCACTATCATCATTTCATGAGCCATTTAGGTCAAAGCATGGCAAACAGAAGCTCACAGAAGTCAACAGAAAGACTTGCATCAAAAGCAATCTAAACATTTTCCAAAAATCACCAAATAAATCATGATCAATCCTCACACATAGCATAGTAAGCATGTCAAATTTCATCCCATTTGGATGAGAGGAAGGCAGTCAATGAAAATCAGAAAGTCAAAGCCAATTTGAACATGCTCAAAGAAGTCAACCAAACATGCATCAACTTAGAAAAATCATAAGTCAAGAATGGTGTATGATAAATGAATGGGATCAAAACCATGGTGAAGATGAGGATGTCTAGTTATCTCATGTAAAATTTCATGTCCATCTAATAAAGTATGAGAATTTCACAAATGAAATGGGAACATGTGTCACATAAAGTCAACATTTGACTAGGCAGGGAAGAAAAATCTCAAACAAATGGAAAATAGTTCAATTAAATCCAAGAAAATTCACATGTAAACTAGACATACAAGAGTAAGTTCATGCAAAAAATCAAGTCATTTGGAGGTCAAGAAGCATGGCAATGAAAATCATGAAGTTGAACATCAATGGTGTGACACAAATTGTCACACCCTAATTCAAAAAATCATATCTCACAAACCACAAATGATAAACTCACAAACTTTATACCAAAATCACCATAAATGTGTCTAGTTTAAGCACAAAAAATATTGGGAGCCATTGGATATATTCTCATCATTTCACAATTGATTTGGCAAAGTGTACAAAATTTGGTCACCTGTCACAAACCCTAATACAATTTAAATTCTACACGTGGAAAAAATCTAGAAAAAATACCATAAAAAACTAGAGGTCAATATGAACATGATGCAGAAAGTCCCTTGAAATTTGGAATTAAAATGGATGAGTTATGCATTTTATAAATTAGGCATGGCAAATGAAATACACATTACAAAATAAAATGATTAATGGAACAAATATTTAATTAAAATGGCAAATGACCAGCGTGCCCCTCGCTGAGTATGAAACTCAGCGTTTCATTAAAGGGGTCAGCGCCCTGGTCAACGGAAGTCAAGGGCCAATAGCGCGTGAGCATGGCCAGGCGTTACAGCCAATCACGTTTCATCCTCATCATACACACACAAGCCCTAATTGCTACAGTAACAATGGGAGCAGAAATCTGGGCAGCGTTCAATTCCAAATACGATAAAATCAGGTCAAGAGCAAAACTTTTGTATTTTCAATTTTAAGCATACCAACTTGTAGCTCCTACTTCATACATCATGAATATGCATATTAATCACAACAAAACGTCACAGCCACCGTGAATTGAAGTAAACGAGCTTGGTATCTCAAACATAAATCAGAGCTATCTCACTCAATTCTCAATGATAATCAAAAATAAAAGGTTCAGGATATTCATGGCAGTGAGATGTACATAAATCAACATATTATTTCATGAATTTTGAAGATAAGTTTCTAACCTTTGATCTATGGCAGAACTGGGAGGGTGGTTGTTGGGCTACCAAACGCGAAAACAGAACATCCAAAGGGTCCCAATTGAAGGATGGACGAAAGAAAATGGCTCAATGGTATTCCAACTTCTTCTAATCATGAACTGTCATGTATGAGTTTTGATGAGGACAAATTCGAAAAGCTTCACAGTAGTCAAAACAAGCTTGCAGTGAACTCTATAATGACGGCATATGGTGTTGCAAACAAAGGCAGGTCATGTTCTATGGAGTTTTGGGAAGAACTTTGAAAAATGGCCAAAAAATGAATTTGAGAGAGAGTGAGGTTTTGTTCAGGCCAAGTGGTTTGTGTGGCTGCTAGTGTTATTCAATGGCCGGAAATCATGTTTTTTGATATGCTGTTTTTTATGCTGCTTTTGGTTTAGAAATGAAACTGCAATTTTTCCCAAAATGTCAAATGAGAGAGACTATACTCTTGCTGTTGGATCACTGCTAGCAGTGTTCTCCATGACAGAAAAATGTGTTGGATCGCATCTACTGTTTTTTTTCTATATTGCAAATGGCCAAAAAATGGTTTTTTGAGTATGAGTCCATTTGGTTTTTTTGTGATGGCTGTTTTACATGACAGAAAACAGGATGGTAGACTGCTGCTAGGTTGTTGGTGTTTTTTAATCAGAAATGCCTTTTTCTATTTGCTTTGGCCAGATGGTTTTGCCCTGCTGCCTTGCTGCTACTGTCCTCAAAAGGACAGAAAATACCTCACTAAAAAGACTGTTGTTGAATCCTGCTTTTGGTGGCAAGGCAATGTCCTTCAGTTATGGTTTTTCATGCTGCTATTGCTGTTCTCCATGACAGAAAAATCCTGAATTCTGCTGCATTAAATAAGGCATGGTATGGTTATTCTTAATTGCACAGCAGGGTGAGGTTTTTAGAGAGTGAGTGGTATGCAATTGGTTATGTGGCTGTGTTATGTGTGTGTCCAAAACAGAGAATGATGGCCCAAAAAATTCTGCTATGTGAGAGTAGTACAAGGCAAGGTTGCAAGAGGTATGGTTCATGAATTGGACATGTCCTTTTGCCAAAATTCAAGTATATGAGGCATGGCTTCTTTTCTGAAGTTTTAGGCTGCTAAATGTGTTTAAAATTGACAGCAAAATGGCCTTCTAATCTTCTGTTTTGAGAGTACAAATCATGGTATGGTGGATGCATAAACAAGTATGGTGCAAGCATGGTTAAATGGTACTCTTCTTGTAATTCAAGCAACCAAACAAGATTCACATGTTCTGCATAATTTGGCTTTGCAAACACACTTAAAATGATATTTATGAGCTGTTCCAATTGGCCAAATGTTGAAAAAATGCTTGAGTCAAAAAGTCAACTCTTGGTCAAACTTTGAATTTAAATGAAAAAGGTCCAAAAATGCCATTTTGATTGGTAAGGTTTCAGGTCATGAAATTTATATTTTTGGAAAGAGGATGAAAAATGTGGTTTGTAGGAAAAAACCCCACCAAATTTGGCCAAACGGTTTGGGAGATATGGCCCTTTGAAGTTCAAGATTTTTTGAAATCGATTCGATCATAACTTGCCAACCACACATGGGAATTGAGAGTTCTAGGACTTTTTGGAAATGGGAGAACAAGATCTTCAACTTTCATGTTGGGCAAAAATTCATTTGAGGCTTGTATCATGATGTAAGTTTGAGGATCAAAACTTTCCATTTATGGCAGGTTTCAGTTACAGGCCCAGTTTCCGTTTTGGGAAATTCATGATCTGGCTTCAAATTCTTCCATGATGGTGTTTGGCATGATGTATGATGACTATTTGGACATGAATGAACTCCCACAAACCAATTCCAATCATCAAATCTCTGATTAAATGGACAATTGACCAACAGTTGACTATTAGGGTTTTTGTCTGATTATGCATTGACTGATGAATTCCAAACCCTAATTCCTTGAGAATTTGACTTCAAATGATGTCCCAAGTTGTATGAACTCTTGATTATTGACCATGGTGCCCAAATTCCACAAGAATGACCACCATCCACTGCCTTGACTGACAGTTGACTTTCTTTGACTTTTGACTGTCTGGGCATGAACTGCTGACCTCTGAGCCCTCAACCCTTGACCAAAATACTTCAAATAGACCTCCGAGCCATGTGAACTTGTTGCACAAACCCTAGGGCTTTGGTTCAATGAGAAATTCTTTTGCTTGCTTGGTTGACTGATCAGGAGATTAGTTTGACCTAATTCTTGATTGTTTGCTCTTGAGGCAACTGAGGGACAATGCAAATGCTATGCAATGGATCATGATATGCTATGACCTATTATGAAAATGTATGCACAATGATAGGTGCAAATTTGAGGTGCTACACCGGCATCTAGCCCGGTCCCTGTTCCCGCTCCTCCTGTCGTGCATACCATGCCAAGGGTAGACGACACCATCTATCACTCCGAGCCATCTGAGGGCCCGGACGTTTATGAAAAGATGGACGCCATGAACGACCAATTCCTCGAGCTGAGAAAGGAATTGAAGACCCTTCGAGGTAAAGATCTCTTCGGCAAGTCTGCAGCCGAGTTATGCCTTGTTCCCGGTGTGAAGATACCGATCAAGTTCAAAGTGCCTGACTTTGAAAAGTACAAAGGGAACACCTGTCCACTCGCTCACCTGGTCATGTACGCCAGGAAGATGTCGACTCAGACAGATAATGATCAGCTTCTGATTCATTATTTTCAAGATAGTCTGTCCGGTGCCGCGCTCAGATGGTACATGAGCTTGGACAGTGCCAACATCAGATCCTTCAATGACCTTGGCGAAGCTTTCGTCAAGCAATATAAGTACAACGTCGATATGGCGCCTGACCGAGATCAACTCAGGTCCATGTCGCAGAAGGACAAAGAAACGTTCAAGGAGTACGCCCAGAGGTGGCGAGAGCTGGCAGCTCAAATCACTCCACCGCTAGAAGAGAAGGAAATGACCAAGATCTTTCTGAAGACTCTTGGCTCATTCTATTATGAGCGGATGGTAGCAAGCGCTCCCTCTGACTTCACCGAGATGGTGAACATGGGGATGCGTCTCGAAGAAGGTGTCCGTGAAGGACGGTTGGCGAAAGATGATAGCTCTTCCTCTAAACGGTATGGGGCGTTTAAGAGGAAAGAAGGGGAAGCACATGTTGTGCAATCTCAACCCAAACATAGAAGACCCTCTGTTCAGAGGAAGCCTGCACGACATGCCAGTCATCAGCACCAGGTGGCTCACATAGCACCTGTATTCAAAGACAATGCTCAGCAACATCAGCAATACCAGCATCAACAATATCAGCATCAGCAACAATATCAACAACCTCAGTACCAACAACAACAATCTCGTCCACAGCAACAGGCTTACCAGCCTCGTGGTAGCACAAGTAATCAAGCGAATGTGAGTTATGATAGGAAGAAGATCAGTTTTGATCCGATTCCCATGTCTTACGCAGAGTTATATCCCTCTCTAATAGAGCGGAAGCTAATTACTCCAAGAGATCCTCCGGCTATACCGATCAACCCTCAGTGGTGGTATAAGCCTGACCTGCACTGTGTCTATCATTCTGGCGCTCCGGGCCACGATATAGAGAATTTTTTTCAGCTGAAGACCAAGGTTCAGGACCTTGTGAGATGTGGTATTCTGAGTTTTGAAGATTCAGGTCCAAATGTCACCAAGAACCCATTGCCTTCGCATGGGAAGTCTGTCAATATGATTCAGGAATGCCTTGGGAAGTACAAGGTCAGATATGTGAGCCACATCAGGCAGTCGTTGGTTGAATTACATCGGATGTTGTGTCAGTACAGCTACTTGGAGCATAACCACGACAAGTGCCGCGTCTGCTTGGTTAACCGTTTGGGTTGCGATCAAGTACGCAAAGAGCTTCAACAGTTGTTGAACGAGGGTACCATTGAGATTCTGCAGAATCGCAATGTTGACAAAGTTGAGCCTGAAGTGAATGTCATCTCGCCAGTGTTCAAGCTGCCTGAGCCCGTTGTTATTCGTTACAATAGTAACAAGCCGAAGGCTTCCCCTTCTTTGATCATTAAGCCTGCCGGCCCTGTGCCCTACTCATCTGATAAAGCTGTGCCATTCAGATACAATCCTGTTGCTGTGCAAGATGGGGTAGAAGTGCCTTTGCCGTCAACTTCCGTAACCACTGTCGCTGATGTAAGTGGGTTGACCCGAAGTGGTCGTGTGTTTTCTACGCCTCCTAAGGCTGTTGCTTCTGAATCTGCTGAGCGTCCGGTTGGGACCGCTGTGAATGTTCAGAATCCGGTACTTGATGTCGCCAAACCATCCTCCTCCGTACAAAAGACTCTCGTTTCTTCAGCTGGCCCGAGTGGCATTGTAGATGAAGAATCTGATGAGATGTTGAGGCTCATCAGAACGAGTGAGTACAACATTGTAGACCAGCTTCTACAAACGCCATCCAAGATTTCCATTTTATCCTTGCTGCTGAATTCAGAACCCCATAGGGAGGCTCTGCAGAAAGTCTTGGATCTGGCGTATGTTGATCACGATGTCACCCTCGAGCAATTTGATAGTATTGTTGCAAACATCACCGCTTGCAACACTTTGAGCTTTTGTGACGCTGATCTCCCTGAGGAGGGAAGAGACCACAACATGGCTTTACATATCTCCATGAATTGCAAATCTGATGCAATGTCCAATGTGCTGGTGGACACTGGATCTTCTTTAAATGTATTGTCAAAGACCACACTCTCCAGATTGTCATATCAAGGTCCTCCTATGAGGCAGAGTGGGGTTGTTGTGAAAGCATTCGATGGGTCGCGTAAGACCGTGATTGGGGAAGTTGATCCCCCAATCAAGATAGGACCAAGTGATTTCCAAGTTACTTTCCAAGTAATGGATATCCACCCATCTTATAGCTGTCTCTTAGGCAAACCATGGATTCACGAGGCTGGTGCCGTGACATCCACCCTACACCAGAAGCTGAAGTTTGTGAAGAACAAGAAACTGGTTGTAGTAGGGGGAGAAAAGGCTCTCCTGGTTAGCCATCTGTCTTCTTTCTCGTACATTGACGCAGAGGATGAAGTTGGAACTCAGTTCCAAGCTTTATCTATTGATGAACCAATCGAGAAGAAATATCCTTCATTCACTTCCTACCGAGATGCGAAGCTGGCCATTGAATGTGGTGCAGTTGCTGGATTAGGGAAGGTGCTTGAACTTGAAGACAATAGATCCCGGGCTGGCATAGGCTACTGTTCTGGGGCATGCAATGAGCAAGGTCTGTTCACAAGTGGAGGATTCATCCATGATGATAAACCCGAAGAGGAAGCTGCTGCTATCTTAGAAGAGGACGCAGAGGACGTGAACAATTTTGTTATTCCTGGTGGTGTCTGCCACAATTGGGTCGCTGTAGATGTTCCTACAGTCATCCATAGATCAGAGTAATTGTTCACTTTGTTTAAAACCCTTCTCCCATGCCAAAAGGAGAAGTGATGACATTGTTGGCAAAGCATATATACAATGATGTTTTCATTCAATTAATGCATTGTTAAACATTTGTTTTTCCTTTGTTTTCACTTTTTGCTTTTTTTTGCATGAAATCAGTGATCACAAAAAACCCATAAAAACAAGAATAAAAGCAATCTTTTTTTTTTCTTTTTTTTTTCATCTGCATAATGGTTTGCTTGTTTAAATTCTAAGTTTTTCATTAACCAAAATCATT
The DNA here is from genome assembly GCF_024323335.1 of Lathyrus oleraceus. NCBI lineage: Eukaryota > Viridiplantae > Streptophyta > Magnoliopsida > Fabales > Fabaceae > Lathyrus > Lathyrus oleraceus. The sequence goes on along the minus strand of NC_066580.1, from coordinate 26,800,744 downwards.
ATGCAGGTTGATCCTAAAACCCATTGAACATAATGATCCAACGCCATCTCCCAATTTTGAATTCCCTGTATTTGAGGCAGAGGAAGATGACGTTGAGGGGATTCCTGATGAGATTACCCGTCTCCTTGAGCACGAAGAGAAGATCATTCAGCCGCATCTCGAAGACTTGGAAACAGTCAACTTGGGGTCTGAGGATTGTGTTCGCCTGGTGAAGATTGGGGCACTTCTTGAGGGGTCTGTCAAGGAAGATTTGATCAGCTTGCTACGAGAATATTCAGATATCTTTGCTTGGTCCTATGAAGACATGCCGGGTTTAGATACAGATATTGTGCAACATTTCCTGCCTTTGAAGCCTGAGTGCGTGCCTGTGAAGCAGAAGCTCAGAAGAACTCATCCAGATATGGCGGTGAAGATCAAAGAGGAAGTTCAGAAGCAAATTGATGCGGGGTTTCTGGTGACTTCTACATATCCTCAATGGGTGGCCAATATTGTGCCTTTTCCTAAGAAGGATGGAAAAGTCCGTATGTGCGTTGATTATAGGGATTTGAATAAGGCTAGCCCGAAAGACGATTTTCCTCTACCACACATTGACATGTTGGTAGACAATACAGCCAAATTCAAAGTCTTTTCATTTATGGACGGATTTTCCGGATATAATCAAATCAAGATGGCACCAGAGGATATGGAGAAGACAACATTCATCACACCTTGGGGAACATTCTGTTATCGAGTGATGCCCTTCGGTTTGAAGAACGCCGGAGCCACGTATCAACGAGCTATGACTACCTTGTTTCATGATATGATGCACAAGGAGATAGAAGTCTATGTTGATGATATGATTTCTAAGTCCCGAACGGAAGTTGAGCATATTGAGCATTTGTTGAAGCTTTTTCAGCGTTTGAGGAAGTTTAAACTTCGCCTGAATCCGAACAAGTGTACATTTGGAGTCCGTTCCGGCAAATTGTTGGGTTTTATGGTAAGTGAAAGAGGTATTGAGGTTGATCCTGCAAAGGTCAAAGCAATACAAGAGATGCCAGCACCCAAAACTGAGAAGCAAGTCCGAGGTTTTCTTGGCCGCTTGAATTACATTTCTAGATTTATATCCCACATGACTGCCACATGTGCGCCGATATTCAAGCTCCTCCGGAAAGATCAGTTTCATGACTGGACCGAGGATTGCCAGAAAGCTTTCGACAGTATTAAAGATTATCTGTCTGAACCTTCGATATTGTCTCCGCCTGTGGAAGGAAGACCTCTGATCATGTATTTGACAGTTCTTGAAGACTCGATGGGTTGTGTACTTGGTCAACAAGATGAATCAGGGAAGAAGGAATTTGCTATATACTACCTCAGCAAGAAATTTACTGATTGTGAGTCTCGGTACTCTATGCTTGAGAAGACGTGCTGTGCTTTAGCTTGGGCTGCTAAGCGTTTGCGCCAGTACATGATAAATCATACAACTTGGTTGATATCCATAATGGATCCAATTAAGTACATCTTCGAGAAGCCTGCTTTAACTGGGAGGATTGCCCGTTGGCAGATGTTGTTGTCTGAGTATGATATTGAGTATCGAGCTCAGAAAGCTATCAAAGGTAGTATCTTGGCTGACCATTTAGCGCACCAGCCGATCGAAGAGCATCAGTCTGTTCAGTACGACTTCCCTGACGAGGAAATTCTGTATTTGAAGATGAAAGATTGCGATGAGCCTACACTTGATGAAGGTCCGGAACCTGGTTCCAGATGGACGATGGTGTTTGATGGCGCTGTTAATCAATATGGAAATGGAATTGGGGCAGTGATCATTACTCCTCAAGGTTCACACATTCCGTTTACAGCAAGGCTAACTTTCAAATGCACGAATAATATGGCGGAGTATGAAGCCTGTATTATGGGACTTGAAGAATGCATTGATTTGAGAATCAAGTATCTTGATGTGTATGGTGATTCAGCCCTGGTTGTCAATCAGATCAAGGGAGAAAGGGAGACGAATCAACCTGGTCTCATCCCATACAAAGATTACGCAAGGCTTGCTTCCATGATTGTGGTCAGATGGTGGAATGATGTCCCCAACATTACTGTGATGCGTTTGGACAGACCAGCTCACATATTTGCAATTGAAGAAGTGAAAGATGACAAGCCTTGGTATTTTGATATCAAGAATTTCCTCCAGAACCAGGTCTACCCGCCTGGGGCGTCTGTGAAAGATAGGAAAACTTTGAGAAGGTTGTCAGGCAGTTTCTACCTCAGTGGTGAAGTGTTGTATAAGAGAAATTTTGATATGGTTTTGCTCAGGTGCGTGGATAGACACGAAGCAAACCTATTGATGACTGAGGTCCATGAGGGTTCATTTGGTACTCATTCCAATGGACATGCCATGGCTAAGAAGATGTTGAGAGCAGGCTACTATTGGCTGACAATGGAGTCTGACTGTTGCAAATATGTGAAGAAATGCCACAAGTGTCAAATTTATGCGGATAAGATTCATATTCCTCCGACACTTCTGAATGTGATTTCATCACCATGGCCTTTCTCTATGTGGGGAATTGACATGATCGACATGATTGAGCCGAAAGCGTCCAACGGACATCGGTTTATTCTCGTAGCAATTGATTACTTCACCAAATGGGTTGAAGCCGCTTCATATGCGAATGTAACCAGACAGGTGGTTGTGAAGTTTATCAAGAATCAGCTGATTTGCCGTTATGGTGTGCCAGAGAGGATCATTACTGATAATGGATCCAATCTGAATAATAAGATGATGGATGAGTTGTGCGCTGAATTCAAGATCGCACACCATAATTCTTCTCCCTACAGACCCAAGATGAATGGGGCTGTTGAAGCTACTAATAAGAATATCAAGAGGATTATTCAGAAGATGACAGTTACGTACAAAGATTGGCATGAGATGCTTCCATTTGCTTTGCATGGATATCGTACGTCTGTACGCACTTCAACAGGGGCAACCCCTTTCTCTCTTGTTTACGGCATGGAAGTTGTTCTCCCAGTAGAGGTGGAGATCCCATCAATGCGAGTCTTGATGGAAGCCAAGTTGACTGATGCTGAATGGATTCAGAGTCGTTACGACCAACTGAATTTGATCGAAGGGAAGCGTTTAACTGCCATGTGCCATGGTCAGCTATATCAGCAGAGAATGAAGAAAGCATTCGATAAGAAGGTCAAGCCTCGTGTGTTCCGAGAAGGTGACCTCGTGCTCAAGAAAGTCTTGTCTTTCGCGCCCGATTCCAGGGGCAAGTGGACTCCAAACTACGAGGGTCCATATGTTGTTAAGAGAGCCTTTTCAGGCGGAGATTTGATGCTTACAACAATGGATGGGGAGGATTTCACTCGTCCTGTGAATTCAGATGCAGTCAAGAGATACTTTGCCTAAAAAAAAAAGTATATGCAAATGAAAAAACAGAATAGCTCGCTAAGTTGAAAACCCGAAAGGGCGGCTTAGGCAAAAATGAGCGTCTCGGTGGAGAACCCGCAAGGGTAATCCAGGCAAAAATTAGAGACTTGAAAAAAAGAAAATATTTGCATCCCGCTAGATTGAGTACCTCACCCTGGGGCAATCTAGGCAAAAATTAGGGATTTGGCAAATGACTGCATCCTGACAAGACTTTTTGTTCTACAGTCGTCATTTCGTCAGAAGATTCTCGATTTGTCGTCAACCGAAGCTTCGGATACATCGAGATTCAAATTGGTAGAGAAAGGATCATTATGTTCAATGTAGCCCTCTTCCAATATATATCACTGATTTCAAATTTGTACCGATCTATGGGGTCTTGCCATTTGCAGGCTACCATTCCATCAAGTCAATTTGAGCTTTTTATCCAATTATTTGCACTCTTATTTGTTTCAATTCTACAAATGTTTTTGCATGTTTTAAATTGATAAAATGTCATTGTTTTAAACAAATCAAATTTTTCAAAATATTATTTTAAACGAAGTGAACATTTCGCAATATTGAAAGGATACTCAAGAATATCTCAGTGCTCTCCCGAGGGTGGCATGATTTCCAACAGGTAAGACATTTGTTCATATTCCTGGTTTGGTTGTATCTTCTTTCTTCAGATCTTTGTTGGGGTTGTTCCTCAAACAGAGTTGTTGTTGGGGTTGTTCCCCAAGCAGAGTGTTGTTGAAGACTTCGTTTTCTCCAGCAGCAGTTTTCCCCAGCATGGGTGTTTCCTTGTGAGTTTCGACGGTTGATTGGTTTGTCATCTTGGTGCCCCGTCACTTTCTCCAGTGGGTCGCCTGCCCCAGACTTTATTTGTCTCCTCAGCACAGTCACGAGTAGAGTTGTTATTGATATCCCCATCGGAGTCGCGAGCAGAGTTGTTGTCACTCTTCCCAGTGCAGTTGCCAGCGGAATTGTCTGTTTCCTCAGCACGATCGCTTTCTTTTTAAAGACTCGGTAAGTCAGCGGTTTTCCCCGGCGAAGTCGTCTGCGGAATTGTTGCTATCTCTCCATCAGAGTTTTTCTCTTCAGCAGAGCAGGGTTTATTTTCCTATTCAGTGGTTGATTGAGTTGATATCCCAGTATTTCAACCATCTTTTCCTCAGCGTAGTCTGCAGAATGTTTGTTGTGGCAGCTTCGCCTGCTGAATGCTCCTTCGATCCCCAGTATGGTAGGATGATGGCTCGAGCATCCAGAGAATGGATTGATTTCCTGACTGTTTGTGATCCCCAGTAGAGTGGCTTATATTGCAGAATCTACTTGTTGTGATCAGTTTGCTATGTGTATTCTCCCCAAGTAGAGTGGTTTGTTGCAGAATCTACTTGTGTGGTACATTCTCCCTCAGTGGGTTGTTCCCCAGCGGAGTTATGTGGAGTTTGCTTCTATAGTAGTTTGTGTTTGTACAACGCACTTTTTTGTTTCTCAGTTGACACTGGGATCCCCGGCAGATACTTTGGGACTTCTCTTGTTCCCCTACAGATTTGTCTTGGTGGCTGCTTTGCCTGTTGTGACTTTCTATACCTGGATTGGGTTGTTTCCTGATATCTCTGATCCTCTGCTTCTCCAGCAGTACCCGCAGATCTTTGCTTTACAGCATGTAGATCTCCGCAGATTGGCTCTCCAGCTGGTTTTTCCCCTGGAAGTATAATACCGGGCGTTTGATTCCTGGACCTGTTGTGTTAGAATTGTATGTTTTGTCAGCATTCATCAAACATAAATCACGCATATTCATGCATATTCATAAAACATTCAGATATTCATGTTGTATTTCTTGCCATATATCCTTTGTTTGTTGTTTCCTGCAACGGGTGATACAGATCTTCTTTATAGATCTTCCCTTAGCAGATGTCGGGTGTTATAAATCTCTCCATATAGAGTCAGCCCCATAAGCAGAAAGTGTTGGTCTTTCCTTCTGCAGTTCCCCACCGAGATATATCCTCGTGGATGACGGTTTCTTCCGTTTCCTCCCAACACATATATTGGGATGGATTTTCCTATTTGAGTTACATCCTCATTAGGACATGTCTTGATTCAGTCCGTCTTTTCGGATTATTCCCAAATTGGCTATTTGTCAAATGTCTTGCGCTTCCCAGTGGGTTGTTCCCCAGCGGAGTAGTTTTGGGCCTCTACCCTCATACCGGTAGTTATAAATCTTATTTTTCCTGGCTCTCTTGGCAGAATTTGTGGTTATACACCTTTTATTCCCCAGCCAGAGTTGTTGGTTTTCTACCCGGTAACCGGTAGTTATAAACCCTGTTTTCTCCATTTGCAGAGTTAACTTTGTTGCTCATCCCAACCGATGACAGTTACTCTTCTGTGGTTTTCTATCCAATTTCTTTTGGTAGATGTAATCCCCTCTTTGTGGTTTATCTTCATCTAATGTTTGATGTTGATTTTTTTTCCTTCGCTTGGATAAGTTGCTCAGATAAGCACTTATATCCCCAGCAAGTCTTTTATGGATAATTGCCGTATGCTAGCAATTTTATCCCCAGCGGGTCCTTTCACCTTTTGTCAGTGATTGTGTTCCCCGGATCATTGATTGTCATCAATGCATCCCAGCAAGTCTTCTTTCATTTACCCTCTTGTTAGTAATGTCTGTTACTCCCTTTGATTGGTCATCATTATATACCTAGTTTGGTATCCCGATGCCTTTCTTTTCGGTTGATTTATCCTTTATTAACCCAGTAATCGGTTGTGGATAATCTCCCATGCGAGGTTATTATTCACGTTTTGATGGCTATGAATAATATATCTCATGTACTCTTCAGTCGAAGCCTTCCGTGTTTCCCTGGTCGAGTAAGATTCGCTTTTTCCCTTTGCGGAATCGAATATTTCCTTGTTGTCGGATAATTGCCGGATGCTTGCAATTTATCTTTTGAGTTGTCTTTCGATTACCCGTATGCTTGGTATCGATTGTCTCTCTTTTTGGTTAGTCACCTATTATATACTTCGGTATCTCTGGTGTCTCTTCCTTTCGAGTATATTATTCACGGTTTGCCGGTAATGAATAGTATGTCTCATGCGCTCTTTGGTTGGAGTCCTTTGTTGATCTTCCCCAGTCGAGTAAGATTCGTATTCCTTGTGGAATCAAATATCTGTCCTATAAACAAGTCTGCTGTTCTAGCTTTCTTCAGGATGATGAGTGTTTTGGAACACAAACCAATTCACGTCTTCGGATTTTATCCTATAAACAACCTACAACCCGGTTCAGGATAATCTTCCATGTGAGTATTCTATCCACGTTCTGACGGCAATGGATATTATATCTCGTTCACTCTTGGGTCAATCTTTTGATTGTTTTCTCCGCAGAGTAAGTTTCGTATTCCTTGTGGAATCGAACATCCGTCCTATAAACAAGTCTGTTGTTCTAGCTTTCTTCAGGATGATGAGTGTTTTGGAACACAAACCAATTCACGTCTTCGGATTTTATCCTATAAACAACCTACAACCCGGTTCAGGATAATTTTCCATGCGAGTACATTATCTACGTTTTGACGGCTATAGATAATATATCTCATGCACTCTTTTGTCGAACACTTTGTTTGTCTTCCCAACTGAGTAAGATTTGCATTCTTTATAGAATCAAATATCCATCCTATAAACAAGTTTGCTTTCGCTCTCTTCAGGATGATGAGTGTTTTGGCATATATACCAATTCACGCCTCGGTCGGTCACCTATTATATACCTCGGTATCCCTGGTGTTCCTTCCTTTCTGCTCCCTATTATGACCTCGGTCCCCCTGTGGAGTCAGATTTTCCTGAGGTTATGTACCTTTTTCAGGTCTTTCTCAGATGTTTGGTTGATTGATATCTCTCACCCTTATACCGGTCTTAGATATTCATTCTTCCTGAGTTTGTTACCCTTATACCGGTAACACCTCATTCTTTGGTGCTTCCTCAGTGAAGTTTTCCTGTTGCTTCTCCCCAGGAGTCAGCTTGTGTCTTTCCAATGGATTTATTTTCCTTTGGAGTTCTTTTCCCCAGTGTGAGTCCTTCACTCCCTTGTGAGGTCTCCAATCTGATTTCTGTTTCCCTAATCAAAGTCGTGTCTTGTTCACGCTGCATCAGTTTTGTCTATTCCCAACAAGAATCTTGTTAGAGTCTCTGTTCCTGGTGAGTGTATCACTCCGATGGATCGTCTTTTCTTCTGTGTGAATCATATTCCCCACAGAATTTGTGTCTTTTGCATGCATACATTTGCATCATGAGGTCTCTTAGGGACCAAAATTCGTCTCATTACTGTTATTTAAGCCCATTCTACCGCGTCGAGATGAAGATTTCTAAACTTCACTTCTCCGGCTAGAATGACCTTAAATAGGGGCATCTGTAAGACCCCAATTTTGGCCCTAAGATCCCTCATGGCCCATATCATACCATATCATTGCCTCAAGGATCCTTGCATGCCCTAGTTTCCCTCCTAGTGGGTGGGGTACCTAGTGAGTGTGGTTCTTGATCACCAAGCATGTTTTGCATTTGTATATCATTGCTTTTCATTTGTTTACTAACCAAAAGTACAAAAATGTTGTCATCTAACCATGTTACTTGCAGCTGAAGCAATCTACAGTCAAACAGCCAAATCAGTCATTAAACAGTGCATGGTGGCCATTCTTGAAGAATTTGGGCACCATGATCAATCATCAAGAGTTCACATGAGTTGTGACATCATTTTGGATCAAGATATCAAGTGTTAGGGGCTTGGAATTCATCAGAACATGGTTCAGTCAAGCAAAACCCTAGCAAAGTCAACTGAAGTCAACCTTGGTCAACTGTGCATTTAATCAGTGATTTGATGGTGGGAATTGGTTTGAGAGATCTCATTCATGTCCATACAAGCCTCATACAACATGTCAAGCATCCACAATGAAGAATTTGAAGTCAAACAAGAAATTTCCCAAAATAGAAAGTTGACCTGTAATTGGAATTTGCCAAAAATGGAAACTTCTTCTCCTCAAAATTACATCATGATACAAGCTTCAAATGAATTTTTTCCCAACATGAAAGTTGAAGATCTTGTTCTCCCATTTCCAAAAAGTCCAAGAACACTCAATTCCCATGTATGGTTGGCAAGTTATGATCAAATCATTCTCAAGAATTTTTGAACTTCAAAGTGGCATATCTTCCAAACCATTTGGCCAAATTGGGTGGGGTTTTTTGCTACAAGTCATATTTGATGCCCTCTTTCCAAATCTTCCATCACATTTTACCAAAACTCAACCAAGCAAAATGGCATTTTTGAAGTGGTTTGAATTATTTCAAGTGAGGTAAAAAAATGACTTTGCAAAATAACCATTCCCAACACTTTCTATCAATTGAAATGGTTCTGAAAACATGTTTTGGATATGTTTGAGGCCCAAGTTCGCAGCTGTACACACACACCTTGCCATTTGAGTGAAAATTGATCAATTAGCAAAAACACCTCATTTACAAAATTCCAATTACCACATAAATTAACCATGCTTATACTCCATTAATCAGACTATATATTTTTCTTTTTCTGCTGAACAAGCCCTAGCAGCCACACTCTCCACAAAAACAGAAAAAACTCATTTGCTCTCAAAAACACATCAATTCTTCATCTGAACTTTTTCCTAAAATCTTCGAAGAGCTCGTGTTTTTGAACTTGGTTCCATCATTTACCAACCATTTGGAAGCATTTGCAAGGATCATTTCCCAGCTGTGAAGCCTCTTGTGCTACTGTTACTTCCAAGCTCCATCCATGGCAGTCCTCGATGTGAGCTATTTCAAGGATTGTTGAGCTAAAAGACTTCACTCATTCATCATCTAAAGCAACTTTGAGCATCTGTTTCGAGCAAACACCACCAAACAACAGCTGAATCATCACTGCTCTTCAACTTTGGTAAGATTTCGAATCTCACCATTTGCAAAATCATATTGTGCTTTAGATAGGTCTTGCTTTGCTGGTCACAATGAGCTTTGAATCATTAAAAATGGTGGAATATTAAGGAAGTTACATTGATTTAAAGATTGATGTTCAAATGATGTTTTGCTTAGTTCTTCCATGCTAGCTCGATTTAGGATAAATGATTGTTGGATTTGTGATGTGTGTTGTTAGATGAGTCGAATGATAGGCTTGTTGTCCATTTCTGGAACCAATTTTTTTTCACGATTTGATGAACAAGATGAACGTGTACTGTAGCAGCCAAAACCCTAAATTCATTTGCCCAGATTTGTGTGATCGTGTTTTGGCTTTTTGTTGCATGGGAACACTGTTGTATTGCCCATGAGCGAATCCCTGGCCAACACGTCACTAAGTGAAACGCAGAGTTTCACTTAGTGACCTCCAATATTACAATAATGCCATGCCGTGTTACAAATTCATTAAATCACTTTATTTTCTTCAATTTTTATTTCATTTGTTACACAATCTTACAAAATTCATAAGTCAATCATTTGTGATCCAAAATTCATGAGACTTTTTGCATAATGTTCATCTTAATCTCTAGTTTTTTTATCATATATTTTCCAGATTTTTTGGATGAATGGATTTTTAATTGTGCTAGGGTTTTGTTCATGTGTCCAATTTTTGTACACTTTGCCAAATCAATTGTGAAATGATGATGCTTTATCCAATGCCTTTGAAATTTTTTGTGCTTAAACTAGACACATTCATGGTGATTTTGGTGTAGAGTTTGTGAATTTATCATTGCTGGTTTGTGAGTTATGATTTTTTGAATTAGGGTGTGACAATTTGTGTCACACCATTAATGACCAACTTCATGATTTTCATTACCATGCTTCTTGACCTCAAATTGGCTTTAATTTTTGCATGAATGTACTTATGGATGTCTAGTTTACATGTGATTTTTCCTGGAATTTTGGAATGCATTTTCTAATTGTTTGGGATTTTTCTCCCCTGTTTGACCAAATTGTTGACTTTTGTGACACATGATGGTATATGTTTTGTGAAATTCTCATACTTTATTGGATGGACATGAAATTTGATATGTGAATTGTAGGCATCTTAAGCTTTGCCATGGTTTTGGTCTCATTCATTTCTCATATGTTTTCACGGATTTATGATATATTGAAGTTGGTACATGTTTGGTTGACTTCTTTGAGCATGCTTGAACTTGCCTTGCCTTTCTGATTTCCATTGACCTACTTCCCTTGATCCAAATGAGCTGAAATTTGGTATGTATATCATGTTATGGTTGATGTTTGATCATGAATTATTTGATGATTTATTGAAATGATTATGATTGGTTTTGAGTTAAGTCTTGCTGTTGACTTCTATGAGCTTCCATATGCCATGCTTTGACCTAATTTGCTTATGAAATCATAATGATGAATGATATGAACATGGAACCACTTGAGTTTGCTTCTTGATTGTTTGAATATGATTTTGATTGGATTTCACTTGCTGTTTTGACTTTCTCATCCTCTTTTGACCCTAGGCTTGTCCTAGTGGTCCTGTTGCTCATGTTTGAGTTCATTTTTTCAGGTTAAGCAACAAATACCCAAAGAGATCAATACAAATTGATTGAGCTTGATTGATTATCATGAACTAACTTGTTTGTTTTGTAGGTTGCTTGGCTCACATGCTTTGAGCCTTGTGCATTGCACATTTAACTGATTATGTTGAGTGTTGATCCTTATCTCATTTTGGTTTGACTTTGAGTTGTGTACTGATTCTGTTTGACTGGTTTCAGGTACCCTTAGTTGCTTAGTTCTTTAAGAACTTGCCTTACTTTGCTTTAATAGCAATTTGCATTGAGGTATAATTCCTTATCTTCATGTAGTCTGGAAGACCTGGCCTGTTACTTGGCCAGGCAACTGTCTGAAGTCCTCCTTAAGAGGCAATGTTTGTGTGTGTTTACATTTGTCCCAAGCAGGAAAAGTCCTTTAAATAAGGCAATTGGTAGAATCCAAGAGATATGCAACCTATCTTCTACTATTCTGTGAGTCACTCACCTTGCTCACACTACTTGTGTTGATGCATAGTGAGTAAAAACCCAAGATCTATAGAGTCTAATCTTGTGGAGAGAGTTCCTACTTTCTGAACTCCCACACCTTCTGATATTCAAATGCTCTCCCTGACCAGGGATAAGAGCAATGAAGCACACCCCTCATATCCTTTCATCTGCTTCACCTTAGCCCCTCAATGGCAAGGTTAAGAGCACCTTTAACCCTATTCCAGTTGGCTTCAATGCCTGACCCTTTTGTGTGAGCCCGATTGTTTGGTTATAGTGTGTGCTGAATGACTTCATTGATTGATTGCTTATCTCATATGCACATGTCTGCTTGCATGCTTTGTGCATTTATCATCATTGATTACTCATTAGTGCATGATCATTTCATTTGTCTCTGTGACATATCTTTGTTGTTTGCCCATTGAGGACAATTGTAAGACCATCCATTGGCCATTGTTCCTATGATATGGAAGTGAGTATAAGACCATCTCATTGGCCACTCATTTTCTCTTTGCTTGATGCATTTGTTGTATGTGAGGATGCAATTGTAAGTCCCTGTAAGTTGGCATTTGCTTTCCTATGATCATATGTTGGATATTGGTATAAGCCCAGACAGATTGGCATCCGGTATCCAAGTTTCATTTTGTTTTAGGAGATTGGAATAAGTCCATCTATTGGCTTCCGACATCCTTGTTTCTTTGTTTAGGAGATTGGTGTAAATCCATCTATTGGTATCCGGTATCCGCTTTTGTTTGTGAGATTGGAGTAAGACCATTGAGTGGCATCCGGTATCACTTGTTTGCTTATTTTGTTGTTGCTCATTGCCTATTCCAAAGGACACACTTGAGTCATCTTCAATATGATTTCAAGAGGTGAACCTCCTAGGAAGTTTTACAATCCATCCTCATCCATTCATCCCTCTAGGTCCTAAACCTTTTCACACATTACTTTCAAATTTGAGATAGATATTGTGCAAACATCTTCATGTTTTTAAATTAAAAACCTGGACCCCAAGTCCTTGACTTTTTTCAAACTCCATTTCATAATACTTCTTTTGAATCAATCTTAATCATACTTTGACCCTACTTTCACAATCACAATCAACTAACTTCACAAATTCAATTGTTTTGGCTTTGTCCATTGTTAATCTTTTCACACATTAGCCATAGGTTTCAATTATCATTGTGGTTGATGTAAACCTCACCCTATCCTTAGTGAGTCGACTATAAGACTTCCGTACTGAAAACAGGGTTAACCCCTCTAGTACGTCGAAGCTATCCTCGCATGGTGGATGTTGGTCTTGGTCGAGTTTTCTCCCATTGATAATGAAGAGCCTCAGTGATATTGTTCAAAATTGAACTCACTAACTTTTGGAAATCTTTTAGCCGAACTACGGCGTTTTGATCCTTACCTTTGATGGAAGGTACGTAGGCAACGGGTTCATCCGTTCGAACACAAAAACAATAAAAATTGTATATTCTTTTCTCATCATCCCAATCATGTTTGCACAATACTTATGTCATAACAAATAACAATTTTATACAACAAGTGTGAAAAGGGCTCCCTAGGAGTACCTAGGACGTAGTGGGTGCCTAACACCTTCCCATTGCGTAATTTACACCTTACCCAGACTCTCTGATCTTTTAATTAGTTTTCTACGCGTAAAACTTCTTAGGCTTTTGTTCGCTTTTTAGCCAGTCCTTTGGATAAATAAAAGTGCGGTGGCGACTCGAATTCATTGTATGCTTTGCTTATGGTTTAATCGATAAATCATATAGCGACGAATACACCGCTACAGAAAAGTGGCGACTCTGCTGGGGAAGAAATCCCTGGTTGTATTGCCTACTTTTCACCCTCCGTGAGATGAGTTCTATACCCGAACTCGAGTGCACTCTAGGATAGGAGAATGGCATAGTCTTGTTGACTGGTGTGGAGTATTCCTTAGCCAGTTGACTTGCGAGTCCATTCACTTGGTGGAGGTCATGTTGGATTAATAATGTCACACAAGTTATTTGTGGTTAGGCATTATTCTTTCAATCATGTGCCGCAGAAGCCAAGGACCGTAGTTTACCAAACCCGTCTTGGCCTTTTTTTAGGAACGTAGTGCGGAGGTCGTTCAGATGTAAGTTCTGATGCGATTGTCACGCGATACTACACTCATAAGAGTTTCTCTTGAGAATATTTTTGGAATACGAGTATTCGTTCCTCCGATAATATTCGAATGATGGAACGATGATTATGGGAACCTCTGATAGAACATGTCTGGCAGGTTTAAACCCCAGTACACTCCCTTTGGGTGGTTCTTAACCGAGACTCCATGCTCGTGACTCTCAACAAACCCGTGATTCGTGGTTGAGTCGTTCAGACAACCTCAATATCAATGGAACCTGGGTGTTGATCAGGTATAAAACCTAAATCCCCCAAAACGGATGGTTGATATTAAGGATGTTTGAGCCGGTTCATGTACCGTTAATATCAATGGAACTTGGGTGTCGATAAGGTGAAAACCTAAATCCACCAAAATGGATGATTGATATTAGGGATACAATGAGCTTTCCCACGACCTTTGTTTGGTATGCTTTGCTTGATCCTTGAGTGTGATTGTTGCATTCATGCATTCATTCATTCATCTGCACTTCATGTCAATCAAAGAAAAGAAAATCTTCAAGGAACTTAAAAAGGGTTTATTTGCAAAATTTTCAGACATGGAAAGACCAAAAAGGCATACAAAGAAGTACAGCTTTAAACAGCCCGATGTAAAAGAGTTAAGGAATCTGACATCATATGTATTAGATCCCTTGGGTTTCAAAGCTCGCTATGGGAAGCTCCTACCTCTGCTCACTACTCAGGTTGACGAAGGGCTGATGAGCACTCTGGCTCAGTTTTATGATCCGCTGTATCATTGCTTCTCTTTTCCGGACTTCCAGCTGTTGCCAACCTTGGAGGAATATTCTCATCTCATTGGGATCCCGATTCTGGATCAAGTGCCGTTCAGTGGCCTAGAGAGTATTCTGACTGCTCGAGAGATTGCCAGCTTGTTGCACATAGATGAAGATTTGATTAGAGCTAATCTGACCACCAAAGGCGGAATTCAGGGTTTTCCTTCCGAGTTCCTCATTGCTCAAGCTACCTTTTATGGGAAGGCCATGAGTGAGGATGCCTCTGAGGCTCTGTTTGTGCTACTCATCTATGGATTGGTGTTGTTTCCCAACTTCGACAAGTTCGTAGACATGAACGCCATTAGGATCTTCTCAGTTCTTAATCCCGTTCCGACTTTGTTGGGCGATGCCTATGTCTCTTTGCATTTGAGGAACGCAAAGGGTGGAGGAGTTATTGTCTGCTGTCTACCTCTGCTGTACAAGTGGTTTATTTCGCACTTGCCGCAGACAGTTGCTTTCAAGGAGAACAAGGGATGTCTACGGTGGTCTCAGAGACTTATGTCTCTCACTAATGATGATATCACTTGGTATGATCGCGTGTATGATACCGTCCAGATCATCGACTATTGTGGTGAATTCCCTAATGTGCCTCTTCTTGGCACATGTGATGGGATCAGCTACAACCCCATTCTTGCATGACGTCAGCTTGGGTTCCCCCTAAAGGATAAACCTAATAACATTCTGTTAGAAGGCGTGTTCTTTCAGGAGGGTAAAGATCCCCAAGGCCTGAAAGCCAGATTTGTCCGTGCTTGGCGCAGTATTCACAAGAAGAGTAGGAACGAGTTGGGTCCAAAGAACTGCATTGCTTTGGAACCATACACCTCTTGGGTCAGACAGAGAGCTGCTGTGTACTTGATGCCGTACGATCATCTGAGACCTACACCGTTGGATGTGGCTGGGCCTTCAACCCTCCCTACCCAACGTGTAGAGGAGTTGAGAGAAGAAGACCTTTCACGTGCTTGGATCCGTGAAAGAGAAGAATTGCTTCAGCAGCTCAAGGAGAAGGACGCTATGATTGAGTTCCTCGAGCACCGAGTGATCGACGACCCGAACGACACTTGGACTTCTCTGCTTCCTCAGTCATCCAAATTCTGGAAGAGGAGGTATGATCGACTTGCAAAGGAGAAAGCAGACATGGAAGCGGCCTATGAGAGAGAGATCAAGAAGCTGTGTACTTCTCGTCTTCCAGCATCCCGAGCTTCTAGGGATCCATAGGATGTTATTTGCCTTTTCTCTTTGTAATAATAAAAAACGTTGTACTTCTTTGTCTCAATATATTGAATGAAATATTTTCCATGAGCAATTAAAATGTTTAACTATTCAAAATATTGCAAAATAATACCCTGAGGGTTCCTTGAAAACAAAGCATCTGCACAAGCATTTCATGCATCATTTTTGCATAAGCAGGTACTCCTTTTCTGGTCTTCTTGTCCTAACTGTGTTCTTCATTTATTTTGAAGACAAGCTGACTCACCGGTATTATACGCGAGTCAACTCTGCGAGAGTCATGGAGCAACTAGAACAAGAGAGCAGAGAATTGAAGGAAGAAGTCGCCAGGCTTGGCGCTTTGATGGAGCAACTCCTCGCTGCTCAGAATCAACCTGCTCCGACGCCCGCAACTCCCGTTCAGAGGACAGTCATCTCAGAGGTAGCCACTTCGACTGTGCCAGCCAGTGCCCCAGTGCCCAATGCTATGCCAGCCGGGTTCCCGTGGGGAATGCCTCCAGGTTTTATGCCGAATATTCCCGCGCCAACATTTGCTCACATGCCGGCATCTAGCCCGGTCCCTGTTCCCGCTCCTCCTGTCGTGCATACCATGCCAAGGGTAGACGACACCATCTATCACTCCGAGCCATCTGAGGGCCCGGACGTTTATGAAAAGATGGACGCCATGAACGACCAATTCCTCGAGCTGAGAAAGGAATTGAAGACCCTTCGAGGTAAAGATTTCTTCGGTAAGTCTGCAGCCGAGTTATGCCTTGTTCCCGGTGTGAAGATACCGATCAAGTTCAAAGTGCCTGACTTTGAAAAGTACAAAGGGAACACCTGTCCACTCGCTCACCTGGTCATGTACGCCAGGAAGATGTCGACTCAGACAGATAATGATCAGCTTCTGATTCATTATTTTCAAGATAGTCTGTCCGGTGTCGCGCTCAGATGGTACATGAGCTTGGACAGTGCCAACATCAGATCCTTCAATGACCTTGGCGAAGCTTTCGTCAAGCAATATAAGTACAACGTCGATATGGCGCCTGACCGAGATCAACTCAGGTCCATGTCGCAGAAGGACAAAGAAACGTTCAAGGAGTACGCCCAGAGGTGGCGAGAGCTGGCAGCTCAAATCACTCCACCGCTAGAAGAGAAGGAAATGACCAAGATCTTTCTGAAGACTCTTGGCTCATTCTATTATGAGCGGATGGTAGCAAGCGCTCCCTCTGACTTCACCGAGATGGTGAACATGGGGATGCGTCTCGAAGAAGGTGTCCGTGAAGGACGGTTGGCGAAAGATGATAGCTCTTCCTCTAAACGGTATGGGGCGTTTAAGAGGAAAGAAGGGGAAGCACATGTTGTGCAATCTCAACCCAAACATAGAAGACCCTCTGTTCAGAGGAAGCCTGCACGACATGCCAGTCATCAGCACCAGGTGGCTCACATAGCACCTGTATTCAAAGACAATGCTCAGCAACATCAGCAATACCAGCATCAACAGTATCAGCATCAGCAACAATATCAACAACCTCAGTACCAACAACAACAGTCTCGTCCACAGCAACAGGCTTACCAGCCTCGTGGTAGCACAAGTAATCAAGCGAATGTGAGTTATGATAGGAAGAAGATCAGTTTTGATCCAATTCCCATGTCTTACGCAGAGTTATATCCCTCTCTAATAGAGCGGAAGCTAATTACTCCAAGAGATCCTCCGGCTATACCGATCAACCCTCAGTGGTGGTATAAGCCTGACCTGCACTGTGTCTATCATTCTGGCGCTCCGGGCCACGATATAGAGAATTGTTTTCAGCTGAAGACCAAGGTTCAGGACCTTGTGAGATGTGGTATTCTGAGTTTTGAAGATTCAGGTCCAAATGTCACCAAGAACCCATTGCCTTCGCATGGGAAGTCTGTCAATATGATTCAGGAATGCCTTGGGAAGTACAAGGTCAGATATGTGAGCCACATCAGGCAGTCGTTGGTTGAATTACATCGGATGTTGTGTCAGTACAGCTACTTGGAGCATAACCACGACAAGTGCCGCGTCTGCTTGGTTAACCGTTTGGGTTGCGATCAAGTACGCAAAGAGCTTCAACAGTTGTTGAATGAGGGTACCATTGAGATTCTGCAGAATCGCAATGTTGACAAAGTTGAGCCTGAAGTGAATGTCATCTCGCCAGTGTTCAAGCTGCCTGAGCCCGTTGTTATTCGTTACAATAGTAACAAGGCTTCCCCTTCTTTGATCATTAAGCCTGCCGGCCCTGTGCCCTACTCATCTGATAAAGCTGTGCCATTCTGAATAGGGGCAGCTGTAGCACCTCAAATTTGCACCTATCATTGTACATACCATTTCATATCAGGTCATAGCATATCATGATCCATTGCATAGCATTTGCATTGTCCCCAGTTGCCTCAAGAGCAAGCAAAGCAAGAATTAGGTCAAACTGATCAGGAGATCAGTCAACCAAGCAAGCAAGGTTGTTCCTCAAGGAATCAAAGCCCTGGGGTTTGTCCAACAAGTTCACATGACTTGGAGGTCCATTTGAAGTGTTCAAGTCAAGGGTTGGATGTTCAGAAGTCATCAAGTCATGCACAGACAGTCAAAAAACCTAAAAAGTCAAGGACAGTCAACAATCAGTCAAAGCAGTGGATGGTGGCCATTCTTGTGGAATTTGGGCACCATGGTCAATAATCAAGAGTTCACACAACTTGGGACATCATTTGAAGTCAAGGTCTCAAGGAATTAGGGTTTGGAATTCATCAGAAGTGCACAGTCAGTCCAAAACCCTAGAAAAGTCAAAGTTGGTCAACTGTGGTTGATTTTATGGTTTTGATGGATGGAAATGGTTTGAGAGAGCTTATTCATGTCCTAATAGGCCTCATATATCATAGCAATCAACCTCATTGAAGAATTTGAAGCCAATCAGAAAACTTCCAAAAATAGAAACTGGACCTGTAATTTCAACTGCCAAAAATGGAAACTTCTTGATCCTCAACTTGCATCATGATACAAGCTTCAAATGAAATTTTGCCCAACATGAAAGTTGAAGATCTTGTTCTCCCATTTTCAAAAAGTCCAAGAACTCTCAAATCCCATGTATGGTTGTCAAGATATGATCAATTCAATTTCAAAAATTTGTGAACTTCGAAGGGCCATATCTCTCAAACCATAAGGCCAAATTTGGTGGGGTTTTTTCCTACAAACCACATTTTTCCTCCTCTTTCCAAAAATGTAAACATCATGAACCAAAACCTTACCAATCAAAATGGCATTTTTTGACCTTTTGCATTTAAAATTCAAGTTTGACTCAAGTTTGACTTTTTGATTTAAACACTTTTGACACAATTGGCCAATTGGGATTCATTTTAAATGGTATTTGCAACATGTTCCAAGCTTAAAATCATGCTCATGCTTTCATCATATCACCATTTTGTGCATAGGTGCAAAATTGGCAAATGATGCATTTTGATTCATGTGAGTGAAACAAGTTAACCTTTCCTTGAACAAACTTAAAACAGATGGATTAAAGGACATTTGCTGCCTGTACCAAGCCCAATTCGTGACAGACTACACCTCCTTTTTCACTTGTGCAAGAATTAGCAAAATTGCAATTGGTCATTTTGAGCTAAGCAAGATTAATCATTTCATTAAGCCATGCTAAACAGGGATATTTAAGCTCATTTTCTGTCAGATTTCAACCCTAGACACAGCAGCCACACAACAGAAAATACTCTCTTCTCTCATCTTGCATTTTGCTCGATTTGATTTTTCTGCTAAAAAGCTTCAAGCACCACGAGCCTTTCTACTTTGTTCCTTCATCTGGACACCCTGTGGAACCTCTTTCGAGCACAGCTCACCACCTGCACAACATTTTCAACTCTGTTTTCCTCGACCACTCTTCCATGGTAGTTGGGATTTAAAGTTGAATGGAGCAAGTTTGAGCTCAAAAAACTTCATCATCCATCACTTGGAGCTTGGACCTTTGACTGTTTGAGCTGACAGCATTCAAAACATCACTGCATCTCAACTTTTCTGCAGAAATCAAGTAAATTTCGACCTCTTTATTTTGTTAAATTGTTGCATGTTTTGGAAAGATCTTTGGATGCTGAATTCACTGATAGCTTTAGTTTTGAGAATGGCTGACTCTATGAAAGTTATGTTGGTTTGAAAGTTAATGCTCGATTTTGTTTTTGTTTGTTTCTTCGTGAGTAGTTGGATTTAGTGATTATGAGTCATGTATTGTTGGTGTGTGATGTTGGCTGGTTAGAATAGTGCATTCATTTCTCATTTCTGGAAAATTTTCGATTTGAGCTTGTTAAGGATGATGAAGATCATACTGTGTTTAAACTTTTGCTCTGCCCAGAAATTTCTCATGATCATGTTTGGTTTGTCGATTAGTTGATGTTGCATAATGATGTTGCTTCATGGCCATGCTAGATTGTTGATGCTGGTTACGTTTTTTGTTCATGTCGATGGATGGTGTTGTTTGAAAATGAGCTGATGTTGTTGCTGTTTCTTAAACCCTAAGTCTTTTTTTTAAAACCCAGAAAGTTGAATGATGATTGGCTGTTGTTGCTTCTGTTACTATTCCATTGAAAATGAGCCAATAGAAACATTTCCCGTGCCCATCTAAAACACAGCCGTTTTGTTAAGTGGCGCGCTATATTACAAATATGCCACTGGTCAACCCCTGTTTGACCATTCATTCATGTTTTTTGCTCATGTTATTCCAAGTTCATCACTCCACTTCCATAATTCATATTTAATTCATCTCAACTCCAAAAATTATGGGATTTTTTGCATTGTGACCTGCTGGATGTCTAGTTTTTTACCATGATTTTTAATATTTTTTCTGATCATTGGATTTTAATTGGCTCTAGGGTTTGTGTTATGTGACCAAAAATTGTACCCTTTTCCATTTCAATTGTGAAATACTCATGTTGCATCTTTTGGTTCTGAAATTTTTTGTGGTAAAACTAGACACATTCACCTTTGTTTTGATATAAAGTTTGTGCATTTATCATATGTGGTATGTGAGCTTTGATTTTTTGAAGTTAGGTGTTACATTTGGTGTCACAACATGAATGTGCATTTTCCCAATTTTTGTTAACATGCTTCCTTACATCCAAATGACCCCAAATTTTGCATGATCCCTCCCTTACATGTCTAGTTCATGTGTGATTTTTCCTGGAATTGATTGTGCTGTTTTCCATTTATTTGAGAATTTTCTTCCCTGCCTAGTCAAATGTTGACTTTTTGTGCTACACATTGCCAAATCATTTGGGAAATTCTCATACCATATTGTATGATCATGAAATTTCATATGTGATAACTAGACATCTTGAGCTTTGCATTGGTGTTAATCTCATCCATTTCTCATCTGTTTTCAATTTGATATGATTTTTTGAAGTTGACCCATGTTTGTTGACTTTCATTGTGCTTACTTGAAATTGTGTCGACTTCATGATTTTAATTGACTGCCTTCCTCTCATCCAAATGCCATGAAATTTGACATGCTTGCCATGCTAGATGATAGGATTGAATGTGATTTATTTGATGATTTTTGAAAATGTTTGGGTTGACTTTTGATGCAAGTCATTCTGTTGACTTCTTTGAGCTTTCATTTGCCTTACTTTGACTTCAAATGTTCATGAAATGACAATGATGCATGATATGATTGTGAATCCAATTGGGATAGCTTCTTAAATGTTTGACTTTGACTTTGGTTGACTTTTCTTTGCTGTTTTGACTTTTTCTTTCATCCTTGACCCTAGGCTAGTCCTAGTGGTCTTTTGAGCTTACAATTGAGTTCCTGTTTCAGGTTAAGCACCAATGCCTCAAAGATCATTCAAACTTGTTTGAACTTGATTGTTTATCATATGCTAACCTTTGTTTTGTAGGTTTGACTCATGTGTTTGAGTCTTGTGCCTTGCACAGTTGACCATCTGTGTTGACTGTTTACCAATTCCTTTTGATTTAAACTTTTGAATTGTTTGCTGATTGTTTTGACTTTTTCAGGTACTTTAGTTGCTTAAGTTCTCTGAACTTGATTTGCTTTGCTTTTTAGCAACTTGCTTGAGGTATAATCTCTTTTACTTCATGTAGTCTGGAGACCCGGCCTGTTACTTGGCCGGGCAAACTGTCTGAAGTCCTCCTTAAGAGGCGATGCTTGTGTATGTTTAATTTGTCCTTGTACAGAGTCAAAGACCTCCTAAGTGAAGAGGCAATTGGCAGAACCCAAGGGATAAGCAACCTATCCCCTGCTATTCAGTGTGTCTTCTGTTTTGCTCACACCACTGTGTTGATGCATTACAGATAAAAACCCAAGATCTTGTGCAACTGCACAGTTGAGTCAGTATCAAATGTGTAGAAGGGTTCCCACTTTCTGAACCCACACATTCTTGTCAAATGCTCTCCCAGGCCAGGGATAGAAGCAATGAGGCACACCCCTCATCTCCTTTCATCTGCTTCACCTTAGCCCCTCAATGGCAAGGTTAAGAGCACACTTACCCTATTCCAGTTGGCCCTAGTGCCTAACCCTTGTGTGAGCCTCTTGTATGCATATAGAGTGTGCTTCCTGTGATTGCCTGTTTGCTTTGCCTCTTTAGGTTTGGTTTAGACTTGCCCTTGTGCAAGGTAGGTTGTGCTTGACTTGCTTCCTGTGCAAGTCAAGTCTGTGTGGCTTACTCCCTGTGTGAGCCATGCTTAGAGTTGTTCCGCCGAACTACGGCAACTCTGATTCTCATGTCCAGGTGAGATACGTAGGCACGAGACGCGATGTCTTGTCGAGTTTGACTAACCACTAACACTTTCTCTTCTCTCGCCCTCGTTGCGATTGAGACCTTTCTTTTCTCTCGCCCTCGTTGCGATTGAGACCTCCCCTTTCTCTTGCCCTAGTTGCAATCGAGACCCCCCTTGCTTCCTGTGCAAGTTAGGTTAGGTGTGGCTTGCTTCCTGTGCAAGTCATGTCTAGGATAGGTTGGCCCTTGTGCCATTTAGCTAGAAACCTTAACTTAGGGTTGACTTTGCATGACAACATCTAGGCTCGAGTCGTAGTCTCCCTAGAGTTGTGTCTCCCTCTGTTATCTGGTTAGGCTAGATCCTTGTCCCTGCGTAGGGGAACTACATCGCCCTGATCTTCATACCAGATGAAGTATGTAGGCAGGAGATTGAGCTGATCTCTCCGGGCGCCCTTTTTCTCTTTTCACCCTTCGTGTCTTAACCACCCTTGTGTGTGTTCTGGTTGGAGTCCGACATAAGTCCAGCGATTGGCAGTTGGTTTCCTGTGTGCGTTTTCTGGTTCGGATGCTGATGTAAGTCCAACGATTGGCATTCAGGCTCCACGTTTGCCTGTGTTTGTGTTTGTTTGCGTGCGTGTCAGCCGAGCTACGAATGCTCTGATTCTTCTCTCGTCCGAGAAGATACGTATGCATAGGATGCGACATCCTAGCGAGCATGTGTCGTTTCCCCAGTCCGAACTACTTCGACTCTGATGTCTATGCCTGATAGACTAAGTAGGCCCAGGATGCGACATCCTGCCGAGTCAGTTTCAGTCAGTTTCTTGTGTCTCTTTCAGCCAGTGTGTGTGAGTATTTGAGCAGTGTTTAGCAACCGTTTTCCTTCCTTTTGTGCGTGGATCCCGTAGAGTACTACGGATGCGTAGGGTGCCTAATACCTTCCCTTCGCATAACCGACTCCCGAACCCATCCTCTTTGGTCGCGAGACCATGTTCTTTCCTAGGTTTACTTCGAGCGTTTCCTTTCCCTCTTTTGGGATAAATAACGCACGGTGGCGGCTCTGTTGTTTCTTTCTTTTCCCGCCGGTTTTTCGCGTGATGCGACAGCTGGCGACTCTGCTGGGGATAATAGAGAAGTTGACCTATGCTGGTCCATCTTCCCTGAGCGAGTCTCTCCTAGCGCTCTCTAGGATTAGGTCAAACTGATCAGGAGATCAGTCAACCAAGCAAGCAAGGGTGTTTCTCAAGGAGCCAAGGCCCTAGGGTTTGTCCAACAAGTTCACATGGCTAGAGGGTCCATTTGAAGTGTTCAAGTCAAGGGTTGAGGGCTCAAAGGTCATCAGTCAATGCATAGCCAGGCAAAAACCCTAGAAAGTCAACAGTCAGTCAAAGCAGTGGATGGTGGCCATTCTTGTGGAATTTGGGCACCATGATCAATAAT
Source organism: Lathyrus oleraceus (assembly GCF_024323335.1). Classification (NCBI taxonomy): domain Eukaryota; kingdom Viridiplantae; phylum Streptophyta; class Magnoliopsida; order Fabales; family Fabaceae; genus Lathyrus; species Lathyrus oleraceus. Next base: position 26,777,030 of record NC_066580.1, on the reverse strand, counting down.
CAAGAGTCCATACAACATGGGACATCATTTGAAGTCAAGGTCTCAAGGAGTTAGGGTTTGGAATTCATCAGTTCATGCACAGACAGTCCAAAACCCTAGAAAAGTCAAAGTTGGTCAACTGTGGTTGATTCTATGGTTTTGATGGATGGAAATGGTTTGAGAGAGCTTATTCATGTCCTAATAGGCCTCATATATCATGGCAATCAACATCATGGAAGAATTTGAAGCCAATCAGAAAATTTCCCAAAATAGAAACTGGACCTGTAATTTTAACTGCCAAAAATGGAAACTTCTTGATCCTCAGCTTGCATCATGATACAAGCTTCAAATGAATTTTTTCCCAACATGAAAGTTGAAGATCTTGTTCTCCCATTTTCAAAAAGTCCAAGAACTCTCAAATCCCATATGTGGTTTGCAAGATATGGTCAAATCATTTTCACCAATTTTTGAACTTCAAATGAGCATATCTCATGATTCCTTTGGCCAAATTTGGTGGGATTTTTTCCTACAATCTCCATTTAACACTATCTTTCCAAAAATTCATTCATCATGTCCTAAAACCCTACCATTCAAAATGGCATTTTTTGACCTATTTCATTTAAAAATCAAGTTTGACCAATGGTTGACTTTTTGATTTATTGATCTTTTCACCATTTGGCCAATTGGGATTTGTCTCATATGTCATTTGAAACTTGTTCCAAGCCCTAACTCATGCACATACCATTACCATACCACTATTTTGACCAAAGGTGCAAAATGGGAAATTTTGCAAATAGCTTCATTTGAGCAAGGCAAGGTTAGCAATTTATGTGCAGACTTCAAACAGCAAAAACTTGGTCTGTTTACAGCCTGTATCAAGCCCATTCGTGGCAGTCCATTACACCTCCATTTCCATTTGCTCACAATTAGTAAAAATGCAAAATGCTTCATTTAGCATAAACAAGTTTACCACTTGATTAAGCCTTGCTAAACAGTCATATAAAAGCTTCACTTCTGCTCATTCCAACCCTAGACACAGCTGAAAACACACAGAAAACCTCCATTCTCTCGATTTGGCATCTGAACCAAAACTGATTTTCTGCACAAAATTTCCAAAACCTTCGAGTAACCTTTGGTTGATTCATCACATGGACATCATCTAGAAGTGATTTGTGGCATTAAACCTCAACTGTGCTGCAGCATATCTCTCTGTTTTCCTCAAGCTCTCCCAATGGCAGATCGTGATTTATTCATCTCCAAGCATTCTTGAGCTTAAAGAACTTCATCATCCATCAACATAAAGCACAAGGGCCATCTGTTTCGAGCTGCATCCATCAGAACACCACTGCATCTCATTTTTCTTCAAAAACAAGTAAGTTTTCGACTATCTTCATTCTCCAATCCATGCTATGTGTTAAGTGGGTCTTTGAATGCTGGTTTGAATGCAACTTGTATCATCCAAAATGGTTAACTATATCATGAGAAATCTGGATTTTATCTTGTGCACTCAAATATGTTTTCCATCGATTTGGTTAGTTTAGGATGAGCTAGTGAAAATGAACACCATATTTGTGATGCTTGATGTATGCTGATGCTTTTGACATGCTTACATTTAAATTCTGGGCATTTTGAATTTTTGAGTTGCATGAAGGTGATGAAGATCATACTGCTGTTCATAAACCCTAACATGTTTTCCAGAAATCCTGTTGCATATGCATGTGTGTTGGCCACTATTGTCGCTTGTGATTGCATGATGTGTTGCATTGCCATGTTGTTGTATGATGCTTGGTCGAATCTTGCTTGTTGACTTCATGAAATCCCATGCCTGGCTGCTGTTAAACCCTAGGGTTTTTGTTAAACCCAGAACTTTGAACATCGATTGGCCGTGCACTGTTCCATTGGCTGGTAGCCAATCACAACATTTCGTTGTGTGTACCAAAACGCAGCGTTTTGGATTAGTGGCTCGTTATTTACAAATATGCCACGCTGACCATTGTTGACTCACTAAAACCATGTTATTTGATCATGCTTGCTCCAATTATTCATCCAACTTGAAAAATTCATTTCTCTCTCAAATTTCATCCAAAAATCATGAAATTTTTTCCATCATCTTCACATGGATGTCTAGTATTTGATTATGATTTTTTTAATTAATTTTTCATTGGCTGGATTTTAATTGGTAATTGGTTTCCTAACATGTATGCACATTTGACACCCTTTGCAATTTCAATTGTGAAATACTCATGATGTATCCATTGCCCCTGAAACTTTTTGTGGTGAAACTAGACTCATTTACCTTTGTCTCCATATAGAGTTTATGCATTTATCATTTGTGGTTTGTGAGTTACAAATTGTTGAAGTGAGGTGTTGCATTTGGTGCTACATGAATGATATGCATTTTCCCAATTTTTGTTCACATGCTTCCTTACATCCAAATGACCCATTTTTTTGCATGAATCATCTATCACATGTCTAGTTTGTGTATGAATTTTCTTGGAATTAACCATGCTGTTTCCAATTTATTTGAGAATTTTCTTCCCTGCCTAGTCAAATGTTGACTTTTTGTGCTACACATTGCCATTTCATTTGGGAAATCCTCATACCATATTATATGATCATGAAATTTCATATGTGATAACTAGACATCTTGAGCTTTGCATTGGTGTTAATCTCATTCATTTCTCATCTGTTTTCAATTTGATATGATTTTTTGAAGTTGACCCATGTTTGTTGACTTTCATTGTGCTTACTTGAAATTATGTTGACTTCATGATTTTCATTGACTGCCTTCCTCTCATCCAAATGCCATGAAATTTGACATGCTTACCATGCTAGATGTTAGGATTAAGTGTGAATTATATGATGATTTTTGAAAATATTTGGGTTGACTTTTGATGCAAGTCATTCTGTTGACTTCTTTGAGCTTCCATTTGCCTTACTTTGACTTCAAATGTTCATGAAATGATGATAGTGATTGATATGCATGTGAACCCAATTGGAATTACTTCTTGATTGATTGAATTTGATTTTTATTGAATATGGTTTGCTGTTTTGACTTTTTCATTCACTTTTGACCCTAGGCTTGCCCTAGTGGTCCAGTTACTTACTGTTGAGTTTGTGTTTTCAGGTTGGGCACTAAATGACCATTGAGATCACTTTAATCTGGTTGAGTTTGGTTATATGTCATTGAGCTAACCCTTGTTTTGTAGGTGGCTTGACTCATGTGCTTGAGTCTTGTGCTTGGCACAGTTGGTTATTGGTTTTGATTGTTGTGTACCAATTCCTTTTGCTTTAAACTGTTGAACTGTTTACTGATTGGTTTGACTATTTCAGGTACCCTTAGTTGCTTAAGTTCTCTGAACTTGTTTTGCTTTGCTATTTAGCAAATTGCTTGAGGTATAATTACTTCTTCTTCATGTAGTCTGGAGACCCGGTCTGTTACTTGGCCGGGCAAACTGTCTGAAGTCCTCCTTAAGAGGCAATGCTTGTGTATGTTTAATTTGTCCTTGTACAGAGTCAAAGACCTCCTAAGTGAAGAGGCAATTGGCAGAACCAAGGGATAAGCAATCTATCCCCTGCTATTCAGTGTGTCTTCTGTCTTGCTCACACCATTGTGTTGATGCATTGCAGATAAAAACCCAAGATCTTGTACAATTGTACAGTTGAGTCAGTATCAAATGTGTAGAAGGGTTCCCACTTTCTGAACCCACACATTCTTGTCAAAAGCTCTCCCAGGCCAGGGATAGAAGCTGTGAAGTCTCATCTTCACTCACCTTTCATCTGCTTCACCTTAGCCCCTCAATGGCAAGGTTAAGAGCACCATCACCCATTTCCAGAGGTTTATTTGTTGAGGTTGACATGACCCCTCGACTAAAACCTAACCCTTGTTTGAGCCACTTGCTTGTGTATAGTGTGTGCTATCTGCGCTTGTATGTTTGTTTGACTTGCTTCCTGTGCAAGTTAGGTTTAGTTTAGAGTAATCCTTGTTTGCTCTCGCCCTCGTTGCGATCGAACCTTTTCCTTTCTCTCGCCCTCGTTGCGATCGAACCTTTCCCTTTCTCTTGCCCTAGTTGCAATCGAGACCTTTATCCCTCCGTAGCCGAACTACGGCAACTCTGATTCTCATGTTCAGGTGAGATACGTAGGCACGAGATGCGATGTCTTGCCGAGTTTGACTAACAACTAACACTAACTCTTTTCTCTCGCCCTCGTTGCGATTGAGACCTCCCCTTTCTCTTGCCCTCGTTGCAATCGAGACCCTTGCTTCCTGTGCAAGCCTTGTCTAGGATAGGTTGGCCCTTGTGCCATTTAGCTAGAAACCTTAACTTAGGGTTGACTTTGCATGACAACATCTAGGCTCGAGTCGTAGTCTCCCTAGTGTTGTGTCTCCCTCTGTTATCTGGTTAGGCTAGATTCTTTGTCCCTGCGTAGGGGAACTACATCGCCCTGATCTTCATACCAGATGAAGTATGTAGGCAGGAGATTGAGCTGATCTCTCCGGGCGCCCTTTTTCTTTTTCACCCTTCGTGTCTTAACCACCCTTGTGTGTGTTCTGGTTGGAGTCCGACATAAGTCCAGCGATTGGCAGTTGGTTTCCTGTGTGTGTTTTTTGGTTCGGATGCTGATGTAAGTCCAGTGATTGGCATTCGGGCTCCACGTTTGCCTTTGCCTGTGTTTGTTTGCGTGCGTGTCAGCCGAGCTACGAATGCTCTGATTCTTCTCTCGTCCGAGAAGATACGTATGCATAGGATGCGATATCCTAGCGAGCATGTGTCGTTTCCCCAGTCCGAACTACTTCGACTCTGATGTCTATGCCTGATAGACTAAGTAGGCCCAGGATGCGATATCCTGCCGAGTCAGTTTCAGTCAGTTTCTTTTGTCTCTTTTCAGCCAGTGCGTGTGTGTGTTTGAGCAGTGTTTTAGCAACCGTTTTCCTTCCTTTTGTGCGTGGATCCCGTAGAGTACTACGGATGCGTAGGGTGCCTAACACCTTCCCTTCGCATAACCGACTCCCGAACCCATCCTCTTTGGTCGCGAGACCATGTTCTTTCCTAGGTTTACTTCGAGCGTTTCCTTTCCCTCTTTTGGGATAAATAACGCACGGTGGCGGCTCTGTTGTTTCTTTCTTTTCCCGCCGGTTTTTCGCGTGATGCGACAGCTGGCGACTCTGCTGGGGATAATAGAGAAGTTGACCTATGCTGGTCCATCTTAACTGAGCGAGTCTCTCCTAGCGCTCTCTAGGATTAGGGTTTTGGTTGCTTTGTGCTGTTATTTTTTTTTGCATTCATTGTATATATGTGCATTTATTGTTTGCATTTATTGTGTACACTTATGTTTGCATTCATATTGATTATTCATTCTGCCTGGCTGGTTGTTTGTTTTTCTTTGTGGGGTGGGAGTCAGTTGAGATGAGTTCTATACCCGAACTCGAGTGCACTCTAGGATAGGAGAATGGCATAGTCTTGTTGACTGGTGTGGAGTATTCCTTAGCCAGTTGACTTGCGAGACCATTCACTTGGTGGAGGTCATGTTGAACTAATAATGTCACACAAGTTATTTGTGGTTAGGCATTATTCTTTCAATCATGTGCCGCAGAAGCCAAGGACCTTAGTTTACCAAACCCATCTTGGCCTATTTTTAGGACCGTAGTGCGGAGGTCGTTCAGATGTCAGTTCTGATACGATTGTTACGCGATACTACACTCATAAGAGTTTCTCTTGAGAATATTCTTGGAATACGAGTATTCGTTCCTCCGATAATATTCGAGAGATGGAACGATGATTATGGGAACCTCTGATAGAACATGTCTGGCAGGTTTAAACCCTAGTACACTCCCTTTGGGTGGTTCTTAACCGAGACTCCATGCTCGTGACTCTCAGCAAACCCATGATTCGTGGTTGAGTCGTTCAAACATTGTTAATATCAATGGATCCCGGATCAGGTGTAAAACCTAAGATCCACCAAAGCGGCTGGTTGATATTAAGGATGTTTGAGCTGGTTCATGTACCGTTAATATCAATGGAACTTGGGTGTCGATAAGGTGAAAACCTAAATCCACCAAAATGGATGATTGATATTAGGGATACAATGAGCTTTCCCACGACCTTTGTTTGGCGTGCTTTGCTTGATCCTTGAGTGTGTTTGTTGCATTCATGCATTCATACATTCATCTGCATCCATATCAAGAGAAGAAAAAGAAAATTTTCAAGGAACTCAAAGGAGTTTATTTGCAAAAATTTCAAGACATGAAAAAACCGGGAAAATTTTTTCACCTGATATATCTGATGAGATGTTCTCATAAATGATCAAAATGCTAAATATTTCAAAGTTTGCAAATAAAACCCTCGAGTTCCTTTGAAATAAAAACAAGCATATGCATAAACACTTCATGCATCATTTGCATCAGCGGGTGTTCTGTTCCGGTCTCCCGTCCTGTGGTCTGACCCTGCGATCTTCATTTATTTTGAAGACGCACTTTGCCGGTATTATACCAGAGCCATCTCTACCAGATTGATGGATCATCCTGAGCAAGAGAATCGTGAACTCAGAGAGATATTTGCCAGACTTTGTACTGTTAATGGATTTATTCCTGGTTAACCGATCCCGGGCTGGCATTGGCTACTGTTCTGGGGCATGCAATGAGCAAGATCTGTTCAAGAGTGGAGGATTCATCCATGACGATCAACCTGAAGAAGAGGATGCTGCTATCTTGGAAGAGGACGCAGAGGACTTGAACAATTTCATCATTCCTGGTGGTGTCTGTCACAATTGGGTCACTGTGGGCGTTCCTACAGTTGTTCATAAGTCAGAGTAACAATCACTTTGTTTAAAAACCCTTCTCCCATGCCAAAAGGAGAAGTGATGGCATTGTTGGCAACATTTTGTGCAATGATATTTTCATTCAAATAAATTCATGTTAAACATTTGTTTTTCCAATTGTTTTCCCTTTTCACTTTTGCATGAAATTGGTGATCACAAAAAACCTTTAAAAACAAGAATAAAAGCAATCTTTTCATCTGCATAACGATTGTCTTGTTTGTTTTTCAAAGAGCTTTTCATATCAAAATCTTTATGCAGGTTGTTTCTCAAACCCATTGAACATAATGATCGGACGTCATCTCCCAATTTTGAATTCCCTGTATTCGAAGCGGAAGAAGACGATGTTGAAGGGATTCCTGACGGTATTTCCCGATTTCTTGAGCAAGAAAAGAAGATCATACTCAGCTGCATCTCGAGAATCAGCAGAACAGCCAACTGGGGCATTTATCAAAAAAAAAGAGAAAAAGAAAAAAGAAAGAGGAGGGTGCAAAATCAAAAGAAATCAAAAGAAAGCAAAATCAAAAGCAAAATCAAAAGAAAAAAAACAAAAGAAAGATAGCACCCTCAAAGTCCCAAGTTGACTGATGGTGAATCCAATCGAAAAGAAAAGATCAATTGCCATGTGTCATGGTCAGTTATATCAGCAGAGAGTGACGAAAGCATTCGACTAGAAGGTCGAGTCTCGAGTTCTGAGAAAATGACCTTGTGCTCAAGAAAGTCTGGTCTTTCGTGCCCGATTCCAGGGGCAAGTGAACTCCAAGCTAAGAACGTCCATACGTTTTCAAGAGAGCCTCTTCAGGCAATGTTTTAACACTTACATCAATGGATAAATAAGTTCACTCGTCCTGGGGATTCTGATGCAGTCAAGAAATACTTCGCCTAAAACAAAAAAAATCAAAAGCTCGCTAAGTCGAACGCCCCAAAGGGCGACTTAGGCAAAAAGGAGCGTCTCGGTGGATTGAAAACCCGAAAGGGCGATCCAGGCAAAAGTTAGAGACATTGAAAAAGAATTTACATCCCGCTAGATTGAACACCTCACACTGGGGCAATCTAGGCAAAAATTAGGGATTTGGCAAGTAACTGCATCTTGACAAGACTGTGCTGTACATCTGTCATCCGTCAGGGATTCTCGATTCGTCGTCGACTGAGGCTCTGAATACATTGAAAATTCAGAATGGTAGAGGAAAGGTCATTATGTTCAATGTAGCCCTCTCCAATATATATCACCGATTTCAAACTTGTACAGATCTATGGAGTCTCGCCCTTTGCAGACTACCATTCCATCACGTCAATTTGAGCTTTTAGCCAATTATTTGCATTCTTATTTGTTTCAACTCAACAAATGTTTTGCATGTTTTAATTGATAAAGTATCATTGTTTTCAAAATAAACAAATTTTTCAAAAAAATTGTTCTTAAACAAAGTGAACATTCACAATGATGGAAGAATACTTAGGAGACCCACAGTGCTCTCCCGGGGGTGGTATGATTACCAACAGGTAAGACATTTGTTCGTATCTCGAGCATGACTGTATCTTTGTCCTGCAGAACCTCGTATGGTCTCTCCTCAGTGAAGTTGCTCGATGCAGTGTTGTTTGAAGTTGTTCATCTTCATGTTCCCGGCAGTACAGATTTCTTCCTCCAAATCCCTGTTAGCTCTATGGTGGGGCATCCCCAGTAGAGTGCTGTTTGAGCCCTATCGTGGGGCATCCCCGGCAAGTTTGCCGTTTCGGACATTATTGTGGGGCAGCTCCCCTAGCAGAGTGTTTATTGAAGACTGCAACTTTCCTCTCTCCAGCAGAGTAGTCTTCCTCTCTCCCTCAGCATGGGTGCTTTTCTTGGAAGATTCAGTATTCGGTGAATTGACATCCCAGTACTATGTCATGCCCTCAGATGGATCCCCCAGCGGAGTTGTTGGCATGATGAGCCTTATCAATGCCTATGTATCCTCATCAGAGATCTGGTTGCTCCTTGGTATCTCCGATTTCCAGCACGAGTTGTTGTGGCGGGTACGCCTGAATGTTGAACTCTGTTCTCCGGTTGTGACTGACGATCCCTCCGGAAGCCTCTGGTGGCCTTCCTCCCCTGCAGGATGAGTGTTCCCCGATATCCCAGTCCCCAGTGGATTTTCTTTGCTCTCTGGTGGCTTTGGTTTTCTCTCCGGACGGTTGATTCCCGGACCTGTGTGCTGAGCATGTCTGTTTGTCAACATTCATCATGCATAATGCATGCATGCATAATCATAGCTTTTGGATACTCATGTTGCAGCTGTTGCCGGGTATCTGTTGTTTTTGCTTCTTGCTATTTGGTGATACAGATCTCTCCAGTATATTTTCCTCAGGCAAATACGGGTGTGTCCGATCTCTCCATGTAGAGTCTACCCCTTAAGCAGGAAGTGTCTACCCTTTCCTGCCATTTCCCCACTGAGATACATCCTCGTGGATGACGATTGATTCCGTTCCCTCCCTACACGGGATGGGTTTTTCCCTATTGAGTTCTTTCCTCATTAGGATGAGTCTTGTTTCAGTCTGCCTTTTTGGATCAATCCTGAATTGGCTTCCTATTGGCTGTCTCTTGTGCTTCCCTGGGGCATAAATGAATAGTCGCTCACTAACCGGCATTCATTCATCTTATCCTCAGTGGAATTTGTTGGCCTCTACCTACAAACCGGTAGTTGTAAGTCCTATCTTTGTGGTTTTCTACCCACTAGCTGGTAGTTGTAAAATCCCACTTTCACCCCCTAGCAGAGGTAACCTTTGTGGTTCATTCTGTTTGTGGGCCTCTACCTACGAACCGGTAGCTGTAAGTCCTATCTTTGTGGTTTTCTACCCACTAGCTGGTAGTTGTAAAATCCCACTTTCTTCCCCTTGTTGGAATTAACCCTTTGTGCTCATCCCGATGATGACTGGTTACTTTTCCATTGGCTTCTACCTACGACCCGATAGTTGTAAGTCCTACCTTTGTGGTTTTCTACCCACTAGCTGGTAGTTGTAAAATCCCACGTTCTCCCCTTGTTGGAGATAACCCTTTGTGCTCATCCTATCGATGACTGGTTACTTTTCCGTGGTTTTCTGCCTACAAACCGGTAGATGTAATCCCCTCTTTGCGGTATTGATATTCTTTCCCCTCTGGATACTTGCCTTGATCAAGCAGTACTGTCCCCATTGGGTCTTCCCCTTCTTTTTGGATATTTGCTCCGAGTTAGCAACTTTATCCTCTTTTGATTGGTCATCTTTTGCATACCTAGTCCTGGTACTGATGCTTTTCTTTTCGGTCGATTATTCATTTAACAACCTACAACCCGGTTATGGATAATCTTCCATGCGAGGTTATTATCTACGTTTTGACGGCTGTAGATAATATATCTCATGCACTATTTGGTCAATCTTTCGATTGTTATCACCAGCAGAGTAAGATTCGTATTCCTTGTGGAATCGAATGTCCATCCTTTAACAAGTTTGCCTTCGCTCTCTTCAGGATGTTTTCGGTCGATTATTCGTTTAACAACCTACAACCCGGTATCCATGGTGTTCCTTCCTGTTTGCGTGACCTTGATCCCCGAGTGGAGCGGGTCTCACGAAATATTTCTCCAGCAGAGTTCATCCCACCAGTGGATTGGACAGGTTTCAGTAGCAGGTCGATACCTGCATCCCCAGCTGAGTTGATTCTACCTGTGAATTATGTGGGTCGTCCTCGGCGGAGTAACAGTTATTCCCCAAAGCAGAGTTTATCGTATCTGAGGTTTGTACAAGCCTTATCCCCAGAAAGTTGCCTGGTTTAGCTTCCCCAGCGGAGCTTTTATTTCCCCAAGCGGAATTTTTGTGGATTGATTGGGCTATCCCCAGCAGTTTACCTTTGCTTTCCCCTAGCAGAGTGGCATTATTACTCCCCAGCGAGTTGCCTTGTCTTCCCCTAGCGGAGTCGTATTATGGGTTCCCCAGCGGTTGTATTGTTCCCCCAGCGGATTTGTATTGAAGATTCCTCAGCACAGTCGTCCTGTACATTTTCCCCGCAGAGTTCTCATCATATTGCATTGCATATAGTAATCATTGCATCCTCAAAACTGCGTAGCATTTCCATCCCATATGGAGCATTACGCCATAGAAAAATTCAAACATATGCATTCATGTGTTCGATACCCCATCAGACCGTATCCCCGGCAGAGGCGGATCATCTTTATTCAAACGTCAGCATCAGGTCTGCTACAATTGCTTCGACAGTATTCAGAATTGATTATCCCCACAGAGGTTTATTTCCTCACCCGATGGTGATAGAGGTTTATTTCCTCACCCGATGGTGACAGAAAGCTTGTTTCTCCCCAGTGAGACCCCCAGCAAGTGTTCAGCCTTGCCTCAACATGTCCCAGATACTGTTCATGTGATACCAGTAAGTGTCATGTCAGTACCCACGTGTGTTTCTTTTTTGGTGTCGGTAAACGCCATTGCTTCGGTGTCGGTAAACATCGAGTCCCACCCAGTCATCGGTAAATGTCTGGTCATTTTTTGGTGTCGGTAAACGCCATTGTTTCGGTGTCGGTAAACATCGAGTCTCATCCAGTCATCGGTAAATGTCTGGTCATTTCTTTTGATGTCGGTAAACATCATCTTTCGATGTCGGTAAACATCGAGTTTCATCCCAGTCATCGGTAAATGTCTGGTCATTCTTTTTGATGTCGGTAAACATCATCTTTCGATGTCGGTAAACATCGTGTCTCATCCCAGTCATCGGTAAATGTCTGGTCTTTCTTTGTTCTTTCGCTAATAAAACCAAGATCCCCAGAAGTCGTCGGTAAACGTCTTATCTGGTATCACAACAAAGATTTTTGTTCCTCCCCACGCGGAGATGCCATCGGTAAATGGCCCAGTTTTCTTCAATATCGGTAAATATTGAATTCCCAGTTGCAGCAGCCATCGGTAAATGGCCTTGATATCGGTAAATATCAGGTTTGCTTTGAAGCCACCATCGGTAAATGGTCTTGCTTCCTTTCTACATCAAATTATTTCCCAGCAACCATCGGTAAATGATTTTGCTGAAGTTGATATCGGTAAATATCAAGTTTCTAACCATCGGTAAATGGTTTTGCTTTTCAGAAGTCTGTTTTCCCCAGCCGCCATCGGTAAATGGTCGTGCTGAAGTTGATATCGGTAAATATCAAGGTTCCAGAAGCTGTCGTGCAGTTTGTCATCGGTAAATGACGCGATTCTCTTTGTATCATATCTAGTCGGTGCAAATTTCTACGGTTCTTTGGTATTCAATCCCTGTTTACCCTGAAAGTCTGACAGCCATTGCCATCATCCGTTCGGGTTCCCAGCTGATTGAATAGGGGCAGCTGTAGCACCTCAAATTTGCACCTATCATTGTACATACCATTTCATATCAGGTCATAGCATATCATGATCCATTGCATAGCATTTGCATTGTCCCCAGTTGCCTCAAGAGCAAGCAAAGCAAGAATTAGGTCAAACTGATCAGGAGATCAGTCAACCAAGCAAGCAAGGTTGTTCCTCAAGGAATCAAAGCCCTGGGGTTTGTCCAACAAGTTCACATGACTTGGAGGTCCATTTGAAGTGTTCAAGTCAAGGGTTGGATGTTCAGAAGTCATCAAGTCATGCACAGACAGTCAAAAAACCTAAAAAGTCAAGGACAGTCAACAATCAGTCAAAGCAGTGGATGGTGGCCATTCTTGTGGAATTTGGGCACCATGGTCAATAATCAAGAGTTCACACAACTTGGGACATCATTTGAAGTCAAGGTCTCAAGGAATTAGGGTTTGGAATTCATCAGAAGTGCACAGTCAGTCCAAAACCCTAGAAAAGTCAAAGTTGGTCAACTGTGGTTGATTTTATGGTTTTGATGGATGGAAATGGTTTGAGAGAGCTTATTCATGTCCTAATAGGCCTCATATATCATAGCAATCAACCTCATTGAAGAATTTGAAGCCAATCAGAAAACTTCCAAAAATAGAAACTGGACCTGTAATTTCAACTGCCAAAAATGGAAACTTCTTGATCCTCAACTTGCATCATGATACAAGCTTCAAATGAAATTTTGCCCAACATGAAAGTTGAAGATCTTGTTCTCCCATTTTCAAAAAGTCCAAGAACTCTCAAATCCCATGTATGGTTGTCAAGATATGATCAATTCAATTTCAAAAATTTGTGAACTTCGAAGGGCCATATCTCTCAAACCATAAGGCCAAATTTGGTGGGGTTTTTTCCTACAAACCACATTTTTCCTCCTCTTTCCAAAAATGTAAACATCATGAACCAAAACCTTACCAATCAAAATGGCATTTTTTGACCTTTTGCATTTAAAATTCAAGTTTGACTCAAGTTTGACTTTTTGATTTAAACACTTTTGACACAATTGGCCAATTGGGATTCATTTTAAATGGTATTTGCAACATGTTCCAAGCTTAAAATCATGCTCATGCTTTCATCATATCACCATTTTGTGCATAGGTGCAAAATTGGCAAATGATGCATTTTGATTCATGTGAGTGAAACAAGTTAACCTTTCCTTGAACAAACTTAAAACAGATGGATTAAAGGACATTTGCTGCCTGTACCAAGCCCAATTCGTGACAGACTACACCTCCTTTTTCACTTGTGCAAGAATTAGCAAAATTGCAATTGGTCATTTTGAGCTAAGCAAGATTAATCATTTCATTAAGCCATGCTAAACAGGGATATTTAAGCTCATTTTCTGTCAGATTTCAACCCTAGACACAGCAGCCACACAACAGAAAATACTCTCTTCTCTCATCTTGCATTTTGCTCGATTTGATTTTTCTGCTAAAAAGCTTCAAGCACCACGAGCCTTTCTACTTTGTTCCTTCATCTGGACACCCTGTGGAACCTCTTTCGAGCACAGCTCACCACCTGCACAACATTTTCAACTCTGTTTTCCTCGACCACTCTTCCATGGTAGTTGGGATTTAAAGTTGAATGGAGCAAGTTTGAGCTCAAAAAACTTCATCATCCATCACTTGGAGCTTGGACCTTTGACTGTTTGAGCTGACAGCATTCAAAACATCACTGCATCTCAACTTTTCTGCAGAAATCAAGTAAATTTCGACCTCTTTATTTTGTTAAATTGTTGCATGTTTTGGAAAGATCTTTGGATGCTGAATTCACTGATAGCTTTAGTTTTGAGAATGGCTGACTCTATGAAAGTTATGTTGGTTTGAAAGTTAATGCTCGATTTTGTTTTTGTTTGTTTCTTCGTGAGTAGTTGGATTTAGTGATTATGAGTCATGTATTGTTGGTGTGTGATGTTGGCTGGTTAGAATAGTGCATTCATTTCTCATTTCTGGAAAATTTTCGATTTGAGCTTGTTAAGGATGATGAAGATCATACTGTGTTTAAACTTTTGCTCTGCCCAGAAATTTCTCATGATCATGTTTGGTTTGTCGATTAGTTGATGTTGCATAATGATGTTGCTTCATGGCCATGCTAGATTGTTGATGCTGGTTACGTTTTTTGTTCATGTCGATGGATGGTGTTGTTTGAAAATGAGCTGATGTTGTTGCTGTTTCTTAAACCCTAAGTCTTTTTTTTAAAACCCAGAAAGTTGAATGATGATTGGCTGTTGTTGCTTCTGTTACTATTCCATTGAAAATGAGCCAATAGAAACATTTCCCGTGCCCATCTAAAACACAGCCGTTTTGTTAAGTGGCGCGCTATATTACAAATATGCCACTGGTCAACCCCTGTTTGACCATTCATTCATGTTTTTTGCTCATGTTATTCCAAGTTCATCACTCCACTTCCATAATTCATATTTAATTCATCTCAACTCCAAAAATTATGGGATTTTTTGCATTGTGACCTGCTGGATGTCTAGTTTTTTACCATGATTTTTAATATTTTTTCTGATCATTGGATTTTAATTGGCTCTAGGGTTTGTGTTATGTGACCAAAAATTGTACCCTTTTCCATTTCAATTGTGAAATACTCATGTTGCATCTTTTGGTTCTGAAATTTTTTGTGGTAAAACTAGACACATTCACCTTTGTTTTGATATAAAGTTTGTGCATTTATCATATGTGGTATGTGAGCTTTGATTTTTTGAAGTTAGGTGTTACATTTGGTGTCACAACATGAATGTGCATTTTCCCAATTTTTGTTAACATGCTTCCTTACATCCAAATGACCCCAAATTTTGCATGATCCCTCCCTTACATGTCTAGTTCATGTGTGATTTTTCCTGGAATTGATTGTGCTGTTTTCCATTTATTTGAGAATTTTCTTCCCTGCCTAGTCAAATGTTGACTTTTTGTGCTACACATTGCCAAATCATTTGGGAAATTCTCATACCATATTGTATGATCATGAAATTTCATATGTGATAACTAGACATCTTGAGCTTTGCATTGGTGTTAATCTCATCCATTTCTCATCTGTTTTCAATTTGATATGATTTTTTGAAGTTGACCCATGTTTGTTGACTTTCATTGTGCTTACTTGAAATTGTGTCGACTTCATGATTTTAATTGACTGCCTTCCTCTCATCCAAATGCCATGAAATTTGACATGCTTGCCATGCTAGATGATAGGATTGAATGTGATTTATTTGATGATTTTTGAAAATGTTTGGGTTGACTTTTGATGCAAGTCATTCTGTTGACTTCTTTGAGCTTTCATTTGCCTTACTTTGACTTCAAATGTTCATGAAATGACAATGATGCATGATATGATTGTGAATCCAATTGGGATAGCTTCTTAAATGTTTGACTTTGACTTTGGTTGACTTTTCTTTGCTGTTTTGACTTTTTCTTTCATCCTTGACCCTAGGCTAGTCCTAGTGGTCTTTTGAGCTTACAATTGAGTTCCTGTTTCAGGTTAAGCACCAATGCCTCAAAGATCATTCAAACTTGTTTGAACTTGATTGTTTATCATATGCTAACCTTTGTTTTGTAGGTTTGACTCATGTGTTTGAGTCTTGTGCCTTGCACAGTTGACCATCTGTGTTGACTGTTTACCAATTCCTTTTGATTTAAACTTTTGAATTGTTTGCTGATTGTTTTGACTTTTTCAGGTACTTTAGTTGCTTAAGTTCTCTGAACTTGATTTGCTTTGCTTTTTAGCAACTTGCTTGAGGTATAATCTCTTTTACTTCATGTAGTCTGGAGACCCGGCCTGTTACTTGGCCGGGCAAACTGTCTGAAGTCCTCCTTAAGAGGCGATGCTTGTGTATGTTTAATTTGTCCTTGTACAGAGTCAAAGACCTCCTAAGTGAAGAGGCAATTGGCAGAACCCAAGGGATAAGCAACCTATCCCCTGCTATTCAGTGTGTCTTCTGTTTTGCTCACACCACTGTGTTGATGCATTACAGATAAAAACCCAAGATCTTGTGCAACTGCACAGTTGAGTCAGTATCAAATGTGTAGAAGGGTTCCCACTTTCTGAACCCACACATTCTTGTCAAATGCTCTCCCAGGCCAGGGATAGAAGCAATGAGGCACACCCCTCATCTCCTTTCATCTGCTTCACCTTAGCCCCTCAATGGCAAGGTTAAGAGCACACTTACCCTATTCCAGTTGGCCCTAGTGCCTAACCCTTGTGTGAGCCTCTTGTATGCATATAGAGTGTGCTTCCTGTGATTGCCTGTTTGCTTTGCCTCTTTAGGTTTGGTTTAGACTTGCCCTTGTGCAAGGTAGGTTGTGCTTGACTTGCTTCCTGTGCAAGTCAAGTCTGTGTGGCTTACTCCCTGTGTGAGCCATGCTTAGAGTTGTTCCGCCGAACTACGGCAACTCTGATTCTCATGTCCAGGTGAGATACGTAGGCACGAGACGCGATGTCTTGTCGAGTTTGACTAACCACTAACACTTTCTCTTCTCTCGCCCTCGTTGCGATTGAGACCTTTCTTTTCTCTCGCCCTCGTTGCGATTGAGACCTCCCCTTTCTCTTGCCCTAGTTGCAATCGAGACCCCCCTTGCTTCCTGTGCAAGTTAGGTTAGGTGTGGCTTGCTTCCTGTGCAAGTCATGTCTAGGATAGGTTGGCCCTTGTGCCATTTAGCTAGAAACCTTAACTTAGGGTTGACTTTGCATGACAACATCTAGGCTCGAGTCGTAGTCTCCCTAGAGTTGTGTCTCCCTCTGTTATCTGGTTAGGCTAGATCCTTGTCCCTGCGTAGGGGAACTACATCGCCCTGATCTTCATACCAGATGAAGTATGTAGGCAGGAGATTGAGCTGATCTCTCCGGGCGCCCTTTTTCTCTTTTCACCCTTCGTGTCTTAACCACCCTTGTGTGTGTTCTGGTTGGAGTCCGACATAAGTCCAGCGATTGGCAGTTGGTTTCCTGTGTGCGTTTTCTGGTTCGGATGCTGATGTAAGTCCAACGATTGGCATTCAGGCTCCACGTTTGCCTGTGTTTGTGTTTGTTTGCGTGCGTGTCAGCCGAGCTACGAATGCTCTGATTCTTCTCTCGTCCGAGAAGATACGTATGCATAGGATGCGACATCCTAGCGAGCATGTGTCGTTTCCCCAGTCCGAACTACTTCGACTCTGATGTCTATGCCTGATAGACTAAGTAGGCCCAGGATGCGACATCCTGCCGAGTCAGTTTCAGTCAGTTTCTTGTGTCTCTTTCAGCCAGTGTGTGTGAGTATTTGAGCAGTGTTTAGCAACCGTTTTCCTTCCTTTTGTGCGTGGATCCCGTAGAGTACTACGGATGCGTAGGGTGCCTAATACCTTCCCTTCGCATAACCGACTCCCGAACCCATCCTCTTTGGTCGCGAGACCATGTTCTTTCCTAGGTTTACTTCGAGCGTTTCCTTTCCCTCTTTTGGGATAAATAACGCACGGTGGCGGCTCTGTTGTTTCTTTCTTTTCCCGCCGGTTTTTCGCGTGATGCGACAGCTGGCGACTCTGCTGGGGATAATAGAGAAGTTGACCTATGCTGGTCCATCTTCCCTGAGCGAGTCTCTCCTAGCGCTCTCTAGGATTAGGTCAAACTGATCAGGAGATCAGTCAACCAAGCAAGCAAGGGTGTTTCTCAAGGAGCCAAGGCCCTAGGGTTTGTCCAACAAGTTCACATGGCTAGAGGGTCCATTTGAAGTGTTCAAGTCAAGGGTTGAGGGCTCAAAGGTCATCAGTCAATGCATAGCCAGGCAAAAACCCTAGAAAGTCAACAGTCAGTCAAAGCAGTGGATGGTGGCCATTCTTGTGGAATTTGGGCACCATGATCAATAATCAAGAGTCCATACAACATGGGACATCATTTGAAGTCAAGGTCTCAAGGAGTTAGGGTTTGGAATTCATCAGTTCATGCACAGACAGTCCAAAACCCTAGAAAAGTCAAAGTTGGTCAACTGTGGTTGATTCTATGGTTTTGATGGATGGAAATGGTTTGAGAGAGCTTATTCATGTCCTAATAGGCCTCATATATCATGGCAATCAACATCATGGAAGAATTTGAAGCCAATCAGAAAATTTCCCAAAATAGAAACTGGACCTGTAATTTTAACTGCCAAAAATGGAAACTTCTTGATCCTCAGCTTGCATCATGATACAAGCTTCAAATGAATTTTTTCCCAACATGAAAGTTGAAGATCTTGTTCTCCCATTTTCAAAAAGTCCAAGAACTCTCAAATCCCATATGTGGTTTGCAAGATATGGTCAAATCATTTTCACCAATTTTGAACTTCAAATGAGCATATCTCATGATTCCTTTGGCCAAATTTGGTGGGATTTTTTCCTACAATCTCCATTTAACACTATCTTTCCAAAAATTCATTCATCATGTCCTAAAACCCTACCATTCAAAATGGCATTTTTTGACCTATTTCATTTAAAAATCAAGTTTGACCAATGGTTGACTTTTTGATTTATTGATCTTTTCACCATTTGGCCAATTGGGATTTGTCTCATATGTCATTTGAAACTTGTTCCAAGCCCTAACTCATGCACATACCATTACCATACCACTATTTTGACCAAAGGTGCAAAATGGGAAATTTTGCAAATAGCTTCATTTGAGCAAGGCAAGGTTAGCAATTTATGTGCAGACTTCAAACAGCAAAAACTTGGTCTGTTTACAGCCTGTATCAAGCCCATTCGTGGCAGTCCATTACACCTCCATTTCCATTTGCTCACAATTAGTAAAAATGCAAAATGCTTCATTTAGCATAAACAAGTTTACCACTTGATTAAGCCTTGCTAAACAGTCATATAAAAGCTTCACTTCTGCTCATTCCAACCCTAGACACAGCTGAAAACACACAGAAAACCTCCATTCTCTCGATTTGGCATCTGAACCAAAACTGATTTTCTGCACAAAATTTCCAAAACCTTCGAGTAACCTTTGGTTGATTCATCACATGGACATCATCTAGAAGTGATTTGTGGCATTAAACCTCAACTGTGCTGCAGCATATCTCTCTGTTTTCCTCAAGCTCTCCCAATGGCAGATCGTGATTTATTCATCTCCAAGCATTCTTGAGCTTAAAGAACTTCATCATCCATCAACATAAAGCACAAGGGCCATCTGTTTCGAGCTGCATCCATCAGAACACCACTGCATCTCATTTTTCTTCAAAAACAAGTAAGTTTTCGACTATCTTCATTCTCCAATCCATGCTATGTGTTAAGTGGGTCTTTGAATGCTGGTTTGAATGCAACTTGTATCATCCAAAATGGTTAACTATATCATGAGAAATCTGGATTTTATCTTGTGCACTCAAATATGTTTTCCATCGATTTGGTTAGTTTAGGATGAGCTAGTGAAAATGAACACCATATTTGTGATGCTTGATGTATGCTGATGCTTTTGACATGCTTACATTTAAATTCTGGGCATTTTGAATTTTTGAGTTGCATGAAGGTGATGAAGATCATACTGCTGTTCATAAACCCTAACATGTTTTCCAGAAATCCTGTTGCATATGCATGTGTGTTGGCCACTATTGTCGCTTGTGATTGCATGATGTGTTGCATTGCCATGTTGTTGTATGATGCTTGGTCGAATCTTGCTTGTTGACTTCATGAAATCCCATGCCTGGCTGCTGTTAAACCCTAGGGTTTTTGTTAAACCCAGAACTTTGAACATCGATTGGCCGTGCACTGTTCCATTGGCTGGTAGCCAATCACAACATTTCGTTGTGTGTACCAAAACGCAGCGTTTTGGATTAGTGGCTCGTTATTTACAAATATGCCACGCTGACCATTGTTGACTCACTAAAACCATGTTATTTGATCATGCTTGCTCCAATTATTCATCCAACTTGAAAAATTCATTTCTCTCTCAAATTTCATCCAAAAATCATGAAATTTTTTCCATCATCTTCACATGGATGTCTAGTATTTGATTATGATTTTTTTAATTAATTTTTCATTGGCTGGATTTTAATTGGTAATTGGTTTCCTAACATGTATGCACATTTGACACCCTTTGCCATTTCAATTGTGAAATACTCATGATGTATCCATTGCCCCTGAAACTTTTTGTGGTGAAACTAGACTCATTTACCTTTGTCTCCATATAGAGTTTATGCATTTATCATTTGTGGTTTGTGAGTTACAAATTGTTGAAGTGAGGTGTTGCATTTGGTGCTACATGAATGATATGCATTTTCCCAATTTTTGTTCACATGCTTCCTTACATCCAAATGACCCATTTTTTTGCATGAATCATCTATCACATGTCTAGTTTGTGTATGAATTTTCTTGGAATTAACCATGCTGTTTCCAATTTATTTGAGAATTTTCTTCCCTGCCTAGTCAAATGTTGACTTTTTGTGCTACACATTGCCATTTCATTTGGGAAATCCTCATACCATATTATATGATCATGAAATTTCATATGTGATAACTAGACATCTTGAGCTTTGCATTGGTGTTAATCTCATTCATTTCTCATCTGTTTTCAATTTGATATGATTTTTTGAAGTTGACCCATGTTTGTTGACTTTCATTGTGCTTACTTGAAATTATGTTGACTTCATGATTTTCATTGACTGCCTTCCTCTCATCCAAATGCCATGAAATTTGACATGCTTACCATGCTAGATGTTAGGATTAAGTGTGAATTATATGATGATTTTTGAAAATATTTGGGTTGACTTTTGATGCAAGTCATTCTGTTGACTTCTTTGAGCTTCCATTTGCCTTACTTTGACTTCAAATGTTCATGAAATGATGATAGTGATTGATATGCATGTGAACCCAATTGGAATTACTTCTTGATTGATTGAATTTGATTTTTATTGAATATGGTTTGCTGTTTTGACTTTTTCATTCACTTTTGACCCTAGGCTTGCCCTAGTGGTCCAGTTACTTACTGTTGAGTTTGTGTTTTCAGGTTGGGCACTAAATGACCATTGAGATCACTTTAATCTGGTTGAGTTTGGTTATATGTCATTGAGCTAACCCTTGTTTTGTAGGTGGCTTGACTCATGTGCTTGAGTCTTGTGCTTGGCACAGTTGGTTATTGGTTTTGATTGTTGTGTACCAATTCCTTTTGCTTTAAACTGTTGAACTGTTTACTGATTGGTTTGACTATTTCAGGTACCCTTAGTTGCTTAAGTTCTCTGAACTTGTTTTGCTTTGCTATTTAGCAAATTGCTTGAGGTATAATTACTTCTTCTTCATGTAGTCTGGAGACCCGGTCTGTTACTTGGCCGGGCAAACTGTCTGAAGTCCTCCTTAAGAGGCAATGCTTGTGTATGTTTAATTTGTCCTTGTACAGAGTCAAAGACCTCCTAAGTGAAGAGGCAATTGGCAGAACCAAGGGATAAGCAATCTATCCCCTGCTATTCAGTGTGTCTTCTGTCTTGCTCACACCATTGTGTTGATGCATTGCAGATAAAAACCCAAGATCTTGTACAATTGTACAGTTGAGTCAGTATCAAATGTGTAGAAGGGTTCCCACTTTCTGAACCCACACATTCTTGTCAAAAGCTCTCCCAGGCCAGGGATAGAAGCTGTGAAGTCTCATCTTCACTCACCTTTCATCTGCTTCACCTTAGCCCCTCAATGGCAAGGTTAAGAGCACCATCACCCATTTCCAGAGGTTTATTTGTTGAGGTTGACATGACCCCTCGACTAAAACCTAACCCTTGTTTGAGCCACTTGCTTGTGTATAGTGTGTGCTATCTGCGCTTGTATGTTTGTTTGACTTGCTTCCTGTGCAAGTTAGGTTTAGTTTAGAGTAATCCTTGTTTGCTCTCGCCCTCGTTGCGATCGAACCTTTTCCTTTCTCTCGCCCTCGTTGCGATCGAACCTTTCCCTTTCTCTTGCCCTAGTTGCAATCGAGACCTTTATCCCTCCGTAGCCGAACTACGGCAACTCTGATTCTCATGTTCAGGTGAGATACGTAGGCACGAGATGCGATGTCTTGCCGAGTTTGACTAACAACTAACACTAACTCTTTTCTCTCGCCCTCGTTGCGATTGAGACCTCCCCTTTCTCTTGCCCTCGTTGCAATCGAGACCCTTGCTTCCTGTGCAAGCCTTGTCTAGGATAGGTTGGCCCTTGTGCCATTTAGCTAGAAACCTTAACTTAGGGTTGACTTTGCATGACAACATCTAGGCTCGAGTCGTAGTCTCCCTAGTGTTGTGTCTCCCTCTGTTATCTGGTTAGGCTAGATTCTTTGTCCCTGCGTAGGGGAACTACATCGCCCTGATCTTCATACCAGATGAAGTATGTAGGCAGGAGATTGAGCTGATCTCTCCGGGCGCCCTTTTTCTTTTTCACCCTTCGTGTCTTAACCACCCTTGTGTGTGTTCTGGTTGGAGTCCGACATAAGTCCAGCGATTGGCAGTTGGTTTCCTGTGTGTGTTTTTTGGTTCGGATGCTGATGTAAGTCCAGTGATTGGCATTCGGGCTCCACGTTTGCCTTTGCCTGTGTTTGTTTGCGTGCGTGTCAGCCGAGCTACGAATGCTCTGATTCTTCTCTCGTCCGAGAAGATACGTATGCATAGGATGCGATATCCTAGCGAGCATGTGTCGTTTCCCCAGTCCGAACTACTTCGACTCTGATGTCTATGCCTGATAGACTAAGTAGGCCCAGGATGCGATATCCTGCCGAGTCAGTTTCAGTCAGTTTCTTTTGTCTCTTTTCAGCCAGTGCGTGTGTGTGTTTGAGCAGTGTTTTAGCAACCGTTTTCCTTCCTTTTGTGCGTGGATCCCGTAGAGTACTACGGATGCGTAGGGTGCCTAACACCTTCCCTTCGCATAACCGACTCCCGAACCCATCCTCTTTGGTCGCGAGACCATGTTCTTTCCTAGGTTTACTTCGAGCGTTTCCTTTCCCTCTTTTGGGATAAATAACGCACGGTGGCGGCTCTGTTGTTTCTTTCTTTTCCCGCCGGTTTTTCGCGTGATGCGACAGCTGGCGACTCTGCTGGGGATAATAGAGAAGTTGACCTATGCTGGTCCATCTTAACTGAGCGAGTCTCTCCTAGCGCTCTCTAGGATTAGGGTTTTGGTTGCTTTGTGCTGTTATTTTTTTTTGCATTCATTGTATATATGTGCATTTATTGTTTGCATTTATTGTGTACACTTATGTTTGCATTCATATTGATTATTCATTCTGCCTGGCTGGTTGTTTGTTTTTCTTTGTGGGGTGGGAGTCAGTTGAGATGAGTTCTATACCCGAACTCGAGTGCACTCTAGGATAGGAGAATGGCATAGTCTTGTTGACTGGTGTGGAGTATTCCTTAGCCAGTTGACTTGCGAGACCATTCACTTGGTGGAGGTCATGTTGAACTAATAATGTCACACAAGTTATTTGTGGTTAGGCATTATTCTTTCAATCATGTGCCGCAGAAGCCAAGGACCTTAGTTTACCAAACCCATCTTGGCCTATTTTTAGGACCGTAGTGCGGAGGTCGTTCAGATGTCAGTTCTGATACGATTGTTACGCGATACTACACTCATAAGAGTTTCTCTTGAGAATATTCTTGGAATACGAGTATTCGTTCCTCCGATAATATTCGAGAGATGGAACGATGATTATGGGAACCTCTGATAGAACATGTCTGGCAGGTTTAAACCCTAGTACACTCCCTTTGGGTGGTTCTTAACCGAGACTCCATGCTCGTGACTCTCAGCAAACCCATGATTCGTGGTTGAGTCGTTCAAACATTGTTAATATCAATGGATCCCGGATCAGGTGTAAAACCTAAGATCCACCAAAGCGGCTGGTTGATATTAAGGATGTTTGAGCTGGTTCATGTACCGTTAATATCAATGGAACTTGGGTGTCGATAAGGTGAAAACCTAAATCCACCAAAATGGATGATTGATATTAGGGATACAATGAGCTTTCCCACGACCTTTGTTTGGCGTGCTTTGCTTGATCCTTGAGTGTGTTTGTTGCATTCATGCATTCATACATTCATCTGCATCCATATCAAGAGAAGAAAAAGAAAATTTTCAAGGAACTCAAAGGAGTTTATTTGCAAAAATTTCAAGACATGAAAAAACCGGGAAAATTTTTTCACCTGATATATCTGATGAGATGTTCTCATAAATGATCAAAATGCTAAATATTTCAAAGTTTGCAAATAAAACCCTCGAGTTCCTTTGAAATAAAAACAAGCATATGCATAAACACTTCATGCATCATTTGCATCAGCGGGTGTTCTGTTCCGGTCTCCCGTCCTGTGGTCTGACCCTGCGATCTTCATTTATTTTGAAGACGCACTTTGCCGGTATTATACCAGAGCCATCTCTACCAGATTGATGGATCATCCTGAGCAAGAGAATCGTGAACTCAGAGAGATATTTGCCAGACTTTGTACTGTTAATGGATTTATTCCTGGTTAACCGATCCCGGGCTGGCATTGGCTACTGTTCTGGGGCATGCAATGAGCAAGATCTGTTCAAGAGTGGAGGATTCATCCATGACGATCAACCTGAAGAAGAGGATGCTGCTATCTTGGAAGAGGACGCAGAGGACTTGAACAATTTCATCATTCCTGGTGGTGTCTGTCACAATTGGGTCACTGTGGGCGTTCCTACAGTTGTTCATAAGTCAGAGTAACAATCACTTTGTTTAAAAACCCTTCTCCCATGCCAAAAGGAGAAGTGATGGCATTGTTGGCAACATTTTGTGCAATGATATTTTCATTCAAATAAATTCATGTTAAACATTTGTTTTTCCAATTGTTTTCCCTTTTCACTTTTGCATGAAATTGGTGATCACAAAAAACCTTTAAAAACAAGAATAAAAGCAATCTTTTCATCTGCATAACGATTGTCTTGTTTGTTTTTCAAAGAGCTTTTCATATCAAAATCTTTATGCAGGTTGTTTCTCAAACCCATTGAACATAATGATCGGACGTCATCTCCCAATTTTGAATTCCCTGTATTCGAAGCGGAAGAAGACGATGTTGAAGGGATTCCTGACGGTATTTCCCGATTTCTTGAGCAAGAAAAGAAGATCATACTCAGCTGCATCTCGAGAATCAGCAGAACAGCCAACTGGGGCATTTATCAAAAAAAAAGAGAAAAAGAAAAAAGAAAGAGGAGGGTGCAAAATCAAAAGAAATCAAAAGAAAGCAAAATCAAAAGCAAAATCAAAAGAAAAAAAACAAAAGAAAGATAGCACCCTCAAAGTCCCAAGTTGACTGATGGTGAATCCAATCGAAAAGAAAAGATCAATTGCCATGTGTCATGGTCAGTTATATCAGCAGAGAGTGACGAAAGCATTCGACTAGAAGGTCGAGTCTCGAGTTCTGAGAAAATGACCTTGTGCTCAAGAAAGTCTGGTCTTTCGTGCCCGATTCCAGGGGCAAGTGAACTCCAAGCTAAGAACGTCCATACGTTTTCAAGAGAGCCTCTTCAGGCAATGTTTTAACACTTACATCAATGGATAAATAAGTTCACTCGTCCTGGGGATTCTGATGCAGTCAAGAAATACTTCGCCTAAAACAAAAAAAATCAAAAGCTCGCTAAGTCGAACGCCCCAAAGGGCGACTTAGGCAAAAAGGAGCGTCTCGGTGGATTGAAAACCCGAAAGGGCGATCCAGGCAAAAGTTAGAGACATTGAAAAAGAATTTACATCCCGCTAGATTGAACACCTCACACTGGGGCAATCTAGGCAAAAATTAGGGATTTGGCAAGTAACTGCATCTTGACAAGACTGTGCTGTACATCTGTCATCCGTCAGGGATTCTCGATTCGTCGTCGACTGAGGCTCTGAATACATTGAAAATTCAGAATGGTAGAGGAAAGGTCATTATGTTCAATGTAGCCCTCTCCAATATATATCACCGATTTCAAACTTGTACAGATCTATGGAGTCTCGCCCTTTGCAGACTACCATTCCATCACGTCAATTTGAGCTTTTAGCCAATTATTTGCATTCTTATTTGTTTCAACTCAACAAATGTTTTGCATGTTTTAATTGATAAAGTATCATTGTTTTCAAAATAAACAAATTTTCAAAAAAATTGTTCTTAAACAAAGTGAACATTCACAATGATGGAAGAATACTTAGGAGACCCACAGTGCTCTCCCGGGGGTGGTATGATTACCAACAGGTAAGACATTTGTTCGTATCTCGAGCATGACTGTATCTTTGTCCTGCAGAACCTCGTATGGTCTCTCCTCAGTGAAGTTGCTCGATGCAGTGTTGTTTGAAGTTGTTCATCTTCATGTTCCCGGCAGTACAGATTTCTTCCTCCAAATCCCTGTTAGCTCTATGGTGGGGCATCCCCAGTAGAGTGCTGTTTGAGCCCTATCGTGGGGCATCCCCGGCAAGTTTGCCGTTTCGGACATTATTGTGGGGCAGCTCCCCTAGCAGAGTGTTTATTGAAGACTGCAACTTTCCTCTCTCCAGCAGAGTAGTCTTCCTCTCTCCCCCAGCATGGGTGCTTTTCTTGGAAGATTCAGTATTCGGTGAATTGACATCCCAGTACTATGTCATGCCCTCAGATGGATCCCCCAGCGGAGTTGTTGGCATGATGAGCCTTATCAATGCCTATGTATCCTCATCAGAGATCTGGTTGCTCCTTGGTATCTCCGATTTCCAGCACGAGTTGTTGTGGCGGGTACGCCTGAATGTTGAACTCTGTTCTCCGGTTGTGACTGACGATCCCTCCGGAAGCCTCTGGTGGCCTTCCTCCCCTGCAGGATGAGTGTTCCCCGATATCCCAGTCCCCAGTGGATTTTCTTTGCTCTCTGGTGGCTTTGGTTTTCTCTCCGGACGGTTGATTCCCGGACCTGTGTGCTGAGCATGTCTGTTTGTCAACATTCATCATGCATAATGCATGCATGCATAATCATAGCTTTTGGATACTCATGTTGCAGCTGTTGCCGGGTATCTGTTGTTTTTGCTTCTTGCTATTTGGTGATACAGATCTCTCCAGTATATTTTCCTCAGGCAAATACGGGTGTGTCCGATCTCTCCATGTAGAGTCTACCCCTTAAGCAGGAAGTGTCTACCCTTTCCTGCCATTTCCCCACTGAGATACATCCTCGTGGATGACGATTGATTCCGTTCCCTCCCTACACGGGATGGGTTTTTCCCTATTGAGTTCTTTCCTCATTAGGATGAGTCTTGTTTCAGTCTGCCTTTTTGGATCAATCCTGAATTGGCTTCCTATTGGCTGTCTCTTGTGCTTCCCTGGGGCATAAATGAATAGTCGCTCACTAACCGGCATTCATTCATCTTATCCTCAGTGGAATTTGTTGGCCTCTACCTACAAACCGGTAGTTGTAAGTCCTATCTTTGTGGTTTTCTACCCACTAGCTGGTAGTTGTAAAATCCCACTTTCACCCCCTAGCAGAGGTAACCTTTGTGGTTCATTCTGTTTGTGGGCCTCTACCTACGAACCGGTAGCTGTAAGTCCTATCTTTGTGGTTTTCTACCCACTAGCTGGTAGTTGTAAAATCCCACTTTCTTCCCCTTGTTGGAATTAACCCTTTGTGCTCATCCCGATGATGACTGGTTACTTTTCCATTGGCTTCTACCTACGACCCGATAGTTGTAAGTCCTACCTTTGTGGTTTTCTACCCACTAGCTGGTAGTTGTAAAATCCCACGTTCTCCCCTTGTTGGAGATAACCCTTTGTGCTCATCCTATCGATGACTGGTTACTTTTCCGTGGTTTTCTGCCTACAAACCGGTAGATGTAATCCCCTCTTTGCGGTATTGATATTCTTTCCCCTCTGGATACTTGCCTTGATCAAGCAGTACTGTCCCCATTGGGTCTTCCCCTTCTTTTTGGATATTTGCTCCGAGTTAGCAACTTTATCCTCTTTTGATTGGTCATCTTTTGCATACCTAGTCCTGGTACTGATGCTTTTCTTTTCGGTCGATTATTCATTTAACAACCTACAACCCGGTTATGGATAATCTTCCATGCGAGGTTATTATCTACGTTTTGACGGCTGTAGATAATATATCTCATGCACTATTTGGTCAATCTTTCGATTGTTATCACCAGCAGAGTAAGATTCGTATTCCTTGTGGAATCGAATGTCCATCCTTTAACAAGTTTGCCTTCGCTCTCTTCAGGATGTTTTCGGTCGATTATTCGTTTAACAACCTACAACCCGGTATCCATGGTGTTCCTTCCTGTTTGCGTGACCTTGATCCCCGAGTGGAGCGGGTCTCACGAAATATTTCTCCAGCAGAGTTCATCCCACCAGTGGATTGGACAGGTTTCAGTAGCAGGTCGATACCTGCATCCCCAGCTGAGTTGATTCTACCTGTGAATTATGTGGGTCGTCCTCGGCGGAGTAACAGTTATTCCCAAAGCAGAGTTTATCGTATCTGAGGTTTGTACAAGCCTTATCCCCAGAAAGTTGCCTGGTTTAGCTTCCCCAGCGGAGCTTTTATTTCCCCAAGCGGAATTTTTGTGGATTGATTGGGCTATCCCCAGCAGTTTACCTTTGCTTTCCCCTAGCAGAGTGGCATTATTACTCCCCAGCGAGTTGCCTTGTCTTCCCCTAGCGGAGTCGTATTATGGGTTCCCCAGCGGTTGTATTGTTCCCCCAGCGGATTTGTATTGAAGATTCCTCAGCACAGTCGTCCTGTACATTTTCCCCGCAGAGTTCTCATCATATTGCATTGCATATAGTAATCATTGCATCCTCAAAACTGCGTAGCATTTCCATCCCATATGGAGCATTACGCCATAGAAAAATTCAAACATATGCATTCATGTGTTCGATACCCCATCAGACCGTATCCCCGGCAGAGGCGGATCATCTTTATTCAAACGTCAGCATCAGGTCTGCTACAATTGCTTCGACAGTATTCAGAATTGATTATCCCCACAGAGGTTTATTTCCTCACCCGATGGTGATAGAGGTTTATTTCCTCACCCGATGGTGACAGAAAGCTTGTTTCTCCCCAGTGAGACCCCCAGCAAGTGTTCAGCCTTGCCTCAACATGTCCCAGATACTGTTCATGTGATACCAGTAAGTGTCATGTCAGTACCCACGTGTGTTTCTTTTTTGGTGTCGGTAAACGCCATTGCTTCGGTGTCGGTAAACATCGAGTCCCACCCAGTCATCGGTAAATGTCTGGTCATTTTTTGGTGTCGGTAAACGCCATTGTTTCGGTGTCGGTAAACATCGAGTCTCATCCAGTCATCGGTAAATGTCTGGTCATTTCTTTTGATGTCGGTAAACATCATCTTTCGATGTCGGTAAACATCGAGTTTCATCCCAGTCATCGGTAAATGTCTGGTCATTCTTTTTGATGTCGGTAAACATCATCTTTCGATGTCGGTAAACATCGTGTCTCATCCCAGTCATCGGTAAATGTCTGGTCTTTCTTTGTTCTTTCGCTAATAAAACCAAGATCCCCAGAAGTCATCGGTAAACGTCTTATCTGGTATCACAACAAAGATTTTTGTTCCTCCCCACGCGGAGATGCCATCGGTAAATGGCCCAGTTTTCTTCAATATCGGTAAATATTGAATTCCCAGTTGCAGCAGCCATCGGTAAATGGCCTTGATATCGGTAAATATCAGGTTTGCTTTGAAGCCACCATCGGTAAATGGTCTTGCTTCCTTTCTACATCAAATTATTTCCCAGCAACCATCGGTAAATGATTTTGCTGAAGTTGATATCGGTAAATATCAAGTTTCTAACCATCGGTAAATGGTTTTGCTTTTCAGAAGTCTGTTTTCCCCAGCCGCCATCGGTAAATGGTCGTGCTGAAGTTGATATCGGTAAATATCAAGGTTCCAGAAGCTGTCGTGCAGTTTGTCATCGGTAAATGACGCGATTCTCTTTGTATCATATCTAGTCGGTGCAAATTTCTACGGTTCTTTGGTATTCAATCCCTGTTTACCCTGAAAGTCTGACAGCCATTGCCATCATCCGTTCGGGTTCCCAGCTGATTGAATAGGGGCAGCTGTAGCACCTCAAATTTGCACCTATCATTGTACATACCATTTCATATCAGGTCATAGCATATCATGATCCATTGCATAGCATTTGCATTGTCCCCAGTTGCCTCAAGAGCAAGCAAAGCAAGAATTAGGTCAAACTGATCAGGAGATCAGTCAACCAAGCAAGCAAGGTTGTTCCTCAAGGAATCAAAGCCCTGGGGTTTGTCCAACAAGTTCACATGACTTGGAGGTCCATTTGAAGTGTTCAAGTCAAGGGTTGGATGTTCAGAAGTCATCAAGTCATGCACAGACAGTCAAAAAACCTAAAAAGTCAAGGACAGTCAACAATCAGTCAAAGCAGTGGATGGTGGCCATTCTTGTGGAATTTGGGCACCATGGTCAATAATCAAGAGTTCACACAACTTGGGACATCATTTGAAGTCAAGGTCTCAAGGAATTAGGGTTTGGAATTCATCAGAAGTGCACAGTCAGTCCAAAACCCTAGAAAAGTCAAAGTTGGTCAACTGTGGTTGATTTTATGGTTTTGATGGATGGAAATGGTTTGAGAGAGCTTATTCATGTCCTAATAGGCCTCATATATCATAGCAATCAACCTCATTGAAGAATTTGAAGCCAATCAGAAAACTTCCAAAAATAGAAACTGGACCTGTAATTTCAACTGCCAAAAATGGAAACTTCTTGATCCTTAACTTGCATCATGATACAAGCTTCAAATGAAATTTTGCCCAACATGAAAGTTGAAGATCTTGTTCTCCCATTTTCAAAAAGTCCAAGAACTCTCAAATCCCATGTATGGTTGTCAAGATATGATCAATTCAATTTCAAAAATTTGTGAACTTCGAAGGGCCATATCTCTCAAACCATAAGGCCAAATTTGGTGGGGTTTTTTCCTACAAACCACATTTTCCTCCTCTTTCCAAAAATGTAAACATCATGAACCAAAACCTTACCAATCAAAATGGCATTTTTTGACCTTTTGCATTTAAAATTCAAGTTTGACTCAAGTTTGACTTTTTGATTTAAACACTTTTGACACAATTGGCCAATTGGGATTCATTTTAAATGGTATTTGCAACATGTTCCAAGCTTAAAATCATGCTCATGCTTTCATCATATCACCATTTTGTGCATAGGTGCAAAATTGGCAAATGATGCATTTTGATTCATGTGAGTGAAACAAGTTAACCTTTCCTTGAACAAACTTAAAACAGATGGATTAAAGGACATTTGCTGCCTGTACCAAGCCCAATTCGTGACAGACTACACCTCCTTTTTCACTTGTGCAAGAATTAGCAAAATTGCAATTGGTCATTTTGAGCTAAGCAAGATTAATCATTTCATTAAGCCATGCTAAACAGGGATATTTAAGCTCATTTTCTGTCAGATTTCAACCCTAGACACAGCAGCCACACAACAGAAAATACTCTCTTCTCTCATCTTGCATTTTGCTCGATTTGATTTTTCTGCTAAAAAGCTTCAAGCACCACGAGCCTTTCTACTTTGTTCCTTCATCTGGACACCCTGTGGAACCTCTTTCGAGCACAGCTCACCACCTGCACAACATTTTCAACTCTGTTTTCCTCGACCACTCTTCCATGGTAGTTGGGATTTAAAGTTGAATGGAGCAAGTTTGAGCTCAAAAAACTTCATCATCCATCACTTGGAGCTTGGACCTTTGACTGTTTGAGCTGACAGCATTCAAAACATCACTGCATCTCAACTTTTCTGCAGAAATCAAGTAAATTTCGACCTCTTTATTTTGTTAAATTGTTGCATGTTTTGGAAAGATCTTTGGATGCTGAATTCACTGATAGCTTTAGTTTTGAGAATGGCTGACTCTATGAAAGTTATGTTGGTTTGAAAGTTAATGCTCGATTTTGTTTTTGTTTGTTTCTTCGTGAGTAGTTGGATTTAGTGATTATGAGTCATGTATTGTTGGTGTGTGATGTTGGCTGGTTAGAATAGTGCATTCATTTCTCATTTCTGGAAAATTTTCGATTTGAGCTTGTTAAGGATGATGAAGATCATACTGTGTTTAAACTTTTGCTCTGCCCAGAAATTTCTCATGATCATGTTTGGTTTGTCGATTAGTTGATGTTGCATAATGATGTTGCTTCATGGCCATGCTAGATTGTTGATGCTGGTTACGTTTTTTGTTCATGTCGATGGATGGTGTTG
Organism: Lathyrus oleraceus; assembly: GCF_024323335.1. Lineage (NCBI taxonomy): Eukaryota > Viridiplantae > Streptophyta > Magnoliopsida > Fabales > Fabaceae > Lathyrus > Lathyrus oleraceus. The sequence goes on along the minus strand of NC_066580.1, from coordinate 26,744,738 downwards.
TTTGAAAATGAGCTGATGTTGTTGCTGTTTCTTAAACCCTAAGTCTTTTTTTTAAAACCCAGAAAGTTGAATGATGATTGGCTGTTGTTGCTTCTGTTACTATTCCATTGAAAATGAGCCAATAGAAACATTTCCCGTGCCCATCTAAAACACAGCCGTTTTGTTAAGTGGCGCGCTATATTACAAATATGCCACTGGTCAACCCCTGTTTGACCATTCATTCATGTTTTTTGCTCATGTTATTCCAAGTTCATCACTCCACTTCCATAATTCATATTTAATTCATCTCAACTCCAAAAATTATGGGATTTTTTGCATTGTGACCTGCTGGATATCTAGTTTTTTACCATGATTTTTAATATTTTTTCTGATCATTGGATTTTAATTGGCTCTAGGGTTTGTGTTATGTGACCAAAAATTGTACCCTTTTCCATTTCAATTGTGAAATACTCATGTTGCATCTTTTGGTTCTGAAATTTTTTGTGGTAAAACTAGACACATTCACCTTTGTTTTGATATAAAGTTTGTGCATTTATCATATGTGGTATGTGAGCTTTGATTTTTTGAAGTTAGGTGTTACATTTGGTGTCACAACATGAATGTGCATTTTCCCAATTTTGTTAACATGCTTCCTTACATCCAAATGACCCCAAATTTTGCATGATCCCTCCCTTACATGTCTAGTTCATGTGTGATTTTTCCTGGAATTGATTGTGCTTTTTTCCATTTATTTGAGAATTTTCTTCCCTGCCTAGTCAAATGTTGACTTTTTGTGCTACACATTGCCAAATCATTTGGGAAATTCTCATACCATATTGTATGATCATGAAATTTCATATGTGATAACTAGACATCTTGAGCTTTGCATTGGTGTTAATCTCATCCATTTCTCATCTGTTTTCAATTTGATATGATTTTTTGAAGTTGACCCATGTTTGTTGACTTTCATTGTGCTTACTTGAAATTGTGTCGACTTCATGATTTTAATTGACTGCCTTCCTCTCATCCAAATGCCATGAAATTTGACATGCTTGCCATGCTAGATGATAGGATTGAATGTGATTTATTTGATGATTTTTGAAAATGTTTGGGTTGACTTTTGATGCAAGTCATTCTGTTGACTTCTTTGAGCTTTCATTTGCCTTACTTTGACTTCAAATGTTCATGAAATGACAATGATGCATGATATGATTGTGAATCCAATTGGGATAGCTTCTTAAATGTTTGACTTTGACTTTGGTTGACTTTTCTTTGCTGTTTTGACTTTTTCTTTCATCCTTGACCCTAGGCTAGTCCTAGTGGTCTTTTGAGCTTACAATTGAGTTCCTGTTTCAGGTTAAGCACCAATGCCTCAAAGATCATTCAAACTTGTTTGAACTTGATTGTTTATCATATGCTAACCTTTGTTTTGTAGGTTTGACTCATGTGTTTGAGTCTTGTGCCTTGCACAGTTGACCATCTGTGTTGACTGTTTACCAATTCCTTTTGATTTAAACTTTTGAATTGTTTGCTGATTGTTTTGACTTTTTCAGGTACTTTAGTTGCTTAAGTTCTCTGAACTTGATTTGCTTTGCTTTTTAGCAACTTGCTTGAGGTATAATCTCTTTTACTTCATGTAGTCTGGAGACCCGGCCTGTTACTTGGCCGGGCAAACTGTCTGAAGTCCTCCTTAAGAGGCGATGCTTGTGTATGTTTAATTTGTCCTTGTACAGAGTCAAAGACCTCCTAAGTGAAGAGGCAATTGGCAGAACCCAAGGGATAAGCAACCTATCCCCTGCTATTCAGTGTGTCTTCTGTTTTGCTCACACCACTGTGTTGATGCATTACAGATAAAAACCCAAGATCTTGTGCAACTGCACAGTTGAGTCAGTATCAAATGTGTAGAAGGGTTCCCACTTTCTGAACCCACACATTCTTGTCAAATGCTCTCCCAGGCCAGGGATAGAAGCAATGAGGCACACCCCTCATCTCCTTTCATCTGCTTCACCTTAGCCCCTCAATGGCAAGGTTAAGAGCACACTTACCCTATTCCAGTTGGCCCTAGTGCCTAACCCTTGTGTGAGCCTCTTGTATGCATATAGAGTGTGCTTCCTGTGATTGCCTGTTTGCTTTGCCTCTTTAGGTTTGGTTTAGACTTGCCCTTGTGCAAGGTAGGTTGTGCTTGACTTGCTTCCTGTGCAAGTCAAGTCTGTGTGGCTTACTCCCTGTGTGAGCCATGCTTAGAGTTGTTCCGCCGAACTACGGAAACTCTGATTCTCATGTCCAGGTGAGATACGTAGGCACGAGACGCGATGTCTTGTCGAGTTTGACTAACCACTAACACTTTCTCTTCTCTCGCCCTCGTTGCGATTGAGACCTTTCTTTTCTCTCGCCCTCGTTGCGATTGAGACCTCCCCTTTCTCTTGCCCTAGTTGCAATCGAGACCCCCTTGCTTCCTGTGCAAGTTAGGTTAGGTGTGGCTTGCTTCCTGTGCAAGTCATGTCTAGGATAGGTTGGCCCTTGTGCCATTTAGCTAGAAACCTTAACTTAGGGTTGACTTTGCATGACAACATCTAGGCTCGAGTCGTAGTCTCCCTAGAGTTGTGTCTCCCTCTGTTATCTGGTTAGGCTAGATCCTTGTCCCTGCGTAGGGGAACTACATCGCCCTGATCTTCATACCAGATGAAGTATGTAGGCAGGAGATTGAGCTGATCTCTCCGGGCGCCCTTTTTCTCTTTTCACCCTTTGTGTCTTAACCACCCTTGTGTGTGTTCTGGTTGGAGTCCGACATAAGTCCAGCGATTGGCAGTTGGTTTCCTGTGTGCGTTTTCTGGTTCGGATGCTGATGTAAGTCCAACGATTGGCATTCAGGCTCCACATTTGCCTGTGTTTATGTTTGTTTGTGTGCGTGTCAGCCGAGCTACGAATGCTCTGATTCTTCTCTCGTCCGAGAAGATACGTATGCATAGGATGCGACATCCTAGCGAGCATGTGTCGTTTCCCCAGTCCGAACTACTTCGACTCTGATGTCTATGCCTGATAGACTAAGTAGGCCCAGGATGCGACATCCTGCCGAGTCAGTTTCAGTCAGTTTCTTGTGTCTCTTTCAGCCAGTGTGTGTGAGTATTTGAGCAGTGTTTAGCAACCGTTTTCCTTCCTTTTGTGCGTGGATCCCGTAGAGTACTACGGATGCGTAGGGTGCCTAATACCTTCCCTTCGCATAACCGACTCCCGAACCCATCCTCTTTGGTCGCGAGACCATGTTCTTTCCTAGGTTTACTTCGAGCGTTTCCTTTCCCTCTTTTGGGATAAATAACGCACGGTGGCGGCTCTGTTGTTTCTTTCTTTTCCCGCCGGTTTTTCGCGTGATGCGACAGGAGGCTCTGCAGAAAGTCTTGGATCTGGCGTATGTTGATCACGATGTCACCCTCGAGCAATTTGATAGTATTGTTGCAAACATCACCGCTTGCAACACTTTGAGCTTTTGTGACGCTGATCTCCCTGAGGAGGGAAGAGACCACAACATGGCTTTACATATCTCCATGAATTGCAAATCTGATGCAATGTCCAATGTGCTGGTGGACACTGGATCTTCTTTATATGTATTGCCAAAGACCACACTCTCCAGATTGTCATATCAAGGTCCTCCTATGAGGCAGAGTGGGGTTGTTGTGAAAGCATTCGATGGGTCGCGTAAGACCGTGATTGGGGAAGTTGATCTCCCAATCAAGATAGGACCAAGTGATTTCCAAGTTACTTTCCAAGTAATGGATATCCACCCATCTTATAGCTGTCTCTTAGGCAAACCATGGATTCACGAGGCTGGTGCCGTGACATCCACCCTACACCAGAAGCTGAAGTTTGTGAAGAACAAGAAACTGGTTGTAGTAGGGGGAGAAAAGGCTCTCCTGGTTAGCCATCTGTCTTCTTTCTCGTACATTGACGCAGAGGATGAAGTTGGAACTCAGTTCCAAGCTTTATCTATTGATGAACCAATCGAGAAGAAATATCCTTCATTCACTTCCTACCGAGATGCGAAGCTGGCCATTGAATGTGGTGCAGTTGCTGGATTAGGGAAGGTGCTTGAACTTGAAGACAATAGATCCCGGGCTGGCATAGGCTACTGTTCTGGGGCATGCAATGAGCAAGGTCTGTTTACAAGTGGAGGATTCATCCATGATGATCAACCCGAAGAGGAAGCTGCTGCTATCTTAGAAGAGGACGCAGAGGACGTGAACAATTTTGTTATTCCTGGTGGTGTCTGCCACAATTGGGTCGCTGTAGATGTTCCTACAGTCATCCATAGATCAGAGTAATTGTTCACTTTGTTTAAAACCCTTCTCCCATGCCAAAAGGAGAAGTGATGACATAGTTGGCAAAGCATATATACAATGATGTTTTCATTCAATTAATGCATTGTTAAACATTTGTTTTTCCTTTGTTTTCACTTTTTGCTTTTTTTTGCATGAAATCAGTGATCACAAAAAACCCATAAAAACAAGAATAAAAGCAATCTTTTTTTTTTCTTTTTTTTTTCATCTGCATAATGGTTTGCTTGTTTAAATTCTAAGTTTTTCATTAACCAAAATCATTATGCAGGTTGATCCTAAAACCCATTGAACATAATGATCCAACGCCATCTCCCAATTTTGAATTCCCTGTATTTGAGGCAGAGGAAGATGACGTTGAGGGGATTCCTGATGAGATTACCCGTCTCCTTGAGCACGAAGAGAAGATCATTCAGCCGCATCTCGAAGACTTGGAAACAGTCAACTTGGGGTCTGAGGATTGTGTTCGCCTGGTGAAGATTGGGGCACTTCTTGAGGGGTCTGTCAAGGAAGATTTGATCAGCTTGCTACGAGAATATTCAGATATCTTTGCTTGGTCCTATGAAGACATGTCGGGTTTAGATACAGATATTGTGCAACATTTCCTGCCTTTGAAGCCTGAGTGCGTGGCTGTGAAGCAGAAGCTCAGAAGAACTCATCCAGATATGGCGGTGAAGATCAAAGAGGAAGTTCAGAAGCAAATTGATGCGGGGTTTCTGGTGACTTCTACATATCCTCAATGGGTGGCCAATATTGTGCCTTTTCCTAAGAAGGATGGAAAAGTCCGTATGTGCGTTGATTATAGGGATTTGAATAAGGCTAGCCCGAAAGACGATTTTCCTCTACCACACATTGACATGTTGGTAGACAATACAGCCAAATTCAAAGTCTTTTCATTTATGGATGGATTTTCCGGATATAATCAAATCAAGATGGCACCAGAGGATATGGAGAAGACAACATTCATCACACCTTGGGGAACATTCTGTTATCGAGTGATGCCCTTCGGTTTGAAGAACGCCGGAGCCACGTATCAACGAGCTATGACTACCTTGTTTCATGATATGATGCACAAGGAGATAGAAGTCTATGTTGATGATATGATTTCTAAGTCCCGAACGGAAGTTGAGCATATTGAGCATTTGTTGAAGCTTTTTCAGCGTTTGAGGAAGTTTAAACTTCGCCTGAATCCGAACAAGTGTACATTTGGAGTCCGTTCCGGCAAATTGTTGGGTTTTGTGGTAAGTGAAAGAGGTATTGAGGTTGATCCTGCAAAGGTCAAAGCAATACAAGAGATGCCAGCACCCAAAACTGAGAAGCAAGTCCGAGGTTTTCTTGGCCGCTTGAATTACATTTCTAGATTTATATCCCACATGACTGCCACATGTGCGCCGATATTCAAGCTCCTCCGGAAAGATCAGTTTCATGACTGGACCGAGGATTGCCAGAAAGCTTTCGACAGTATTAAAGATTATCTGTCTGAACCTTCGATATTGTCTCCGCCTGTGGAAGGAAGACCTCTGATCATGTATTTGACAGTTCTTGAAGACTCGATGGGTTGTGTACTTGGTCAACAAGATGAATCAGGGAAGAAGGAATTTGCTATATACTACCTCAGCAAGAAATTTACTGATTGTGAGTCTCGGTACTCTATGCTTGAGAAGACGTGCTGTGCTTTAGCTTGGGCTGCTAAGCGTTTGCGCCAGTACATGATAAATCATACAACTTGGTTGATATCCATAATGGATCCAATTAAGTACATCTTCGAGAAGCCTGCTTTAACTGGGAGGATTGCCCGTTGGCAGATGTTGTTGTCTGAGTATGATATTGAGTATCGAGCTCAGAAAGCTATCAAAGGTAGTATCTTGGCTGACCATTTAGCGCACCAGCCGATCAAAGAGCATCAGTCTGTTCAGTACGACTTCCCTGACGAGGAAATTCTGTATTTGAAGATGAAAGATTGCGATGAGCCTACACTTGATGAAGGTCCGGAACCTGGTTCCAGATGGACGATGGTGTTTGATGGCGCTGTTAATCAATATGGAAATGGAATTGGGGCAGTGATCATTACTCCTCAAGGTTCACACATTCCGTTTACAGCAAGGCTAACTTTCAAATGCACGAATAATATGGCGGAGTATGAAGCCTGTATTATGGGACTTGAAGAATGCATTGATTTGAGAATCAAGTATCTTGATGTGTATGGTGATTCAGCCCTGGTTGTCAATCAGATCAAGGGAGAATGGGAGACGAATCAACCTGGTCTCATCCCATACAAAGATTACGCAAGGAGAATTTCAACGTTCTTCACAGAAGTTGAATTTTATCACATTCCTCGAGAGGATAATCGGATGGCAGATGCTCTTGCAACGCTTGCTTCCATGATTGTGGTAAGATGGTGGAATGATGTCCCCAACATTACTGTGATGCGTTTGGACAGACCAACTCACATATTTGCAATTGAAGAAGTGAAAGATGACAAGCCTTGGTATTTTGATATCAAGAATTTCCTCCAGAACCAGGTCTACCCGCCTGGGGCGTCTGTGAAAGATAGGAAAACTTTGAGAAGGTTGTCAGGCAGTTTCTACCTCAGTGGTGAAGTGTTGTATAAGAGAAATTTTGATATGGTTTTGCTCAGGTGCGTGGATAGACACGAAGCAAACCTATTGATGACTGAGGTCCATGAGGGTTCATTTGGTACTCATTCCAATGGACATGCCATGGCTAAGAAGATGTTGAGAGCAGGCTACTATTGGCTGACAATGGAGTCTGACTGTTGCAAATATGTGAAGAAATGCCACAAGTGTCAAATTTATGCGGATAAGATTCATATTCCTCCGACACTTCTGAATGTGATTTCATCACCATGGCCTTTCTCTATGTGGGGAATTGACATGATCGGCATGATTGAGCCGAAAGCGTCCAACGGACATCGGTTTATTCTCGTAGCAATTGATTACTTCACCAAATGGGTTGAAGCCGCTTCATATGCGAATGTAACCAGACAGGTGGTTGTGAAGTTTATCAAGAATCAGCTGATTTGCCGTTATGGTGTGCCAGAGAGGATCATTACTGATAATGGATCCAATCTGAATAATAAGATGATGGATGAGTTGTGCGCTGAATTCAAGATCGCACACCATAATTCTTCTCCCTACAGACCCAAGATGAATGGGGCTGTTGAAGCTGCTAATAAGAATATCAAGAGGATTATTCAGAAGATGACAGTTACGTACAAAGATTGGCATGAGATGCTTCCATTTGCTTTGCATGGATATCGTACGTCTGTACGCACTTCAACAGGGGCAACCCCTTTCTCTCTTGTTTACGGCATGGAAGTTGTTTCTCCCAGTAGAGGTGGAGATCCCATCAATGCGAGTCTTGATGGAAGCCAAGTTGACTGATGCTGAATGGATTCAGAGTCGTTACGACCAACTGAATTTGATCGAAGAGAAGCGTTTAACTGCCATGTGCCATGGTCAGCTATATCAGCAGAGAATGAAGAAAGCATTCGAATAGAAGGTCAAGCCTCGTGTGTTCCGAGAAGGTGACCTCGTGCTCAAGAAAGTCTTGTCTTTCGCGCCCGATTCCAGGGGCAAGTGGACTCCAAACTACGAGGGTCCATATGTTGTTAAGAGAGCCTTTTCAGGCGGATATTTGATGCTTACAACAATGGATGGGGAGGATTTCACTCGTCCTGTGAATTCAGATGCAGTCAAGAGATACTTTGCCTAAAAAAAAAAGTATATGCAAATGAAAAAACAGAATAGCTCGCTAAGTTGAAAACCCGAAAGGGCGGCTTAGGCAAAAATGAGCGTCTCGGTGGAGAACCCGCAAGGGTAATCCAGGCAAAAATTAGAGACTTGAAAAAAAGAAAATATTTGCATCCCGCTAGATTGAGTACCTCACCCTGGGGCAATCTAGGCAAAAATTAGGGATTTGGCAAATGACTGCATCCTGACAAGACTTTTTGTTCTACAGTCGTCATTTCGTCAGAAGATTCTCGATTCGTCGTCAACCGAAGCTTCGGATACATCGAGATTCAAATTGGTAGAGAAAGGATCATTATGTTCAATGTAGCCCTCTTCCAATATATATCACTGATTTCAAATTTGTACCGATCTATGGGGTCTTGCCATTTGCAGGCTACCATTCCATCAAGTCAATTTGAGCTTTTTATCCAATTATTTGCACTCTTATTTGTTTCAATTCTACAAATGTTTTTGCATGTTGTCTTTCGATTACCCGTATGCTTGGTATCGATTGTCTCTCTTTTTGGTTAGTCACCTATTATATACTTCGGTATCTCTGGTGTCTCTTCCTTTCGAGTATATTATTCACGGTTTGCCGTGGTAATGAATAGTATGTCTCATGCGCTCTTTGGTTGGAGTCCTTTGTTGATCTTCCCCAGTCGAGTAAGATTCGTATTCCTTGTGGAATCAAATATCTGTCCTATAAACAAGTCTGTTGTTCTAGCTTTCTTCAGGATGATGAGTGTTTTGGAACACAAACCAATTCACGTCTTCGGATTTTATCCTATAAACAACCTACAACCCGGTTCAGGATAATCTTCCATGTGAGTATTCTATCCACGTTCTGACAGCAATGGATATTATATCTCGTTCACTCTTGGGTCAATCTTTTGATTGTTTTCTCCGCAGAGTAAGTTTCGTATTCCTTGTGGAATCGAACATCCGTCCTATAAACAAGTCTGTTGTTCTAGCTTTCTTCAGGATGATGAGTGTTTTAGAACACAAACCAATTCACGTCTTCGGATTTTATCCTATAAACAACCTACAACCCGGTTCAGGATAATTTTCCATGCGAGTACATTATCTACGTTTTGACGGCTATAGATAATATATTTCATGCACTCTTTTGTCGAACACTTTGTTTGTCTTCCCAACTGAGTAAGATTTGCATTCTTTATAGAATCAAATATCCATCCTATAAACAAGTTTGCTTTCGCTCTCTTCAGGATGATGAGTGTTTTGGCATATATACCAATTCACGCCTCGGTCGGTCACCTATTATATACCTCGGTATCCCTAGTGTTCCTTCCTTTCTGCTCCCTATTATGACCTCGGTCCCCCTGTGGAGTCAGATTTTCCTGAGGTTATGTACCTTTTTCAGATCTTTCTCAGATGTTTGGTTGATTGATATCTCTCACCCTTATACCGGTCTTAGATATTCATTCTTCCTGAGTTTGTTACCCTTATACCGGTAACACCTCATTCTTTGGTGCTTCCTCAGTGAAGTTTTCCTGTTGCTTCTCCCCAGGAGTCAGCTTGTGTCTTTCCAATGGATTTATTTTCCTTTGGAGTTCTTTTCCCCAGTGTGAGTCCTTCACTCCCTTGTGAGGTCTCCAATCTGATTTCTGTTTCCCTAATCAGAGTCGTGTCTTGTTCACGCTGCATCAGTTTTGTCTATTCCCAACAAGAATCTTGTTAGAGTCTCTGTTCCTGGTGAGTGTATCACTCCGATGGATCGTCTTTTCTTCTGTGTGAATCATATTCCCCACAGAATTTGTGTCTTTTGCATGCATACATTTGCATCATGAGGTCTCTTAGGGACCAAAATTCGTCTCATTACTGTTATTTAAGCCCATTCTACCGCGTCGAGATGAAGATTTCTAAACTTCACTTCTCCGGCTAGAATGACCTTAAATAGGGGCATCTGTAAGACCCCAATTTTGGCCCTAAGATCCCTCATGGCCCATATCATACCATATCATTGCCTCAAGGATCCTTGCATGCCCTAGTTTCCCTCCTAGTGGGTGGGGTACCTAGTGAGTGTGGTTCTTGATCACCAAGCATGTTTTGCATTTGTATATCATTGCTTTTCATTTGTTTACTAACCAAAAGTACAAAAATGTTGTCATCTAACCATGTTACTTGCAGCTGAAGCAATCTACAGTCAAACAGCCAAATCAGTCATTAAACAGTGGATGGTGGCCATTCTTGAAGAATTTGGGCACCATGATCAATCATCAAGAGTTCACATGAGTTGTGACATCATTTTGGATCAAGATATCAAGTGTTAGGGGCTTGGAATTCATCAGAACATGGTTCAGTCAAGCAAAACCCTAGCAAAGTCAACTGAAGTCAACCTTGGTCAACTGTGCATTTAATCAGTGATTTGATGGTGGGAATTGGTTTGAGAGATCTCATTCATGTCCATACAAGCCTCATACAACATGTCAAGCATCCACAATGAAGAATTTGAAGTCAAACAAGAAATTTCCCAAAATAGAAAGTTGACCTGTAATTGGAATTTGCCAAAAATGGAAACTTCTTCTCCTCAAAATTACATCATGATACAAGCTTCAAATGAATTTTTGCCCAACATGAAAGTTGAAGATCTTGTTCTCCCATTTCCAAAAAGTCCAAGAACACTCAATTCCCATGTATGGTTGGCAAGTTATGATCAAATCATTCTCAAGAATTTTTGAACTTCAAAGTGGCATATCTTCCAAACCATTTGGCCAAATTGGGTGGGGTTTTTTGCTACAAGTCATATTTGATGCCCTCTTTCCAAATCTTCCATCACATTTTACCAAAACTCAACCAAGAAAAATGGCATTTTTGAAGTGGTTTGAATTATTTCAAGTGAGGTAAAAAAATGACTTTGCAAAATAACCATTCCCAACACTTTCTATCAATTGAAATGGTTCTGAAAACATGTTTTGGATATGTTTGAGGCCCAAGTTCGCAGCTGTACACACACACCTTGCCAATTGAGTGAAAATTGATCAATTAGCAAAAACACCTCATTTACAAAATTCCAATTACCACATAAATTAACCATGCTTATACTCCATTAATCAGACTATATATTTTTCTTTTTCTGCTGAACAAGCCCTAGCAGCCACACTCTCCACAAAAACAGAAAAAACTCATTTGCTCTCAAAAAACATCAATTCTTCATCTGAACTTTTTCCTAAAATCTTCGAAGAGCTCGTGTTTTTGAACTTGGTTCCATCATTTACCAACCATTTGGAAGCATTTGCAAGGATCATTTCCCAGCTGTGAAGCCTCTTGTGCTACTGTTACTTCCAAGCTCCATCCATGGCAGTCCTCGATGTGAGCTATTTCAAGGATTGTTGAGCTAAAAGACTTCACTCATTCATCATCTAAAGCAACTTTGAGCATCTGTTTCGAGCAAACACCACCAAACAACAGCTGAATCATCACTGCTCTTCAACTTTGGTAAGATTTCGAATCTCACCATTTGCAAAATCATATTGTGCTTTAGATAGGTCTTGCTTTGCTGGTCACAATGAGCTTTGAATCATAAAAATGGTGGAATATTAAGGAAGTTACATTGATTTAAAGATTGATGTTCAAATGATGTTTTGCTTAGTTCTTCCATGCTAGCTCGATTTAGGATAAATGATTGTTGGATTTGTGATGTGTGTTGTTAGATGAGTCGAATGATAGGCTTGTTGTCCATTTCTGGAACCAATTTTTTTTCACGATTTGATGAACAAGATGAACGTGTACTGTAGCAGCCAAAACCCTAAATTCATTTGCCCAGATTTGTGTGATCGTGTTTTGGCTTTTTGTTGCATGGGAACACTGTTGTATTGCCCATGAGCGAATCCCTGGCCAACACGTCACTAAGTGAAACGCAGAGTTTCACTTAGTGACCTCCAATATTACAATAATGCCATGCCGTGTTACAAATTCATTAAATCACTTTATTTTCTTCAATTTTTATTTCATTTGTTACACAATCTTACAAAATTCATAAGTCAATCATTTGTGATCCAAAATTCATGGGACTTTTTGCAAAATGTTCATCTCAATCTCAAGTTTTTTATCATATTTTTTCCAGATTTTTTGGATGAGTGGATTTTTAATTGTGCTAGGTTTTGTGACATGTGCTCATTTTATGTATGTTTTGCCAAATCAATTGTGAAATGATGATACTTTATCCAATGCCTTTGAAATTTTTTGTGCTCAAACTAGACACGTTCATGGTGATTTTGGTGTAGAGTTTGTGAATTTATCATTGCTGGTTTGTGAGTTATGATTTATTGAATTAGGGTGTGACAATTTGTGTCACACCATTAATGACCAACTTCATGATTTTCATTACCATGCTTCTTGACCTCAAATTGGCTTGAATTTTTGCATGAATGTACTTATGGACGTCTAGTTTATATGTGATTTTTCCTGGAATTTTGGAATGAATTTTCTAATTGTTTGGGATTTTTCTCCCCTGTTTGACCAAATTGTTGACTTTTGTGACACATGATGGTATATGTTTTGTGAAATTCTCATACTTTATTGGATGGACATGAAATTTGATATGTGAATTGTAGGCATCTTAAGCTTTGCCATGGTTTTGGTCTCATTCATTTCTCATATGTTTTCACTGATTTATGATTTATTGAAGTTGGTACATGTTTGGTTGACTTCTTTGAGCATGCTTGAACTTGCCTTGCCTTTATGATTTTCATTGACCTACTTCCCTTGATCCAAATGAGCTGAAATTTGGTATGCATATCATGTTATGGTTGATGTTTGATCATGAATTATTTGATGATTTATTGAAATGATTATGATTGGTTTTGAGTTAAGTCTTGCTGTTGACTTCTATGAGCTTCCATATGCCATGCTTTGACCTAATTTGCTTATGAAATCATAATGATGAATGATATGAACATGGAACCACTTGAGTTTGCTTCTTGATTGTTTGAATATGATTTTGATTGGATTTCACTTGCTGTTTTGACTTTCTCATCCTCTTTTGACCCTAGGCTTGTCCTAGTGGTCCTGTTGCTCATGTTTGAGTTCATTTTTTCAGGTTAAGCAACAAATACCCAAAGAGATCAATACAAATTGATTGAGCTTGATTGATTATCATGAACTAACTTGTTTGTTTTGTAGGTTGCTTGGCTCACATGCTTTGAGCCTTGTGCATTGCACATTTAACTGATTATGTTGACTGTTGATCCTTATCTCATTTTGGTTTGACTTTGAGTTGTGTACTGATTCTGTTTGACTGGTTTCAGGTACCCTTAGTTGCTTAGTTCTTTAAGAACTTGCCTTACTTTGCTTTAATAGCAATTTGCATTGAGGTATAATTCCTTATCTTCATGTAGTCTGGAAGACCTGGCCTGTTACTTGGCCAGGCAACTGTCTGAAGTCCTCCTTAAGAGGCAATGTTTGTGTGTGTTTACATTTGTCCCAAGCAGGAAAAGTCCTTTAAATAAGGCAATTGGTAGAATCCAAGAGATATGCAACCTATCTCCTACTATTCTGTGAGTCACTCACCTTGCTCACACTACTTGTGTTGATGCATAGTGAGTAAAAACCCAAGATCTATAGAGTCTAATCTTGTGGAGAGAGTTCCTACTTTCTGAACTCCCACACCTTCTGATATTCAAATGCTCTCCCTGACCAGGGATAAGAGCAATGAGGCACACCCCTCATATCCTTTCATCTGCTTCACCTTAGCCCCTCAATGGCAAGGTTAAGAGCACCATTAACCCTATTCCAGTTGGCTTCAATGCCTGACCCTTTTGTGTGAGCCTGATTGTTTGGTTATAGTGTGTGCTGAATGACTTCATTGATTGATTGCTTATCTCATATGCACATGTCTGCTTGCATGCTTTGTGCATTTATCATCATTGATTACTCATTAGTGCATGATCATTTCATTTGTCTCTGTGACATATCTTTGTTGTTTGCCCATTGAGGACAATTGTAAGACCATCCATTGGCCATTGTTCCTATGATATGGAAGTGAGTATAAGACCATCTCATTGGCCACTCATTTTCTCTTTGCTTGATGCATTTGTTGTATGTGAGGATGCAATTGTAAGTCCCTGCAAGTTGGCATTTGCTTTCCTATGATCATATGTTGGATATTGGTATAAGCCCAGACAGATTGGCATCCGGTATCCAAGTTTCATTTTGTTTTAGGAGATTGGAATAAGTCCATCTATTGGCTTCCGACATCCTTGTTTCTTTGTTTAGGAGATTGGTGTAAATCCATCTATTGGTATCCGGTATCCGCTTTTGTTTGTGAGATTGGAGTAAGACCATTGAGTGGCATCCGGTATCACTTGTTTGCTTATTTTGTTGTTGCTCATTGCCTATTCCAAAGGACACACTTGAGTCATCTTCAATATGATTTCAAGAGGTGAACCTCCTAGGAAGTTTTACAATCCATCCTCATCCATTCATCCCTCTAGGTCCTAAACCTTTTCACACATTACTTTCAAATTTGAGATAGATATTGTGCAAACATCTTCATGTTTTTAAATTAAAAACCTGGACCCCAAGTCCTTGACTTTTTTCAAACTCCATTTCATAATACTTCTTTTGAATCAATCTTAATCATACTTTGACCCTACTTTCACAATCACAATCAACTAACTTCACAAATTCAATTGTTTTGGCTTTGTTCATTGTTAATCTTTTCACACATTAGCCATAGGTTTCAATTATCATTGTGGTTGATGTAAACCTCACCCTATCCTTAGTGAGTCGACTATAAGACTTCCGTACTGAAAACAGGGTTAACCCCTCTAGTACGTCGAAGCTATCCTCGCATGGTGGATGTTGGTCTTGGTCGAGTTTTCTCCCATTGATAATGAAGAGCCTCAGTGCTATTGTTCAAAATTGAACTCACTAACTTTTGGAAATCTTTTAGCCGAACTACGGCGTTTTGATCCTTACCTTTGATGGAAGGTACGTAGGCAACGGGTTCATCCGTTCGAACACAAAAACAATAAAATTGTATATTCTTTTCTCATCATCCCAATCATGTTTGCACAATACTTATGTCATAACAAATAACAATTTTATACAACAAGTGTGAAAAGGGCTCCCTAGGAGTACCTAGGACGTAGTGGGTGCCTAACACCTTCCCATTGCGTAATTTACACCTTACCCAGACTCTCTGATCTTTTAATTAGTTTTCTACGCGTAAAACTTCTTAGGCTTTTGTTCGCTTTTTAGCCAGTCCTTTGGATAAATAAAAGTGCGGTGGCGACTCGAATTCATTGTATGCTTTGCTTATGGTTTAATCGATAAATCATATAGCGACGAATACACCGCTACAGAAAAGTGGCGACTCTGCTGGGGATGACATTAGACCTTCCCTGGTGGTTTTGCCTACTTTTCACCCTCTGTGAGATGAGTTCTATACCCGAACTCGAGTGCACTCTAGGATAGGAGAATGGCATAGTCTTGTTGACTGGTGTGGAGTATTCCTTAGCCAGTTAACTTGCGAGTCCATTCACTTGGTGGAGGTCATGTTGGACTAATAATGTCACACAAGTTATTTGTGGTTAGGCATTATTCTTTCAATCATGTGACTTAGAAGCCAAGGACCGTAGTTTACCAAGCCCATCTTGGCCTGTTTTTAGGACGTAGTGCGGAGGTCGTTCAGATGTCAGTTCTGGCTTTCAGGCCTTGGGGATCTTTACCCTCCTGAAAGAACACGCCTTCTAACAGAATGTTATTAGGTTTATCCTTTAGGGGGAACCCTAACTGACGTCATGCAAGAATGGGGTTGTAGCTGATCCCATCACATTGTTAAGTAGGCAAAACCACCAGGGAAGGTCTAATGTCATCCCCAGCAGAGTCGCCACTTTTCTGTAGCGGTGTATTCGTCGCTATATGATTTATTGATTAAACCAAAAGCAAAGCATACAATGAATCGAGTCGCCACCGCACTTTTATTTATCCTAAGGAATGGCTAAAAAGCGAACAAAAGCCTAAGAAGTTTTACCCATAGAAAACTAATGAAAAGATCAGAGAATCTGGGTAAGGGGTAAATTACGCAATGGGAAGGTGTTAGGCACCCAAAACGTCCTAGGTACTCCTAGGGAGCCCTTTTCACACTTGTTGTATAAAAATGTTTATTTGTTTATGACATAAGTATTGTGCAAACATGAATGGGAAGATGAGAAAAGAATATACAATTTTTATTGTTTTTGTGTTTGAACGGATGAACCTGTTGCCTACGTACCTTCCATGAAAGGTAAGGATCAAAACACTGTAGTTCGGCTAAAAGATTTCCAAAATATTAGTGAGTTCATTTTAAAACACAAGCCCTAAGGCTTTTCATTACCAATGGGAGAAAACTCAACCTGAATCAACAATCCACCATACGAGGACGACTTCAACATACTAGTGAGGGGTTAACCCTATAATAAGTATGGAAGAGTTACAATCAACTCACTAAGGATAAGGTAAGATTTACATCAACCACTATGGTAATTGAAACCTATGGCTAATGTGTGAAAACATATCAACAATGGACAAAGCCACAAAACAATTGAATGGGTGAAGTTAATTGATTATGAGTATTTACAAAATATGGTCAAAGTATGATTAAGATTCAATTCAGAAAAAAGTATTATCAGAAATGGAGTTTGAAAAATCAAGGACTTAAGGTCCAGGTTTCTAATTTGAAAAGGCATGAATATGTTTGCACAATAGTATCAACGTTTTTGAATTAACAATGTGAAAAGGGAGTTTTTGAAACAAAAGGGTGTGGATGAAGGAGTGTAAAACTTCTCAGAAGTTCACCTCTTGAAATCATATAGAAGATGATTCAAGTGTGTCCTTAGGAATAGGCAAAAGAGCAATAACAAATAAGCAAAACAAATGATACCGAAGGCCAATATATGGGCTTACTCCAATCTCACAACAAAGGTGGATACCGGATACCAATAAATGGATTTACACCAGTCTCTTAAAACAAACAGGGATGTCAGATGCCAATAAATGGACTTATTCCAACCTCCTAAAGCAAAACAAAACCTGGATATCAGATGCCAATCTATCTGGGCTTATACCAATCTCCAAAGAACCAAACAAACATGGATATTAGATGCCAATCTATCTGGACTTACTCTAATCTCCCAAAATAAAACAAAACATGGATGTCAGATGCCAATCTATCTGGACTTACTCTAATCTCCACAAGATGATCATAGGAATAACAAATGCCAACAACATGGTCTTATAATTGAATCCTCACATACAACAAACAAGCAATAGCACCAAGCAAAGAGGATATAAGTGGCCAATGAAATGGTCTTACACTCGATCCCTTCCAAATCATAGGAACAATGGCCAATTAATGGACTTACTGTTGATTCCTCAATGGGCAAACTCAAACAAATCACAAAGATATGAAATGATGATCATGCAATAATGAACAATTAATGATGAGAAATGCACAAAGGCAAACAAGCAAACATGTACAGATGAAGTAACCAGTCAATCAAACAAAGTCATTTAGCACCCACTATATACAAGCAAATAGGCTCAAGCAAAGGGTTAGACTTTAAAGTCCACTGGAATGGGGTAAGTGGTGCTTTTAACCTTAACATTGAGAGTTAAGGTGAAGCAGATGAAAGGATATGAGGGGTGTGCCTCATTGCTCTTATCCCTGGTCAGGGAGAGCTTTGAATATCAGAAGGTGTGGGAGTTCAGAAAGTTGGAACTCTCTCCACAAGTTAATGACTCGATAGATCTTGGGTTAAGATCCATAATGCTACAACATGTAATGTGAGCAAAGGGAAGACACACAAAATAGTAGGAGATGGACTACACATCTCTTCTATCTACCGATTGCCTTATCAAAAGGACTTTTCCTGCTTGGGGACAAAGATAAACAATCACAAACATTACCTCTTAAGGAGGACTTCAGACAGGTGCCTGGCCAAGTAACAAGCCAGGTCTTCCAGACTACATGAAGAAGAGATGTTATACCTCAATGCTTAAGCTATCAAGCAAAGCAAAAGCAAGTTCACAATGAACTATAGCAACTAAATGTACCTGTGGAAACATCAAACAAATCAGTATACTATACAGACAATCAACCAACAGTTAATGCAACAGACAACCAATATAGGCAAAGGCATAAGCCACAAGTCAATCCCAATTGAATCAACTTCAACCTACAAAACACACATTAGTAATCAAAAGCAAATATCAAATGCTCTCAAGATGAGGCATCATCAATTGTGTAACTTGCATGTGCAACCTGGAACAAAGCTTCAAACATGAGAGGCAAACCCTTAGGCTAAAGCCTAGGGTCAAAGATAAGGAAAAAAATTTAAAACAGAACATGAAAATTCACAAGAATCAAGATTAATCAATCAAGAATATCATCCAAGTGGTCTCATATCAAAAGCATCAACCAATTTCATTTCATAAGCAAATCATGTCAAAGTATGCAAGTTGAAACACATTGGAGCAAACAGAATGAACCAATTCAAATCAAATCAACAATGGCTCAATAAATTCCAAGAAAAATCATGTCTAAACAGAACACATCATAGGATTATTACACCAAAAATCATGGCATTTGGCTAAGTAAAAGCATGTCAATTAAAATCAACAAGTCAAGGTATGCAAAAACAAGCTCAAACAAGGCCACAAATGGTGCATCAACTTAAGGCAATCCTAAAACATAAATGACATGAGATAAATGATCCAAACCAAAACCACAATGAATTTCAACATGTTAAGAATCAATGTACAAAATTCCAAGTCCATATGATAATGCATGAGAATTTCACAAATCATGGAAGTTGAACACTCAACAAAAGTCCAATTATGACCAACCAGCAAAGAAAATCTCAAACAAATAGGAAATGGATCAAAAAAATTCTACAAAAAATCATGCTCAAACCTAACATCCAGAAGCAACAACATGCAAAAATTCAGATAATTTGGCATTCAATAGGCATGGTAAATAAAATCATCCAGTTGGACAAGAAATGGTGTGACACACATTGTCACACCTACATTGATCACATCATATCTCACAAACCAGAAATGCAAAAATAGAAAACTCAAAGCCAAAATGCTCATCAAGGTGTCTAGTTTATGCATGTCAATTTTCAGCTTCATTGGATCAAATATCATGATTTCATAAAAGAAATGGTAAGCAAGGTGCAATGAATGACATGCAAGAACAAACCCTAGGCAATTTTTAAATCCAACCGAGCACAAATTCTGGAAAAATATCCAAAAAATAGTAGACATTACAAAGAACATGGCAAAAAACGTCTCATGTGAATTGGATCATTATTTTGAGAGTTATGAATTTTTTAATGTGGTAGAAAATTAAAAAATGTGAAAGGAAGCATATGAACATGATAAGCATACAAGAGAAAATGCAAAAGCCAAATATGAGAAATGTCCTTGGTCCGGATTCGAACCGCGCGTGCATTTGAAATTGGCGCCAGGCTTTAAACGTCGCGTTTCATTTAAATGAAACGCTGTCCAATGGGAAGCGGACATATGGACCAACACATGAGTACTAACACCAAAACACATGCAAATACACGGGCAAATGGATCAAATACGATTCTGGAATGGAAACCCTAACAAACTTATACAGTTCATCATGTTCATAAGCATCAAGAACAAATATGCACAGAAAATCATGAAACGCATATCATTGGATTCGTCATTCAACACACATCAATAATCCAGCAATAATTCAACCTAATTCTACTCATATCAAACGCATCGAGCAAAAACAAGTTTCAACATCCAAACTTAAAATCAACCTAACTTCTTCAATATTGCATGAAATTACTAGACCTACAACTCAGCGTGATCAGGAATCAGAGATCTACAAGATGCACATCATTATTTCAAGAATTGGAGTAATCGAATTCTAACCTCAATGATAATGCAGAGCTGGAATCGTGCTTTTCAGGCTTGGAAAGGTTGAAACAGAAGCTCTATAGTGCTTGGATAGGTGAATGGATGCAAAAAGGTAGCTCAGCAATGCTCGATTCTTCTTAAAATTCCAACTGCCATGGGAGGTGCAATGCTTCAACAGTCACGATTTCTTCAAGAATTCTCCAAGATCTTCCCTCAACAATCTTCAACAATGCTTATGGATCATCAACAAACCAAGAAACAAGCCAAGGAAATGAAGAACTCGATGAAAAGTTTGAGAGAATTTTTGAGATGAAAACTTTAGATCTGAAAATGTGAAGTTGTTGTTCTGATTTTCTGTTATGATTAGCACTATATACCCTTTGCTAATCAAACTTGTTAATCCCAATTAGGCTAATGCAAAAAGGATTAGATGAAATGAAGATTTATGCAAAATAGCCAAAATACCCTCACATGTGCATGGCATGCTACAGTACTCGTGGCTGCATGGAAATTCACTCAAAATGTGATTTTTGAATCAAATGTAATGGAAAAATGTAATGGTAATGCATATTTTTTAAATTGGAGATTTCCCTCCAAAATTCAAAATGAAATCAAGTGAAAAATGCACTTTTTTTGTGATGAGTTTTAATGAAATGTGATGCATGATTATGGTACTAGAGATCAAGAGAAAATTGCTCCAAAAAGAACCACTTGAATTGGCCATTTGGTGCAAAAGTTATGCCTTGTTGAAGTTCAAAATCCATTGCCAATGATTTGATCATAACTTGCCAACCACAAATGAGAAATGGATGTTCTTGGACTTTTTGGAAAGGTGAGAGCAAGATCTTCAACTTTCATGTTGGACAAAATTTTATTTGAAGCTTTCTTGATGATGTAAACTTGAGGAGAAGACCTTTCCATTTTGGGCAGTTTGAAATTACAAGTCACCTACTATTTTTGGAAACTTTTCATCTGACCTCAAATTCCTCATTGTTGATATTTGACATGTTATATGAGACTTGTATGGACATGAATGAGACCTCTCAAACCATCTCCCACCTTCAAATCCATGATTTAATGCACAGTTGACCACAGTTGACTTTGCTAGGGTTTAAGTTGACCTAGCTATGCTCTGATGAAATCCAAGCCTCTACCACTTGAGATCTTGATTCAAAATGATGTCATGGTTCATATAAACTCTTGATGAATGATCATGGTGCCCAAATTCTTCAGAATGGCCACCATCTATTGCTCATTGAATGCCTTGACTGCCTTGACCTAAGATTACTTCATCTGCAAGTAACAAGGTTAGATGACAATATTTTTGTACTTTTGGTTAGTAAACAAATGAAAAGCAATGATATACAAATGCTAAACATGCTTGGTGATCAAGAGACCACTCAAAAAGATGACCTACCCACAGGAAAGAAGGCAAAGGTGCACAATGATCCTTGAGGCAATGATATGATATGATATGATGCCATGAGGGATCTTAGGGACAATATTGGGGTCTTACACTATGGCACGGTATTGAACTGGCAAGGCAAAGGCTATGGGCGCGCGCACAGTATAATTGAAGTGCTGAACCAGAGAAACCCTAGGACTATTCATGCACGGAGGTTGACGGTGGTTTCCACCGTCTTCCTCGTTGAGACGACGGCGAAGCTACAGTAACATCAACAAATTTTTTCCAGATTTTGGCATGGCTTATACCGTTCGAAAGCTTGTTCAATGCCCATTCCAAATCTAACATTATTTTGGACTAAAGCTCTAAGGATTAAGAGAATCGAACAAAAACATTTTCCACAATCAAACTTTAAATCAACATATCTCATGCAATACTCACCCATTTTTCATGAAATTTATATCAGAATTCTCAGCATGGAAAGCTCTACAAGTTTATGTACATAAAAAGAAGAATTAGGAGTTTCGAATTCCAACCTTCTTGGAGAGCAGTGGATGAAACCAAGCGATTCAAGTGCTCAAACGATCCAGATCCACTCCTATATTTATGACTTGAAGCTTTATGTATGAATTGAAGCTTGGAAAGGCTTGGATCTTGATCAAATTGCAACTTCCAACTTCCACTCCTATAAATGACACTTACTGAACACGATTATGCAATAAAATTCATGTGCCATGTGAAGGAAATTGAAAATTGAGATGAGAGCAAAAATGGAGGGAAATCCAAAATCTAGATCTAGAATGTGTTAGAATGAGAAATTATGTTATGATTAAGCTTATATATGACAGGTTAATTGTGCTGTAATCATAATTAAGCATTGGCTAATGAAAAATTAAGAAGATATGAGGTGTGATGCACAAATGGTAAATGCACCCTATGCATGGTAAAATGGACGTGAACAGTACACATGCATGGCTCAAATGCTCTTAAAATCAACCAAGGAACACAATGGCAATGGAATTAAGTTCATGTGATGCACCAATTTTAAATTCTTCATTTTCCCTCCAAAAAGCACATGCATGGCCAAATGATCATGTGAGATTTTTTCATGCAATGCAATGATAAATTTGGAAAATATAGGTCATGAGAAGCAATATGCAAAAGGAGTGGCTCAAATTGGAGTTTTGGATCAAAAGTTATGGCACTTTGAAGTTTCATGCACACTTGGTGATCATTTGCTCATAACTCCTCAACCATTCACCAGATGCTCATGATCCTCGACTTTTTGGAAATGGGAGAGAAAGACCTTCAACTTTCATGTTGACCAAAAATTCATTTGAAGCTTATTTGATGTTGGAAAGTCAAGTTGAATATGGTCTAAAAACTTGCCATTTTTGGAAACTTAAAATTACAGGTCACTTTCCATTTTGGGAAACTTTTGATCTGACTTCAAAATCTTCAAGGTAGATGTTTGACATGATGAATAAGCCTCTTTTGGACATGAATGAAGTGTCTCAAGCCATTTCTCCACCTCATAGCCCTCAGTTGATTGCACAACTGACTTGTATGGGCCTCAGATGACTTGAAAATGCACTGATGACTTTGGACCTCTACCACTTGGCAAAGTTGCTTCAAAATGAACCTTGGCTCATATAAGCTCTTTGGATACTCATGTGTCCTTCATCTCAAGGAAAACTTTCTCTCTTTGCACAGATGAATTCTCTTGATGCCAGTTCTTGTTGATAAGATGCAATGCAATGTGTAATGTTAATGACCTTAAAAATGATATGAATGCATAAATGGGGGGGGTGCAAATTTGAGGTGCTACAGCTGCCCCTATTCATTCAACTGAGAACCTGAACGGATGAGAGCAACGGCTGTCAGACTTTCAAGGTAAACAGGGATTGAATACCAAAAGAACCGTAAAATTTGCACTCTGCGGGAGACGAAGTGAAGGAAGCGAGGCTCATTTACTGATGGCGGCTTCCACTGCAGGACTTAATATCTTCCGAGGTCAAGGAAAGCGAGGCTCATTTACTGATGGCGGCTTCCACTGGAGAGACTTGATATACGCGGATATCAAGGAAAGCGAGGCACATTTACTAGATGGCGGCTTTCACTGCGGAGGCTTGATATACGCGGATATCAAGGAAAGCGAGGCACATTTACCAGATGGCGACTTTCACTGCGGAGACTTGATATACGCGGATATCAAGGAAAGCGAGGCACATTTACCAGATGGCAGCGTTCACTGCAGAGGCTTGATATACGCGGATATCAAGGAAAGCAAGGCACATTTACCAGATGGCGGCCTTCACTAGGGAGGCTTGATATACGCGGACATCAAGGAAAGCGAGGCACATTTACCAGATGGCGGCTTTCACTGCGGAGGCTTAATATACGCGGATATCAAGGAAAGCGAGGCATATTTACCAGATGGAGGCTTTCACTGGGGAGGCTTGATATACGCGGATATCAAGGAAAGCGAGGCATATTTACCAGATGGCGGCTTTCACTGGGGAGGCTTGATATACGCGGATATCAAGGAAAGCGAGGCACATTTACCAGATGGCGGCTTTCATTGGGGAGGCTTGATATACGCGGATATCAAGGAAAGCGAGGCACATTTACCAGATGGCGGCTTTCACTGCGGAGACTTGATATACGCGGATATCAAGGAAAGCGAGGCACATTTACCAGATGGCGGCTTTCACTGCGGAGACTTGATATACGCGGATATCAAGGAAAGCGATGCATATTTACCAGATGACGGCTTACACTGCAGGACTCGGTATCTTCCCAGGTCAAGGAAAGCGAGGCTCATTTACCAGATGGCGGCTTTCACTGGAAGGAAAAAGATGTTTACGACTGGAACAAGACCAGACGCTCACTGACGACTCTACAAGGGAGTTTTGATATTTATCAATGAAAAGATACATGACCAGACACTTACCGATGACTGGGGAGAAAGGAACCACGACCAGACATCAATAGATGAATGGGAAGAGAAACCACGACCAGACATCAACGGATGAAGGGGAAGAGAAACCACGACCAGACATCAACGGATGAACGGGAAGAGAAACCACGACCAGACATCAACGGATGAATGGGAAGAGAAACCACGACCAAACATCAATGGATGAATGGGAAGAGAAACCACGACCAGACATCAATGGATGAATGGGAAGAAGAAACTCGACCAGACATCAACGGATGAATGGGAAGAAACTCGATGGTTACAGACATCGAAAGATGATATCTACCGACACCAAATGAAAGGACCCACACGGGGATCAAAACGACACTTACTGGTATCGCAAGAACGACATCTACATATGTCAAACAAGGCAGACACTTGCCAGGGACTACACTGGGGAGTCAAACTTTCCTTTCACTGACGGGTGAGGAAATAAACCTCTTTGGGGATTACTGATACAAGCCTGCAAGATGCAAGGGGAGGAAAACTCCTGTTGGGAAAGCAAGTGATCACTTTGCTGAGCACACGCTTCCTGATTCGATCTCCCAACTCTGTGGGGAATAGCACTATTGGGGACGCTTGCTGATCTGTCATTCTCAAAACGGCAGAGAAACCAACTCGACAAGGGAGTCACTTGTTGGGAAAACACCAACCTCTCAACCATGCTGGGGAAACCAATTCTGAAATCGACCCAGATGACCCAACGTCGTGATGCTAAGCTTATCAGAGTAACATATTCACCAACCATCTAAACCAATTCTCGGATGATAACCACGGCTTAGGGCTAGTTTATGCTTGCAATGCTGATGCATGAATTTTACAACGTAATGCTATGCTTTTCTAAATGATGAATGCATAAAAAAATATCCCCTTCCGGGGACTCTACTAGGGAGCTCGAGGAACTTTGCTGAGGAACTCAATATCGCCCCAATCTCCACTTTGCTGGGGAATAACACTGCTGCTGGGGATAGAATAATCCTCACTAGGGAAGACCTCCACTGAACCCGATCACTTGGGGACTTCGTTGGGGAAAACAAACAACGCCCACCTCCGCTGGGGAAACAACAAACATCAGACCTGCTAAGGCAATAACATTCTCAGCCCTACTGGGGATTACAACACTTCAAGCCTGGCTGCTGAGGAACAAACCACCCTGCTGGGGATTACAGCACTTCAGACTTGGCTGCTGAGGGACAACCTACCGACAGACACCTCCGCTGGGGAAATAACAACCTTCCGACTTGCTGGGGAACTGACAGTCCTCAGACTTGCTGGGGATTACAACAAATTCCAGACCTGGTTGCTGAGGAACAAACTACCCACAGACACCTCCGTTGGGGAAATAGCAATCCTGAGGCTCGCTGGGGATTACATTCTCAACCCTGCTATGGGTGATAACCAATCTCAGGCCTGGCTGTCGAGGAAACACCGATCTCGAATCCACTGGGGAGATAACACTCTCAAACCGCTAGAGAGGTACCAAACTCCACCCTGCTGGGGGATATAACCAATCTCAGGCTTGGCTGCCAAGGAAACACCGATCTCGAATCCGCTGGGGAGATAACACTCTCGAACCCGCTGGGGAGATACGACCTATTTGACACGGAACGCCCGTCGATTCGTCGAACACTGGCACTCACCATCCATCCACAGTGTCAAATTTCCACTTTTGAGAGCTCCCAGGCTCATCCGGTCTCTTCTGATTCATCACCTTGTATTCTCGGCTTTTCTCTACTTCGAGACAAATGATCTCCTCAAATTTGGGCTAACTCTTTAATCCTCAGACTTTGAAGAGTCTTCTTGATTACCCTCTAGGATCGTCGCCGTTCTTTCGCCGTCTTTCTATCCCTCGTCCCTGATTGGACTTCAAAGGATCTTTTGTCAAAAAGGCTTCGCGCCACAACCTGCAAGTGAGTGAAAATATCTAACAGCATCTGCAAAAGAGATCGTCAGATAAAAACGTGCCCCAGGCGTGCCAAAATTTCAACACTTATGTCACTTAGACTTCCGAATAAGATTTCACGTTTTCAATCTTGTAAACATGCATCGGAAGGGACCTATATGTCTCAAAATGCAACGGTTCTTTATCAAAATAAACGGATGTTTTTTGCAATCAAAGCGGTAATGAAAACAAAAACAAAATTATTTAACTGAACATGCATTTTATTGATTGAAAAAAAAAGTGTGGCTCGTGACTGAGCGATACACCGGAAGCAATCCCTGAAAAGAGGTAATTGCGCACAAAAGGAAAATCTATCCTGATGGCAATGTGAAACCGTGATCTCATCGAGTTCCAACTCGGTTACACCCCATATGTCCTCAAGACTCTCCGTGCTCTCTGCCTTCTGAACAAGACGCTTCCGACCGATCTCTGTCGGTGATTATCCAGGTGTCTTAACCAAAGTACAAACGATCATGCTGGACGCAGTTGTTCGTTTCATTCCCTCTTTTGCCTGGACCGCCCTTTCGGGTTTTCAGTCCACCGGGATACCCTTTTTTGCCCAAGCCGCCCTTGTGGGGTTTTCGACTTGCCGGGTGTACAGTTTTTCCTCTTTATCCCTAACTTTTGCCCGAACCTTTTTCATTTCTTTTTTCAGTTCGCCGGGATGCCCTTTTTTTCCTGGACTATTTTATTCTTTTCGTCCAGCGGGTCTCTTATACGAAGTATTTTTTAACTGCGTCCGCATTCAGAGGGGATGGAAAATCCTCACCATCCATGGTCGTCAACAACGAGGCTTTGCCAGAGAAAACCTTCTTGACCATGAATGGACCTTCACAATTGGGTGTCCACTTGCCCCTATGATCGTTTTGAGGAGGAAGGATCCTTTTCAACACCATGTCTCCCATACGACACCCACGAGGTCGCACCTTTCGGTCGAAAGCCCGTTTCGTTCGCTGCTGGTACAACTGCCCATGATGAATGGTTGCCAGCCTCTTTCCCTCAATCAGGCTCAACTCTTTGTACCGAGTCCTTACTCACTCCGTCTCTTTCAATTTAACGTCCACCAGGACTCTCAACGAAGGAATCTGGACCCTAACTGGTAGCAAGGCTTCCATCCCCTACACAGCGAGAAAGGCGTTGCCCCAGTTGATGTACGCCCCGAGGTTCGATACCCAGGATACCAGCTTCGTACTTGCCATATTGTTGTTGGTGCATTCAAATGTTAGTCGGGCAGCAAAAGAACGTGGGATCCCTTCGGCGTAACCAAAACAGCTCAAACTCCGTTACCATCCACGTCAACGGCCCCATCAAACATCAGAATCCATTCGGATTCATGGTCCGGCCCCTCCTCCGGGATCGGTTCCTCACAATCTTTCGATTTGAGAACCATGATGTCCTCATCAGGGAATTCAAACTTCATTGGTTGATAATCCTCAATGGGTTGCTGGGCGAGGTAATCAGACAATACACTCCCCTTTATTGCTTTTTGAGAGGTATACTGAATATCGTATTCAGACAAAATCATTTGCCATCTCGCAACCCGTCCGGTCAATGCTGGATTCTCAATGCTGGCTTCTCAAATACATACTTGATCGAATCCATCTTGGAATCCATAAAGTGGTATGAACCAGCATATATTTTCTTAGTCGGCGAGCAGCCTATGCCAAAGCACAACAAGTTTTCTCGAGCAGTGAATATTTTGTTTCACAGTCGGTAAACTTTTTGCTAAGGTAAATTGCATGCCCTTTTCGACCATAGTCGTCATGCTGCCGCAGTACACACCCCATAGACCCCTCGAGGACTGTCAAGTACAGAATTAACGGTCGTCCCTCCACGGGAGGCAATAGAATCGGAGGCTCCTGCAAATATTCTTTTATTTTTCAAATGCCCCTTGGCAATCATTATTTCACCTGACCGTTTGATCTTTTCTCAACCACTTGAATATGGGTTCACACGTGGCTGTTAGATGAGATATGAACCATGAAATATAGTTCAATCTACCTAAGAAACTACGAACCTCCTTTTCTGTTATAGGTTCAGGCATTTCTTGTATTGCTTTTTTTTAGCAGGATCAATCTCGATTCCTCTTTCGCTTACAATAAACCCCAACAACTTACCGGACCGCACTCCAAAAGTGCACTTATTCGGATTCAACCTCAGCTTGAATTGTCTCGACCGGTCAAACAGCTTGGCTAGGTCTACCAAATGCCTCTATTCTGTTTGGGACTTTGCTATCATGTCATCAACATAGCATCCGATTTCATGATGAATCATATCATGAAACAAAGTCACCATAGCCCTTTGATACGTGGCATCGGCGTTCTTGAGACCGAATGACATCACCTCCGCTCTTGACACTCGCCTCCAAGGCGGCCCCAACCTTTACTTCCTTTCAGACCTCCTCGGTGCCCGGATTAACAATTTCAACTCGCTTCTCGTGCGGTTGAATCACCTTCTCATCTAGATTCAACAACCTGGCTAATTCTTCCGGCAGTTCACGATCTTCTTCGCCTTCTTCTTCGGCATGGTAGATCGGATTGTCGAAGTCATATGAGGGTGTAACAGAATTGTTATCAATGAGATCCGGAGACTGATCGCATCTATATGAATTTTGATTCATGCATTGCTTTTGAGGTCGGAACGAGACAAATCAAAAGAAGGAAAATGAAAACAAACATTGCCATTTTTTATTTATTTTAAACTGCAAAAATAAATGAAAAACAGGGAACACCGCTTTTGATACAAAAACATCCATTTATTAATGATGCAAAATGTTGCAAAATGAAACACATGAGGTGGCCCCTACAATGGACCATTACGTTTTGGGCAAAACGTATGGCTTTCATGCAAACAGAATTGAAAAATAGAAATATTACTCTTCACACAGAGTCACAGTGATGATCTTTCAGGCCTTCCAGTTCTGGACCTCTATCCCTGGTACGCACGATTTTATCCACGAATCAAGCTCGCAGTCACTGTCGATTTCTTCACCCACCGCACAGGCGTGATCTAGGTCTAGCATCCCAACACTGATGAACGTGAACGGTTGATGACGTCCTCTGTTTTTCCCAGACGAGTCTTGGCCCGACTGATAGCCAACCCTGGACCTATCTGTTTCATCACAACAGTCTGGGTTCGTTGCGTCTGGTAGAGTATCTGTGCGGATGAGCTACGTGCAGAGGAATGATTCGGCGTGTGCGAGCAATGATTCCTAAGTCAATCAAACAGGTTAGATACTGACACCTGCAAAACAGAAGACAGGTTAATATGACTCACAGATGAATGCAATGTCTATCCGTATGAGGAACACTCTATCTTTCGATCCTGGCTTCATCGAGACGGATAATAATTTGACAATAACATTCTGACATCAGGATGTCTCTCAACCAGAATCTCAATCGAGAATGTACCATGAGTATGGATAGACATGAGTTGGATGCGGATTAATGCAAAATGGGAATGCTGCAGATGCATGAATGCAAGTCACAGTGCCATCCTCCAAGTCATCTGAACACCAACTGTACTGGATTCCTGTCTCTGAACTGATCATAATCATCTGAGGGACCCAGTAATCACAAATCCAACTTGGGGAGTTCCGAAATAAACGGAACGGAGGATATATCACCATCATCACAGGACAATCTCTGGACAGATAGCCACAAGATCCTCTGAACAGGTACCTTCAAATTCCACCCGGGGATACGAAATAAATGGAACCCGCTGATAAATACCACGGACAAACCTCCGGCGTCAAGAAATAAAGATCCATAAATCCAACTGAACCATAGTCACCATCTGTACCTGCAAATGATTCAATCCCGCCCCACTCACGGGTGTCATCTAGGCCAAGGT
This sequence comes from Lathyrus oleraceus, assembly GCF_024323335.1. NCBI lineage: Eukaryota > Viridiplantae > Streptophyta > Magnoliopsida > Fabales > Fabaceae > Lathyrus > Lathyrus oleraceus. The sequence goes on along the minus strand of NC_066580.1, from coordinate 26,714,599 downwards.
AAGGTCAAGAGAAACGCAGGATAAACAATCCTTTCAAGAATATCATCATATGCACACCAGATGTATGCAACGATAATACCCCATCAGAATCTGAACTGCTCGTGATGTCATGTTCCGCTAAGTGGCGCCATACCACCCGCTTCCCATGAATCACTCTATTCCTAGGTGTCCTAAAGTTCACTCATAGCCTGGGTATTGGGCCTTTTACCTCTTGTGATTCCCACCCCACAGAGAAACAGATACACAGCCAGCACAATGAAAATATGATGCATGCAAACATATATGCAAGTATATACAATCACAGTATAATAATCACAAATGCAATGAATAAAGCAGTAGAAGCAACCAAAACTATCCTAGAGAGCGCTAGGATTGACTCGCTTAGGGAAGATGGATCAGCAAGCGTCCCCAGCAGAGTCGCCAGCTGTCACATATGCGAAAAACAACCGGCGGGAAAAGACACAAAAACCGCCACCGTGCGTTATTTATCCCAAAGGAGGGAAAGGAAATGCTCGAAGTAAACCTGAAAGAGGGAAAGGAATGGTCTTACGACCAAAGATTGCTAGGATCAGGAATCGGTTACGCAAGGGGAAGGTATTAGCACCCCTCACGTCCTTCGTACTCGACGGGATCCACGCTCAAAAGAATAGAAAAAGGTTGCTAAATAACTGCTCAAAGAATGCACACACACTGGAATAAAACACAGGCGGGAGAAGACGGAGGAAGTGGACTCGGCAGGATGTCGCATCCTAGGCCTACGTAGTTTGTCAGAAACAAACTTCAGAGTCAACGTAGTTCGGGGAAATGGGAAACATGCTCGCTAGGATATCGCATCCTATGCATACATATCTTCTCTAACCAGAGAAAGAATCAGAGCACTCGTAGCTCGGCTAACGCACGCCGAAACAAAACACTGAAAGGAGACGCTAAGACGTCAAACGAAACACACAACTGGAATCGGAATGCCAATAAATGGGCTTACATCCAACTCCAGACAAGCAAACGCAAACAGGAAACCAAATGCCAATAGATGGACTTACATCAGACTCCAAACACCAAACGAGGAAACAGAATGCCAATAGCTGGAATTACATCCGACTCCAAACAAAGAAAAGCAAACAAACGGGAAACCGAATGCCAATAGATGGACTTACATCAGACTCCGAACAAACACACATAAAAATAAGAAGGGTCTCGATTGCAACTAGGGCAAGAGAAGAGGAAGGTCTCAATCGCAACGAGGGCGAGAGAAAAGAAACGCAACGAGGGCGAAAGCAAACAAGGATTAAATGTTAGTCGTCAGTCAAACTCGACAAGACATCGCATCTCGTGCCTACGTATCTCATCTGGACATGAGAATCAGAGTTGCCGTAGTTCGGCTAAACCATTTCTGTTTGTTTTGTGTTTTTTAGATGAACGACGTTACTACGCAATCTACCGGATGCTCGACCTTGGGAGACTTACTCACCTGTAGTAGAAGGAGTTAACGTGCCCTTTAAGAGAAGGTAAAGTTTGTTTGTGTTTTAGGAATGCTCACGCAAGAAAGGAAGTCCTAGACGAAGGAACCGTGCTACCTTAATTGACATGCAAACGAGAGACTATGTGAAGTCTAGCAAACCTAAGGGGATATAATGACACCACACAAAAACATACAACATGAAGTAAACACACCAACAAGGGGGCTCAAACATCAAGGGTGAGGCTTTAGTCAAGGGGTCATATCAACCTCGACAAACAAGTCGGGCTTTAATCAAGGGGTCATATCAACCTTGACAAAGAAGCCAACTAGAAGGGTATGCTGAAGCTCTTAACAACTGACATTGACCGTCAGGGTGAGCAGATGAAAGGTAATAAGGATAAGACCTCATAGCTCTTAACCCGGGCCTGGGTGAGCTTGAATCAATGAAAACATGGGGATCCAGAATGAGGGACCCTACTCCACTTGACTGACTCTATATACAAGATCTGGGGGACGTGTCCAAGAGCATCAGCACGTAGTGCGAGCGTAATGAACGACTCAAACGATTAGCAGGGGATTGATTGCTAATCCCTTCTATTTGCCAATTGCCTCTTCCCTTAGGAAGACTTAAGTAACATAATGAGTAAACAAACACAGTCATTGCCTCTTACGGAGGACTTCAGCCAAATGCCTGCCAAAAGAAATGATAGGGCTTCCAGACTACATGGAGTTAGAGGATGATTACCTAGGTGGTATACCAACCACAAGCAAAGCACAACTCAAGCAATGAGCTAAGAGCGACTAAAGTACCTGTAAGAAAGTCAAACAAGTCAATATCACATTCAGACAACCCAAACAGACAATCAACAGTGTTACAACCAATATGCACACAAGGCAAGTCAACAACTCAAGTGAGTTCATCACCAAGGAACCTACAACACAACCAAGGTTAGTGTACAAAATAATTTGCATCTCATGAATTGAGATCACATCAACCACGCTTGAACCTGAAATACAAAGCTCAAAAGGTAAGTACAAACCACTAGTACCAAGACTAGGGTCAAAGGCAAAGCAAAAGGTCAAAATAGCGGCCAATATTCAACATGAAGCATATTTATTCAAGTAAGAACATGTCCTAAAAAGGACCAAACTCAAATCCTAAGGAAAATCCATCTAATGATCATGCTAAGGCAAAGGCAATTACAAAGCACACAATTGGACATTAAGAGTAGAAATTCCATATTAAAACAGAAATGAATCAAATAACCATGGAAATTTTTATGTGCAAACAACATGTTAAACACAAGCATCATGCAAAAAATTAGAATCAGAAAATCTCAATTGACATGTATATGAAAATGAACAAGATCAACATCAAAATGTGTGACACACATTGTCACACCATACATTCATGTGCCTAAAACAGAGATGGAAAATGCTAAAAATGCCAAAACAATTCTCAAAAATCAGGCAACATGTTAGGACTAAGCATGTTAAATTTCAAGTTAATTGGAGAAAGTATGAGCATTCCACAAATCATCTAGCAACACATGTCACATTTGCATCATGTTCAAATACCTAAGCATATCCAAAATTCCAGCAAGGCACAAATCCAGGAATTCACACTACAAAATAATAGACATCAAGATGAACATGTGGCAAAAAATTTGGATTAAATTGGATTAGTTTTCAATTTGTTATGATTTTTTTGAATTTGAATGAAAATAATGGATTAAAATGAAATAAATGGAAAAACATGGAAATAATATGAAATGAATATGAAATTGGAAACTAAATCAGCATGGATCGAACACAGGTCACATAGGCTATGGGCGCGTTACACCTTGAAACGCTGTGTTTTGGTTACTGAAGTAAATAATTGGAAAATCAAAATCCTATGGCACGGTATCGAACTGGCGAGGCAAAGGCTATGGGTGCGCGCACAGTACAATTGAAGTGCTGAACCAGAGAAGCCCTAGGACTATTCATGCACGGAGGTTGACGGTGGTTTCCACCGTCTTCCTCGTTGAGACGGCGGCGAAGCTACAGTAACATCAACAAATTTTTTCCAGATTTTGGCATGGCTTATACCGTTCGAAAGCTTGTTCAATGCACATTCCAAATCTAACATTATTTTGGCCTAAAGCTCTAAGGATTAAGAGAATCGAACAGAAACATTTTCCACAATCAAACTTTAAATCAACATATCTCATGCAATACTCATCCATTTTTCATGAAATTTATATCAGAATTCTCAGCATGGAAAGCTCTACAAGTTTATGTACATAAAAAGAAGAATTAGGAGTTTCGAATTCCAACCTTCTTGGAGAGTAGTGGATGAAACCAAGCGATTCAAGTGCTCAAACGATCCAGATCCACTCCTATATTGATGACTTGAAGCTTTATGTATGAATTGAATCTTGGAAAGGCTTGGATCTTGATCAAATTGCAACTTCCATCTTCACGTTCTTGGGCTTGATATGCACGAATTTTGGTTAATTTCTTCAATCCAGAGCTTGATCCTTACTAAATGACACTTGCTGAACACGATTATGCAATAAAATTCATGTGCTATGTGAAGGAAATTGAAAATTGAGATGAGAGCAAAAATGGAGAGAAATCCAAAATCTAGATCTAGAATGTGTTAGAATGAGAAATTCTGTTATGATTAAGCTTATATATGACAGGTTAATTGTGCTGTAATCATAATTAAGCATTGGCTAATGAAAAATTAAGAAGATATGAGGTGTGATGCACAAATGGTAAATGCACCCTATGCATGGCAAAATGGACGTGAACAGTACACATGCATGGCTCAAATGCTCTTAAAATCAACCAAGGAACACAATGGCAATGGAATTAAGTTCATGTGATGCACCAATTTTAAATTCTTCATTTTCCCTCCAAAAAGCACATGCATGGCCAAATAATCATGTGAGATTTTTTCATGCAATGCAATGATAAATTTGGAAAATATAGGTCATGAGAAGCAATATGCAAAAGGAGTGGCTCAAATTGGAGTTTTGGATCAAAAGTTATGGCACTTTGAAGTTTCATGCACACTTGGTGATCATTTGCTCATAACTCCTCAACCATTCATCAGATGCTCATGATCCTCAACTTTTTGGAAATGGGAGAGAAAGACCTTCAACTTTCATGTTGACCAAAAATTCATTTGAAGCTTCTTTGATGTTGGAAAGTCAAGTTGAATATGGTCCAAAAACTTACCATTTTTGAAAACTTGAAATTACAGGTCACTTTCCATTTTGGGAAACTTTTGATCTGACTTCAAAATCTTCAAGGTAGATGTTTGACATGATGAATAAGCCTATTTTGGATATGAATGAAGTGTCTCAAACCATTTCTCCACCTCATAGCCCTCAGTTGACTGCACAGCTGACTTGTATGGGCCTCAGATGACCTGAAAATGCACTGATGACTTTGGACCTCTACCACTTGGCAAAGTTGCTTCAAAATGAACCTTGGCTCATATAAGCTCTTTGGATACTCATGTGGCCTTCATCTCAAGGAAAACTTTCTCTCTTTGCACATATGAATTCTCTTGATGCCAGTTCTTGTTGATAAGATGCAATGCAATGTGTAATGTTAATGACCTAAAAATGAGATGAATGCATGAATGGGGGGTACAAATTTGAGGTGCTACAGGGATGAATCATCAATCATTCCAGCTGGGGACGAGAGTTATCACAGACAAGGTCCACCACACCAACAACTCTACTGGGGAATCTATCCGAGGAGATAAAGGATTTATCGGGATCAACCACCAAATACCGCTCTTGCCCAAAGAGATCCAAGCTGCTGAGGAAGAAAGATTGCTACTCTGCTGAAGAGAAGAGAGGTGACTCTCAATAAGCAATCCACTTGGTAGGATAAACCACAAGGGGTTCCGGAGGGAGGAGATACGGTCATGCCAGGAATATGGACAAAAATCTTACCCTATTGGGGGTCGTACCACCCTTGGGAGAGCACTGAGGATCTCCTAAGTATCCTTTCGTCATTGTGAATGTTCACTTTGTTTAAAAACAAATTATAAAAAATTTGATCGTTTAAAACAATGATATTTTCTTAATCAAAACATGCAAATCATTTGTTGATTAGAAACAGATAAGAGTGCCAATAATTGGATAAAAGGCTCAAATTTATTTGATAGAATGGTAGTCTGCGAATGGCAAGACTCCATAGATCTTTGCAAAATTGAAATTGGTGATATATATTAGAAAAGGGATACATTGAACATAATGACCATTTCTCCACCAATTCTGAATCCGATGTATTTGAAGCTTTGGCTGATAATGAGTAAGGATCTCTGACGGACGACAGTTGTAGAACAAAGTCTTGTCAGGATGCAGTTACTTGCCAAATCCCTAATTTTTGCCTAGATGGCCCCAGGATGAGGTACTCAATCTAGCGGGATACCTATATTCAGTTTTCATGTCTCTAACTTTTGCCTGGACCGCCCTTTCGGGTTTTCAATCCACCGAGACGCTCATGTTTGCATAAGCCGCCCTTTTGGGTTTTCAACTTAGCGAGCTATTCAGTTTTTTATTTTTTTTAGGCGAAGTATTTCTTGACTGCATCTGAATTCACAGGACGAGTGAAATCCTCCCCATCCATAGTTGTCAGTATCAAAGCACCGCCTGAAAAGGCTCTCTTAATAACATACGGGCCCTCATAGTTCGGAGTCCACTTGCACCTGGAATCGGGCGCGAAAGACAAAACTTTCTTGAGCACAAGGTCACCTTCTCGGAACACACGAGGCTTGACCTTCTTATCAAAAGCTTTCTTCATCCTCTGCTGATATAACTGACCGTGGCACATGGCAGTCAATCTCTTTTCTTCTATCAAGTTCAGCTGGTCATAACGACTCTGAACCCATTTAGCATCAGTCAACTTGGCCTCCATCAAGACTCTCATTGATGGGATCTCCACCTCTACTGGGAGTACCGCCTCCATGCCATAAACAAGAGAGAAAGGGGTTGCCCCTGTTGAAGTGCGGACAGATGTACGATAGCCATGCAAAGCGAATGGAAACATCTCATGCCAATCTCTGTACGTAACAACCATTTTCTTAATAATTTTCTTGATATTCTTGTTAGCAGCTTCAAAAACCCAATTCATCTTGGGTCTGTACGGAGAAGAATTATGATGCGCAATCTTGAATTCACTACACAGCTCTTTCATCATCTTGTTATTCAAGTTAGATCCATTATCAGTAATGATCTTATCTGGCACACCATATCGGCATATGAGTTGATTCTTGATAAACTTCACGACCACCTGCCTGGTCACATTTGCATACGACGCCGCTTCAACCCACTTGGTGAAGTAATCAATTGCTACGAGAATAAATTTGTGTCCATTGGACGCTTTCGGCTCTATCATGCCAATCATGTCAATTCCCCACATAGAGAAAGGCCATGGTGATGAAATCACATTCAGAAGTGTCGGGGGAATATGAATCTTATCCGCATAAATCTGACACTTATGACATTTCTTCACATATTTGCAGCAGTCAGACTCCATTGTCAGCCAATAGTAGCCTGTTCTCAACATCTTTCTAGCCATGGCATGTCCATTGGAATGAGTACCAAAAATGAACCCTCATGGACCTCAGTCATCAACAGGTCTGCTTCGTGTCTATCCATGCATCTGACCAGAACCATGTCAAAATTTCTTTTGTAAAGCACTTCGCCATTGAGGTAGAAACTGCCTGACAATCTCCTCAAAGTCTTCCTATCATTTACAGATGCCCCAGGCGGGTAAATCTGGCTCTGAAGGAAACACTTGATATCATAATACCACAGCTTATCATCTTTTACTTCTTCTACTGCAAATACATGAGCTGGTCTGTCCAAGCGCATCACGGTGATATTGGGGACTTTCTTCCACAATTTAACCACAATCATTGAAGCAAGCGTAGCAAGAGCATCTGCCATCCGATTCTCATCTCGAGAAATATGATGGAAGTCATCCTCAGTAAAGAACGTTGAAATCCTCCTCGCATAATCTCTGTATGGAATGAGGCCAGGCTGTTTCGTTTCCCATTCACCCTTAATCTGATTAACAACGAGGGCCGAATCACCATATACATCGAGATGTTTGATCCTTAGATCAATACATTCCTCCAATCCCATAATACAGGCCTCATACTCAGCCATATTATTCGTGCATTTGAAAGTTAGCCTTGCTGTAAAAGGAATATGCGCGCCCTGAGGAGTAATAATCACGGCCCCAATACCATTTCCATACTGATTTACAGCACCATCAAATACCATACTCCATCTGGAACCAGGCTCTGGCCCTTCATCAAGTGTGGGTTCATCACAATCTTTCATTTTTAAATACAGAATCTCCTCATCTGGGAAGTCATACTGAACTGACTGATAGTCCTCAATTGGTTGATGTGCCAAGTGGTCAGAAAATTCTACCTTTAATATCTTTCTGAGCTTGATACTCAATATCATACTCAGACAACAACATCTGCCAACGGGAAATCCTCCAAGTTAAGGCAGGCTTCTCAAATATATACTTGATTGGGTCCATCCTGGATATCAACCAAGTCGTATGATTCAACATATACTGGCGTAAGCGCTTAGCGGCCCAAGCCAAAGCACAACACGTCTTCTCAAGCATTGAATATCGAGACTCACAATCGGTGAACTTCTTACTCATGTAGTAGATAGCATAATCTTTCTTCCCTGATTCATCTTGCTGACCAAGGACACAACCCATAGAATCTTCAAGAACAGTCAGATACATAATCAAGGGTCTCCCTTCCACAGGCGGAGATAGAATCGGAGGCTCGGATAGGTACTCTTTAATACTGTCAAAAGCTTTCTGGCAATCCTCGGCCCAATCATGGGACTGATCTTTTCGGAGGAGCTTGAATATTGGCGCACATGTGGCAGTCATGTGGGATATGAATCTGGAAATGTAATTCAAACGGCCAAGAAAACCTCGGACTTGCTTCTCAGTTTTGGGCGTAGGCATCTCTTGTATTGCTTTGACCTTTGTAGGATCAACCTGAATACCTCTTTCACTAACAATGAAGCCCAATAACTTGCCAGAACGGACTCCAAATGTACACTTGTTGGGATTCAGACGAAGCTTATATTTCCTCAAACGCTGGAAAAGCTTCAACAAATGCTCTACATGTTCAACTTCAGTTCTTGACTTAGCAATCATATCGTCAACATATACCTCAATCTCCTTGTGCATCATATCATTAAACAAGGTGGTCATAGCTCGTTGATACGTGGCTCCGGCGTTCTTCAAACCGAAGGGCATCACTCGATAACAGAATGTTCCCCAAGGTGTGATGAATGTTGTTTTCTCCATATCCTCGGGTTCCATTTTAATCTGATTATATCCGGAAAATCCATCCATAAACGAGAAGACTTTGAATTTAGCTGTATTGTCTACCAACATATCAATATGTGGTAGAGGGAAATCATCTTTTGGACTAGCTTTATTCAAGTCTCTATAGTCCACACACATCCGGACTTTTCCGTCTTTCTTAGGCACGGGTACAATATTGGCCACCCATTGAGGATATATAGAAGTCACCAGAAACCCCGCATCAATTTGCTTCTGAACTTCTTCCTTGATCTTCATTGTCATATCAGGATGAGTTCTTCTGAGCTTCTGGTTTAGAGGCACACACTCAGGTTTCAAAGGTAGGAAATGTTGCACAATATCAGTATCTAGACCTGGCATGTCTTCATACGACCAAGCAAAGACGTCGACATATTCTCGTAGCAACTTAATCAACCCCTTCTTAACAAATTCTTCCAGAAGTGCCCCAATCTTTACCTCTCGCACACAATCTTCAGACCCCAAGTTGACTGTTTCCAGATTCTCAAGATGCGGCTGAATGATCTTCTCTTCATGCTCACCAATCTTCATGCTCACACAATCTTCTCGATTTTATTCTATTTTTTAGGGTTTTATGTGATCACCAATTTCATGCGAAAAGTGAAAAGGGAAAATAAATGGAAAAACAAACATTTAACATGAATCTATTGAATGAAAATATCATTGTATTAATGCACCAACAATGTCATCGCTCCTTCTTTTGGCATGGGAGGAGGGTTTTCAAACAAAGTGATTATTACGTTGACTTATGGATAACTGTTGGAATATCCACAGCGACCCAATTATTGCAGACCCCTCCAAGGATGATGAAGTTGCCAGAAACCCACTTCCTCTTTCAGCTCGCGGTTCTCCTGCTCTAAGTGATCCATCAGTCTTGAAATGTTGGCTCTAGTGTAGTACCGGTGAGTCAGCTTGTCTTCAAAATAAATGAAGGACACAGAGTTAGACCACAGGGCAAGGGACCAAAAACAGAACCTGCTTATGCATATGATGCATGCAATGCTTGTGTATATGATTTGTTTTTTTATTTCAAAGGAACTTTAGAGTTTTATTTGCAAATTTTGGAAATATTAAGCATTTTATCACATATGGAAATATCTCATCAAATAATATCAGGGAAAAGGAGTACAACATCGCCAATCTTATACAAGAGAAAAGGAAAATAATCATCCCATGGATCCCTAGAAACAATCATCTAAAGCTCGGGACACATGAAGATAAGATGCACGAAGCCTCTTCACCTCCCTCTCGTAGGTTGCCTCCATATCGGCCTTCTCTTTGGCGAGTCGATCATACCTCCTCTTCCAGAACTTAGAAGACTGAGGATGTAGAGAAGTCCGTACATCATCAGGGTCATCAATAACCTGATGCTCAAGAAACTCAATCAACGCATCCTTCTCCTTAATCTGCTGAAGCAACTCTTCACGTTCACGGATCCAGGCACGTGAACGGTCTTCGTCTTTCAACTCCTCTACTCCTTAATTAGGGAGGGTTGAAGGCCCAACTATAATCATAGGTGTAGGTCTCGGATACTCGTAAGGCATGAGATACTCAGACACCCTCTTCCTAACCCAAACAGTGTAAGGCTCCAAAGCGATGCAATTCTTAGGACCCAACTCTTTCCTTCCTTTCCTATGAATCTTGCGCCAAGCGTGGACCATCCTAGCTTTCAAGCCTTGGGGATCTTTACCATCCTGAAAGAATACACCCTCTAACAGAATGTTATTGGGTTTATCCTTTAAGGGGAACCCAAGCTGCCGACGTGCCAAAACAGGATTGTAGTTAATCCCACCACATGTACCAAGAAGAGGTACATTGGAGAATTCGCCACAAGAGTCAATAATCTGCACACCATCATACACATGGTTATACCAAGAGATATCATCATTAGTGAGAGACATAAGTCTCGTGGACCACCGTAGACATTCCTTGTTCTCCTTAAAAGCGACCGTCTGAGGTAAGTGAGAAATAAACCACTTATACAACAGAGGCAAACAACACACAATGGCGCCACCACCCTTTGCATTCCTCATATGCAAAGAGAAGTAGGTATCGCCCAACAGAGTCGGAACGGGATTAAGAGTAGAGAAGATCCTAGATGAGAAGTACAAATATGGTTTCAAATGCATCCTCACTCATGGTCTTCCCATACATAGTAGCTTGAGCAATGAGGAACTCAGAAGGGAGACCTTGAATTCCCCCTTTGGTAGTCATATGAGCATCAACCAGAGATTCATCTATGTGTAACATGTATGCTATCTCTTGAGAAGTAGGAACCCTTTCCAAGCCACTGAACGACAACTGGTCTAGAATAGGTATACCCACAAGGTAAGCATACTCCTCAAGGGTAGGCAAAAGCTAGAAATCTGGAAACGTGAAGCAATGGTACAAAGGATCATAAAACTGCACCAATACACTCATCAATCCTTCATCCACCTAAGTAGTCAGAAGAGGAAGAAGCTTCCCAAAACGAGCCTTGAAACCCAAAGGTTCTAATACATAGGATGTCAGATTCCTTAACTCTTTCAAATCTGGTTGCCTGAAGTTGTACTTCTTTGTATTCCTTCTTTGTCTTTCCATGTCTGAAAATTTTGCAAATAAACCCCTTAAGTTCCTTGAAAATTTTCTTATTTATTGATGATATGGATGCAAATGGGTGCATGAATGCATGAATGCAACAATCACACTCAAGGATCAAGCAAAGCACACCAAACAAAGGTCATGGGATGGATCATGTGATCCTTAATATCAATCATCCATTTTGGTGGATTATGGTTTACACCTTATCAACACCCAAGTTCCATTGATATTAAGGATTCATGAACGAATCAACCATGAATCAAGGGTTTGTTGTAAGTCACGAGCATGGAGTTAGGTTAAGCACCACCCAAAAGGGAGTGTACTAGGGTTTAAACCTGCCAAACATGTTCTACAAGAGGTTCCCGTAGTCATCATCCCATCTTTCGGATATTATTGGAGAAACGACTACTCGTATTCCGAAAATATTCTCAAGAGAGACTCTTATGAGTGTAGTATCGCGTAACAATCGTATCAAATCTTACACTTGAACTACTTTTGCATTACATCCTAAGAATAGGCCAAGATGGGCTTGGTAAACTAAGGTCCTTGGCTTCTAAGGTATATATTGGAAAGAGTAATGTCTAACCACAACTTACTTGTGTGACATTATTGATCCCAACATAACCTCCACCAAGTGAATGGACTTGCAAGTCAACTTGCTAAGGAATAACTCCACACAAGTCGACAAGACTACACCATTCTCCTATCCTAAGTGCACTCGAGTCCGAGTATAGAACTCATCTCACAAAGATCACCAAGAGTACAAGGAATTAATATTCAAACAATTCAATCATTACATACAATACAGTAATCCCAAATTGCACAAAAATATGTCACAAAAAAAAATATACAATACAATACAACAAATATGAAAAGTAGGCAAAACCCACTAGGATGTTTCGATCCCCAGCAGAGTCGCCATTTTTCTGTAGCGGGGTATTCGTTACCATTAGAGATATTGACTAAATCCAAGGTAAATCATACAAGTCGAGTCGCCACCGCACTTCTATTTATCCCAAGGAATGGTTAGAAAGCGAACGAAAACCTAAAAGTTTTAATGAATCAAAAACTAGTAAAAATGTCAGAGATCTGGGTAAGGGGGTTGGTTATGCATTGGGAAGGTGTTAGGCACCCAAAAATCAATGAGTTTGGGGTGTTTAGGGATGCTCATGCAAAAAGGTAGTCCTAGATGAAGGAACCGCGCTACCTTAAATGACATGCCACGAGAGGCTATACGAAACCTAAAAAATCGGTAACATGCGGGAAAAGTAAAGGGATTGAGAGATCTACCGTACGGATAAAGATCCGAAGTAACAGCAATTAAAGAGATAAGAAACCCAGAGATCTCTCAAGCTAGCACCATCAAAGAGAGTGAGTCAGTACAGGTAATCAAAATAAACCTCCAGGTGGTATCCCACAAATAAAGTGGAACACCAGGCAAGCCATCTCTGCAAGAGTCATATGAGCCCTCACAAAACAAAACTCAACAAATAGGTTAGAGAAACAAGATAGGGTAATCAAGAGTTGCCCCCAAATCAAAATGTAACCACATGAATCATGTTATTAAAATTCACAAAAAGCTCACAAAAAGCAACCAAGGGTAGGAGGCCTAAACCTCTTGTCAAACACATGCATCAAAAGGGTATCAAATTCACCCATAATACCTCATACATTCAGAACATTCAAATCAAAAGCATAAAGTAATGGGAATAAGGCAAACCTGACTGGAGAGATCGAATGAAATTGAATTGCCCGGTTGGGTTTGCAAAGCAATCTGAGGGTTTATATGAGAGGGAATTGGTTCTTTGCCGATGAGTTCCCTTTAGTCTCTGGAGGTTGCTCTGAACTCTGTTAGCTATTCTCTCACTATCTTTTTCCCTGCCACGGTAATAGGAATAGAATGAAATTTTGTTTCACTGAAACTCTGAATTTATAACCTGATTTTTGTGGACCTGTGGGCTCAAATGAGAGAGGCCCAAGTCCAAAAAATTTCTGTTATATTTTATTTATTTATTTCGTTTTTTTTAAACACGTGGGCTTCGCCTAGCGAGCATGACAGTTTAAGAAATTCCTCTGAGCGTAGGTGATTCTGGTGGCTTTTCTTGGGACTCGCTAGGTGACCCATTCTGCTCGCCTAGATAGCATGACAGCTCATGAACAAACTTTTGCTCCTTCAAGATTAACGTTTTGACTGACGAATAGACCCCATTTGAACCTGTTGGAAGTATCTCAAGCCATTCCCTTGTGTTGACTGATCATCTAAATAGAACCCACAAAGTGTCTTGGATGATACTCAAGCTTCAAACAAAAGATGTTAGTGACACATTTTTGTGCTTTTGGTTAGTAAACAAAAGTAAGAGAAACAATGATGTATAATTCAAGCATGCTTGGTGATCTCAAACCAATCATAAGGAGTCCCACCCAAAGGCAAAGGGAACCAAGATGCTAAAGATCCTTGAGGCAATGCAAATGCAATGTTATGATGCCATGAGGGATCTTAGGGTCATAATTGGGGTCTTACAGTCATGTATGCCAGGAAGATGTCATTTCAGACCGATAATGACCAACTACTCATCCATTACTTTCAGGACAGTTTGTCCGGTGCCGCTCTGCGTTGGTATATGGGTTTAGACAGCGCGGACATCCGATCCTTCAACGACCTTGGCGAGGCCTTCGTCAAGCAGTACAAGTACAATGTGGATATGGCTCCCGATAGGGATCAATTGAGGGCCATGTCCTAGAAGGATAAGGAAACATTTAAAGAGTACGCCCAAAGGTGGCGAGAGTTAGCAGCACAGATCGTGCCTCCGCTGGAAGAGAAAGAGATGACTAAGATCTTTTTGAAGACCTTAAGTTCTTTTTATTATGAGCGGATGATCGCTAGCGCTCCTTCTGACTTCACCGAGATGGTGAATATGGGGATGCGTCTAGAAGAAGGGGTTAGAGAAGGACGTCTAACCAGAGAAGAAGGCTCTTCTGCCAAATGTTATGGGGCGTTTGCGAAGAAGAAAGATGGAGAGCCACATGCTGTGACCTCCCATGTGAAACCAAGAAGACCCTCTTTGAGGAGGAAGACTGTGCATCCTGTCAGTAACTAGAACCAGGTGGCTCATATAGCACCTGTCTTCAGAGACAATCAAAAGTACCAGCAACATAACAACAATCAGCAACCACATCTGCAATATCAACCTCAGCAACACCGACCGCAGCAGTAGGCCTACCAGCCTCGAAACAGTAATCAAACCAGCACGAGTTACGAGAGGAAAAGGGTCACCTTCGATCCTATTCCAATGACATATGCAGAATTATATCCCTCTTTGATAGAGAGGAAGTTGATTACTCCGAGAGATCCGCTGGCTATACCTGCTAACCCCCAGTGGTGGTATAAGCCCGAATTACACTGTGTTTACTATTCTGGTGCTCCCGGTCATGATGTGGAGAATCGTTACCCTTTGAAGACCAAGGTTCAAGACCTTGTGAGGTGTGGCATTCTGTGTTTCGAGGACGTAGGTCCTAATGTGAAGAAGAACCCATTTCCCGAGCATGAGAAATCTGTCAACATGGTTCAGGGTTGCCCTGGCAAATACAAAGTCAAATACGTCAGTTATATTCGACAATCGCTGGTTGAGATGCATCGTTTGCTATGTGAGTATAGTCATTATAAGCATGACCACGATAGATGCCGAGTCTATTCTGTCAACCAGAGAGGTTGTCGCCAAGTGCGCAAAGATGTACAAGAAATGCTGGATGAAGGAGTTATTGAGATCCTTCAAAACAGAAATATTGACGACGATGAGCCCGAAGTCAATGTGATTTCTCCAGTGTTTCGAATCCCCGAGCCTGTTATCATCAAGTATGATAGTAGCAAGCAGAAGGCGTCTCCTGCACTGATCATTAAGCCTGCCGGTCCTGTACCGTACTCGTCCGAAAAAGCAATTCCTTATCGCTACAGTGCTGTAGCAGTGGAGAATGGGAAAGAGGTGTCCTTGCCTTCTTCTTCTGTGGTGAATATTGCAGATGTTAGTGGGTTGACCCGCAGCGGTCGTGTGTTTTCAGCACCTCCAAAGCCCCAAGCTAGTACTGATTCTGTTGAACGCCCGATGAGGATTGCGGTGAGCACTCGGAATCTGGCACCTGTTGTTAAGCCCACCTCCACATTGATAACTCCTGCTTCTGTTGGCCCAAGCGGCAATATGAAAGAAAACTATAATGAGATGTTGAGGCTCATCAAGAGAAGCGAGTACAATGTTGTAGACCAGCTTCTACAAACGCCATCCAAAATATCGGTGTTATCCTTGCTTTTAAATTCAGAACCACACCGAGAGGCTTTGCAGAAGGTTTTGGATGTGGCATATGTGGATCACGATGTCACGATAGAACAATTCGATAACATTGTTGCAAACATTACCACTTGTAACAACCTGAGTTTCTGTGACTCTGATCTCCCCGAGGAGGGAAGAGACCACAACTTGGCTCTACATATTTCTATGGGTTGCAAAGACGACGCCATGTCCAATGTGCTGGTGGACACTGGGTCATCACTGAACGTATTGCCAAAAACCACTCTTTTGAAACTATCATATCAAGGGCCTCCCATGAGGCAGAGTGGAGTAGTTGTGAAGGCTTTCGATGGGTCTCGCAAAATGGTGATTGGGGAAGTTGATCTCCCAGTCAAAATCGGACCGAGTGATTTCCAAGTTATGGATATTCACCCATCGTATAGCTGTCTCCTAGGCAGACCATGGATTCACGAGGCGGGCGCCGTGACATCCACCCTACACCAGAAGCTGAAATTTGTGAAGAATAAGAAACTGGTGGTGGTAGGGGGAGAAAAGGCTCTCCTGGTTAGCCACTTGTCTTCCTTCTCATATATAGATGCTGACGATGAAGTTGGAACTCCTTTCCAAGCTTTATCTACTGCTGAGCCTATTGAGAAGAGAACTCCTTCATTTGCTTCCTATAAAGATGCAAAGTTGGCGATTGAGTATGGTGCGACTGCTGGTTTAGGATAAATGATTGAGCTAGAAGACAACAAGTCTCGGGCTGGCATAGGCTTTTCTTCTGGGGTTTTCAACACCAAAGGGCTGTTCAAGAGTGGAGTTTTCATCCACACCGGTCAGGATGAAGAAGCTGCTGCCATTTTGGAAGAAGATACAGAGGATTCTGGAAATTTCATCATCCCTGGAGGGGTCTACAACAATTGGGTCGTTGTGGATATTCCAACAGTAATCCATAAGTCGAAGTAATGTTCACCGTGTTTAAAAACCCTCCTCCCATGCCAAAAGGAAGAGCGATGACATTGTTGGCACATTAATACAATGATATTTTCATTCAATAAATTCATGTTAAATGTTTGTTTTTCCAATCATTTTCCCTTTTTGCTTTTTTGCATGAAATTTGGTGATCACATAAAACCTAAAAATAAGAATAAAATCAATCTTTTCATCTGCATAATGATTTGCCTTGTTTGAATTCTAAAAGCTTTTCATGTCCAAAATCATTATGCAGGTTGATCAAACCCATTGAACATAATGACCCAACACCATCTCCCAATTTTGAATTCCATGTATTTGAGGCGGAAGAAGATGATGTTGAAGAGATTCCTGACGAGATTACCCGTCTACTTGAGCATGAAGAGAAGATCATTCAGCCACATCTCGAGAATCTGGAAACAGTCAACTTGGGGTCTGAAGATTGTGTTCGTGAAGTGAAGATTCGGGTGCTGCTTGAAGAGTCTGTTAAGAGGAGGTTGATTGAGTTGCTACGAGAATATGTTGACGTCTTTGCATGGTCATATGAGGACATGCCAGGTCTAGATACTGATATTGTGCAACATTATTTACCTTTGAACCCTGAGTACGTGCCTGTGAAGCAGAAGCTCAGAAGAACTCATCCTGATATGGCAGTGAAGATCAAAGAGAAGGTTCAGAAGCAAATTGATGCAGGGTTTCTGGTGACTTCTACATATCCTCAATGGGTGGCCAATATTGTGCCCGTGCCTAAGAAAGATGGAAAAGTCCGGATGTGTGTGGACTATAGAGACTTGAATAAAGCTAGTCCGAAAGATGATTTTCCTCTACCACACATTGATATGTTGGTAGACAATACAACTAAATTCAATATCTTCTCATTTATGGATGGATTTTCCGGATATAACCAGATCAAAATGGCACCCGAGGATATGGAGAAGATAACATTCATCACACCTTGGGGAACATTCTGTTATCGAGTGATGCCCTTTGGTTTGAAGAACGCCGGAGCCACGTATCAACGAGCTATGACCACCTTGTTTCATGATATGATGCACAAGGAGATCGAGGTATATGTTGATGATATGATTGCTAAGTCAAGAACGGAAGTTGAACATGTAGAGCACTTGTTGAAGTTTCATCAGCGTTTGAGGAAGTACAAGCTTCGTCTGAACCCCAACAAGTGTACATTTGGAGTCCGTTCTGGCAAGTTATTGGGCTTTATTGTTAGTGAAAGAGGTATTGAGGTTGATCCTGCAAAGGTCAAAGCAATACAAGAGATGTCTGCGCCCAAAACTAAGAAGCAGGTCTGAGGTTTTCTAGGCCACTTGAATTATATTTCCAGGTTCATATCCCACATGACTGCCACATGTGCGCCGATATTCAAGCTCCTCCGGAAAGATCAGTCCCATGATTGGACCGAGGATTGCCAGAAAGCTTTCGACAGTATTAAAGTGTATCTGTCTGAACCTCCGATTCTATCTCCGTGTGTAGAAGGAAGACCTTTGATCATGTATCTGACTATTCTTGAAGACTCAATGGGCTGTGTCCTTGGTCAGCAAGACGAATCAGGGAAGAAAGAGTATGCTATTTACTATCTGAGTAAGAAGTTCACTGATTGTGAGTCTCGATACTCGATGCTTGAGAAGACCTGTTGTGCTTTGGCTTGGGCTGCTAAGCGCTTACGCCAGTATATGATAAATCATACGACCTGGTTGATATCCAGAATGGACCCAATTAAGTATATCTTCGAGAAGCCTACTTTAACAGGGAGGATTGCCCGTTGACAGTTGTTGTTATCTGAGTATGATATTGAGTATTGAGCTCAGAAGGCTGTTAAAGGTAGTATCTTGGCTGACCACTTGGCACATCAGTCGATCGAGGATTATCAGTCAGTTCTGTATGACTTCCCAGATGAGGAGATTCTGTATTTGAAAATGAAAGATTGCGATGAGCCTACACTCGATGAAGGGCCAGAGCCTGGTTCCAGATGGAGTACAGTGTTTGATGGCGCTGTAAATCAGTATGGAAATGGTATTGGGGCAGTGATTATTACTCCTCAGGGCACACATATTCCTTTTACAGCAAGGCTAACTTTCAAATGCACAAATAACATGGCTGAGTATGAGGCCTGTATTATGGGATTGGAGGAATGTATTGATTTAAGGATCAAGCATCTTGATGTATATGGTGATTCGGCCCTCGTTGTTAATCAGATTAAGGGTGAATGGGAAACGAATCAACCTGGTCTCATTCCATATAGGGATTATGTGAGGAGAATTTGAATGTTCTTTACTGAGGTTGACTTCCATCATATTCCTCGAGATGAGAATCGGATGGCAGATGCTCTTGCTACACTTGCTTCGATGATTGTGGTGAAACTTTGGAATGAAGTTCCCAATATCACTGTAATGCGCTTGGACAGACCATCTCATGTGTTCGCAGTAGAAGAGGTAAAAGATGATAAGCTGTGGTGTTATGACATCAAGTGTTTCCTTCAGAACCAGGTTTACCCGCCTGGGGCATCTGTGAAAGACAGGAAGACTTTGAGGAGGTTGTCAGGTAGTTTCTACCTCAATGGCAATGTGCTTTATAAGAGGAATTTTGACATGGTTCTGCTCAGATGCGTGGATAGACACAAAGCAGACCTGTTAATGATTGAGGTCCATGAGGGTTCATTTGGTACTCATTCCAATGGACATGCCATGGCTAGAAAGATGTTGAGAGCAGGCTACTATTGGCTGACAATGGAGTCTGACTGCTGCAAATATGTGAAGAAATGCCACAAGTGTCAGATTTATGCGGATAAGATTCATATTCCCCCGACACTTTTGAATGTGATATCGTCACCATGGCCTTTCTCCATGTGGGAAATTGACATGATTGGCATGATAGAACCGAAAGCGTCCAACGGACACAGATTTATTCTCGTAGAAATTGATTACTTCACCAAGTGGGTTGAAGCGACATCATATGCAAATGTGACCAGGCAGGTAGTCGTGAAGTTTATCAAGAATCAACTCATATGTCGTTATGGTGTGCCAGATAAGATCATTACTGATAATGGATCTAACTTGAACAACAAAATGATGAAAGAGTTGTGTAGTGAGTTCAAGATCACGCATCATAATTCTTCTCCTTACAGACCCAAAATGAATGGGGCTATTGAAGCTGCTAATAAGAATATCAAGAAGATTATCCAAAAGATGGTTGTCACATATAAGGATTGGCATGAGATGTTTCCATTTGCTTTACATGGATATCGGACGTCCGCACTTCAACAGGGGCAACCCCTTTCTCTCTTGTTTATGGCATGGAGGCTGTACTCCTAGTAGAGGTGGAGAACCCATCAATGAGAGTCTTGATGGAAGCCAAGTTGATTGATGTTGAATGGGTTCAGAGTCGTTATGACCAACTGAATTTGATAGAAGAGAATAGATTGACTGCCATGTGCCATGGTCAGTTATATCAACAGAGAATGAAGAAAGCTTTTGATAAGAAGGTCAAGCCTCGCGTGTTCCGAGAAGGTGACCTTGTGCTCAAGAAAGTCTTGTCTTTCGCGCCCGATTCCAGGGGCAAGTGGACTCCAAACTATGAAGGTCCATATGTTGTTAAGAGAGCCTTTTCAGGCGGTGCTTTGATGCTTACAACTATGGATGGGGAGGATTTCACTCGTCCTGTGAATTCAGATGCAGTCAAGAAATACTTCGCCTAGAAATAAAAACAGAATGGCTCGCTAAGTTGAAAACCCGAAAGGGCGGCTTAGGCAAAAATGAGCGTCTCGGTGGATTGAAAACCCGAAAGGGCGGTCCAGGCAAAACTTAGAGACATGAAAAAAATGAATATTTGTATCCCGCTAGATTGAGTACCTCACCCTGGGGCAATCTAGGAAAAAATTAGGGATTTGGCAAGTAACTGCATCCTGACAAGACTTTGTTCTACAACTGTCATCCGTCGGAGATTGTTGCTCATTCGTCATCAACCGAAGCTTCAAATACATCGAATTCAGAATTGGTGGAGAAATGGTCATTATGTTCAATGTAGCCCTTTTCCAATATATATCACCAATTTCAAATTTGTAAAGATCTATGGAGTCTTGCCATTTGCAGACTACCATTCCATCAAATAAACTTGAGCCTTTTATCCAATTATTTGCACTCTTATTTGTTTCTATTCAACAAACGTTTTGCATGCTTTTAATTGAGAAAATATCATTGTTTCGAAAAATGAATTTTTCATAACTTTTTTTTAAACAAAGTGAACATTCACAATGATTAAAAGGATACTTAGGAGATCCTCAGTGCTCTCCCAAGGATGGTATGATCTCCAACAGGGTAAGACAATTGTTCATATTCCTGGCATGACTGTATCTTCTTCCTCCAGAGCCTTTTTATGGTTTATCCTACTGAGTGGTATGCTTGTTGAGATATTCACCAATCTCTCCTTCAGCGGGGTAGCAACCTTTCCTCCTCAGCAGATGTGATCTCCTTGGTGGGTACTGCACTTGGTGGTTAATCCCCAGATTCCCTTTATCCCTTGGATAGTTTCCCCAGTGGAGTTTCTTATATGGGAGATTTTACCTGTGCAATGAATTCCTTTCCCCAGTGGGAATGACCGATGATTCATCCCCTGCAGAGATTTTGTTGCTTCCTGGTATCTCGGATCCTCTGATTCCTGGCAGATTGGGTACTCTCCGTTGATCCTGGCTTTCTCTCTTGAGATGTAGTACCAGATGTTTGTGTGCATATTCTTTGGAGCCGTTTGTGTTAGAAATGTCTGTTTTTCAGCATTCATCATACATAAACCACGCATATGTGCATATAAATTTCAAACATTCGGATATTCATATTGCATTCTTTGTCATATATTTTTGTTTGTTATACTCTGCTAGTTAGTAATACATTCCCCAAGCAGATGTCGGTGTCTGGTCCCTCAATGTAGAGAGTCAGCCCCTTAAGCAGAAAGTGTTTATCTTTCCTTCCGCATTCCCCACTGAGTTATATCCTCGTGGACGACGGTTGTTTTCGTTTCCTCCCAACACATATATTGGGATGGGTTTCCCTATTGAGTTGTATCCTCACTAGGACGACTCTTGATTCAGTTTGCCTCTTTGGTTTGATCCTAAATTGGCCTCTTATGACTGTTTCCTGTGTTTCCCCGTGGTATAAATGATTAATTGCTCAGCAATCAGTAATCATTCATCTTATCCCCGGCGGAGTCTGTGATTTTCTACCCTTATACCGGTAGTTGTCCCCTGTTTTCTCCCCTTTGCAGAGTTAACCTCCTTGTTCATCCTAATCGATGACGGTTACTCTTCCGTAGTTTTCTACCCAGTATCCGGTAGATGTAATCCCCTCCTTGATGGTTATCATTATCCAATATTCGGTGATCATATTCCCTTCTCTTGGATAATTGCTCTGATTAGACAATTTATCCCCAGCAAATCATCTTTCATAACCGGTTGCCGGTAATGTTTGTTGCTCCCCTTGAATGGTCATCATTACATACCTAGTTTTGGTATCCCGATGCCTTTCTCTTTGTCGGTCGATTTATCCTTTATTAACCCAGTAACCGGTTGTGGATAATCTTCCATGCGAGTATATTATCTATGTTCTGACGGTAATAGATAATATATCTCATGCGCTCTTTGGTCGAAGCTTTTTGTTCTTCCCCAGTTTAGTAAGATTTGTATCCCTGTTTTGGAATCGAATGTCCATCCCTTAATCGAGTTTGTTTTTTGCCCTCCTTTTGGATGATGAGTGTTTTGGGAATATTCCCCAATTCACGCTTTGGTTGGTCACCTATTATATGCCCAGTAACCGGCATCCCTGGTGTTCCTTCCTTCTGCTCCCTATTATGACTTTTTGTCCCCTGTGGAGTCAGATTTTCTTGAGTTGAGATATACCTTTCTAGGTCTCCCTCAGATTCTTTGGTCGATTGATATCTATCACCCTTATACCGGTCTTAGATATTCATTCTTCCCGAGCGTGTTGTTCTCTCACCCTTATACCGGTGTTCAGACCACACGTCTCTTTGAGCTTATTACCCAGTAACCGGTAATACCTCATCCCCTTGCTTCCCCAGGAGAGTGCTGTTGGGATCTTCCTCAGCTGGGTCCTTAGTGGACATCCTCACCTGAGTCCGGATTTTTATCCGGAATATCCATTGTGGATAATTTTGGTTGTATTGGCATATTCCCCAATAAGGACGTCTTTGAGTCAGCTCGAGTCTTTCCATTGGATTTATTCCCTTTGGAATTCTGTTCCCCAAGCTTTGAGTCGTGATCTGCTCACGCGTTTTCATCCCTTTACTCCCCGTTAGAGTCTCTGCCCCATAGAATGAATTATTCATGGGAATTGTTAATTCTTCTCCTAATCTTTGCCTTTGTGGACACATACCCCCACTGAGTGTTACCACTTGCATGCATACATCTGCATCATGAGGTCTCTTAGGGACCAAAATTCGTCTCTTTTTTATTATTTAAGCCCATTCTACCCCGTCGAGACGAAGATTTTAACCTTCATTTCTCCGGTTAGATTAACCTTAAATAGGGGCATCTGTAAGACCCCAATTTTTTCCCTGAGATCCCTCATGGCATCATAACATTGCATTTGGCATTGCCTCAAGGATCATAAGCATCTTGGTTCCCCTTGCCTTTGGGTGGGATTCCTTGTGAGTGGTTTGAGATCACCAAGCATGTTTGAATTGTATATCATTGCTTTTCTTATTTTATTTACTAACCAAAAGAACAAAAATATGTCACTAACATCTTTTGTTTGTAGCTTGAGCAATCACAAGGTCAAAAGCTTCAAAGAGATCATTGGTACAAAGATATGGTCAAGAGGAAATGATAGCAAGCATGGTAATGGTTCCCAAAGATCTCATCCATCAAATATGCCCCCCAGCATCTCAATTCATCTTTTTGATAAAAGCAAGTCAAAGGGTTTGAGGTTTGTCCCCCAAAGAAACCCTAATTCATCTATGCACCACAATGCCTTGCTCTTGAAGCAACCTCAACCCATGATCAAATAAAATCAAGGGGAGTTCTTTAATTCATCATTTCATGCATATTTGAACTTATTTGAGTGTCCTCAATCATCAATTCATCAAGATATGGGTTGTGGACTTGAGAAGTTGATCAGTCAATCCATCTAACTATTTTGAAATGCACTGAGACCTAACGTTTTATGTGTTGGTCAAATGGAGATGGTTCCAAACGAAAAAATGTTCTTAAGGACAATATGAACAACTTTCATGTTCATCAAAAATTTATTTGAAGCTTGGAAGGCCATCTCCCATTCCAATACATTATAGGTCATTTTGACTGAAACCCTAATTGTGGGTCAACTTCCCAAGGACATAACTCATTCATTTTTTATGATTTTGAGGTGGGATCAAATGCATTGGAAAGCTTAAGATGTCCAATTAAAATTTTATGTTGAACAAAATTTCAAAATCTCCAAGTAAATACATGTGATAATGCAAGACATTGTAGGTCCTTTTGGGCCAAATGCATTGAAAGGCAACAAAGTCCAACTGCAAGTGCCCATAACTCTCTCATCAAAAATCCAAATGGTGCAAAATTTAAGTCCATCTTGATTGTCTTGAAACGATATACAACGTTCATGTTGGAGGTTTTTTCACTTGAGGCTTGCATCATCAAATCAGAAGGGCTTGAACATTGGCCAAATTTGGAAACTTTGCATTGACATGTTTTGCACATCACACTTTAAACTCAAATTTCATAAATTTCCACACTCCAAATGGATTTTTTCCAACCATAACAATTGTTCCTTACATCAAGACCTTTCCAACCATTACTCACATGATCATATTTGGATTTGGCAAATGGTATTTTCGAAGAGTTGAACATTTAGGCATAATTATGGAATGCACATGAAATTTTGATACACAAGCAATTGCCATTCAAACTACACGTCCAATTCAACTTGGTTTGTGTTCAACATGCATTTGCATCAGCTTTTGGGCTTTGGACGCGCCTGTACAGGCCCATGCATGAAGGATCCAAATTCCATGTACATGAGAATTCACCTTGCTTGCAGTTTGTTTTGCTATAAATAGAAGGGTTCGGCTTCATTCAAACTCAACCTAAAGGCGCCTAAAACCCTGCTGAAGTGATTCCCCAACCTCACCAAAGAAGCAATTTCCATTTTTCTTCAAATTTTTCAGATCCAAAATTCAACTTCATCTAGTTGAATTCTTAGATCTAAAGCTTCTAAACCTTCATCATTTATCTCACTGATCTTCTGTTTTGGCAAAGCAAGCAAGGAATTGAGCTCAAGTTACCAGAATTCAAGCTTACTCTTCAACTGGTATTTCATTCGAATCTCATCATCCATTGACCTATTTTCTTAGATCTTGTGTTGGCTGAAGTCCTCTCAATAGAGGCATCATGTTTATGCATTCAATTTTTGAAATCCATTGAGTTCATGATGAACACCAGATTTTTCAACCTCTGATTTCTCACACCACGGAAATCTAGAGTGAAAATGGATGGTACAGGGATGATGTACATCATCCTAGCTTTCCAAAGATGTATAGATCGTGCATTTTCATTAAGGTTTGGATCTCTGCAACTCTGGCCGGAATTCTGAGGCTCACCGGAGAAGACGGTGGCTCCGGTGGCCATCCCAACTCCAGATCAATTCCTGGCCGCACAATCTTGTTTCCAGATCTAATCTGGACCGTTCCATGTTATGACTTGTTTTAATGTTGCGTGTGGTTCAGTTGACCAAGGCGTACGGTGGAAGCGCATCTCTGGAGCGTATGATCTGCCAGCTCAATTAATGAGCTCAGATCTAACGCTCCTTGTTTTTTTGCATTTTTATTTTCTGATTTTATTTTCTTTAATTCCAATTATTTTCAAAAGTCAATATCTCTCTCATTTTTAATCCAAAAATTATGGGACCAATTGCATTATTCTCCAAATAAATTCTAGTTTCTATTTCTGATTTTTAATATTTTTTATTTTGTCATTTGATATTTTTTGTGAGTTTTCTCTTTTCTGGATATTTTTAATTCATTTTTAATAGTTTTTGATATTCAAAAAATACAAAAATATTTTCCTGACCTATTTGAATGATGATGGATCTATGAAAAATATTCTCATCAATTTTTAAATTGATTTGAGATTTATTTGAGATTTTAGTTTAATTAGGTTATTTTTATTCATTTTTAATTGATTAAAAATAGTTTCTGACTTTTAAAAATGCTGAAATTTTTTGTCAAACTTTGTTTGACCTTGTTGAACTTAGGATAAATTACTTGGACCTTTCAAGGTTGATTTGAAGTGATTTTGAAGTTTGACCTTTCTAATTCAAGTTTATTTTAATATTGAAAATGCCAAAAATATTATGCTTATTGTTTGATCTCCAATCTTCATCTCATTTCTGATATATCATTGTTTGACTTTGACTTTCAATGTCATTTGGTCAATACATATGGATTGGTACATATTATTTCATCTTATGCATTTTGATCTTTCCATTTCCTTATCCTTTCTTCATCTCCTTCTTCATCTTCTTCTTCTTCTTTCCTTTTGATCAATGAGTTGAAGGTTGATAAGTTGGCATTGATTAGGGAGACTTAATCTTCCTTAATCCAAATCTAATTTATCTTGATCAATTGATCAAGTGAATGGCTTTGCTTTAAGGATAGGTTGTCTTCTAAATCATGCAAAAGGCTTAAACCGATACAAGATCAATTCTCTTTTTCGTTTTGGCATGGCAAGTTGTTAGAACTTGGTTCACTAATCAAGACTTCTAACTTGTGTTGTTGCCTACATTATTATTGACCGACCTCAGATAGTTGTGACTTCTACATAAGTCCAATTACGATTGCTTAACATAGCGCTAAATTTTCCTTATGGCACACTAACTACTAACACTAACTATTGACAATTAACATTTACTTTTATGCAATTTACTATTCTTGCACATATTATCCATTTGCTTTTCTCTTTGCTCACTTGAGCACATGTTTATGTTAATGCCATTTGCCTTTTGCTCACTTGAGCACGTAATTGTGTATATATTATTATGTTTGTGTTTGTTTTGATTGTTGTGAACCAAATGCAAAGAAATGGACTTAGTTTCTAGGACTTTCCCTATGCAAAGAATGGAGAATTGGACTTAGATTCTAGGACTTTCCTTATGCAAAATTGGAGTAAATGGACCTTAATGAAGAAGATGGATTAGAAGGACCAAATCTCTAAACTCACTCTTGTCCATTCTTGATTTACTTCATGGAACTTTTGATGTGTGTGTTTTTGTGCTAGGGAATTCTACTTGAGCTTAATTGGAGGACCATTGCCATGATCATTCAAAGTGAAAGATACAAGACACATTAAGGATCTCTTATGAGACTTGTTTGATTGCTTATGCTTTGTGATTGCTTATTCCAAAGGATGGGAGCTACTTGGATCATCAATATGATCTCAAGAGAGGAACTCCTTGTGTGGTTTTATTCTCTTTCCCCTCACCTCTTGTATGTTTAGGATTTAGCCCTTCTTCTTCTTCTCTCCACTCTAACCCAAGCCAAAACTATTTGTGCAAACATTTAACCATTGTTTTTTTAAACATTAGAAACCTAAGCCTTATGCTTTTTATTTTCAAACTTTCTTTTCATAACACTTATTTTGAATTGAACTTTTAAGTCAACTTTGACCATTTTTGTATATACTTCTAATTGGTAAATATAACCCATTCAAATGTCTTTTGTGGTTCCAATGGCCACTTTCTTAATCAAAATCTTTCATAACCTTTAGCTATTAGGTTTGAGTTATCCTTGTGGTAGATGTAATACTCACCTATATCCTTAGTGATGGACAATAAGTCTTCCATGCTTATTATAAGGTTAACCCCTCACTAGAATGTTGAAGTTATCCTCACATGGTGGATTTGTGGTTTGGTTGAGTTTTCTCCCTTTGATAACAAAAGACCTTAAGGCTTTTGGACCAATCAATTCACCCACTTGTTTTGAGATTTTTACCCCGAACTACGAGGTTTTGATCCTAATCTTTTTTAAGATGGTACGTAGGCAATGGGTTTATCCATCCAAACACAAAATGTAAATAATTTCTACATTCTCTTCTCATCTCTTCAATCATGTTTGCACAAACAAAATTTTCCACAAATCAAACAACCTTCACAACAAGTATGAAAAGGGCTCCCTAGGAGTACCTAGGATGTTTTGGGTGCCTAACACCTTCCCATTGCATAACCAACCCCCTTACCCAGTCGAGTAAGATTCGTATTTCCCCAGTCGAAGTCTTTTTCTTCCCTAGTCGAGTAAGATTCGTATTTCCTCGTGGAAGCGAACGCCCATCCTGTAAATTGAGTTTGCTTTTTTAACCCTTCTTTTCGGATGATGAGTGTCTTGGATATGTTCCCAATTCACGCCTGGATGGTCACCTATTATATGCCCAGTAACCGGTATCCCTGGTGTTCCTTCCTTCTGCTCCCTATTATGACTTTTTGTCCCCTGTGGAGTCAAATTTTCCTGAGTTGAAATTTGCCTTTTTAGGTCTTCCTCAGATGTTTCAGATGATTGATATCTCTCACCATTATATCGGTCTTAGATATTCTTTCTCCCTGAGCGTGTTGTTCTTTCACCCAGTAACCGGTGTTCTGATGACATGTCTCTTTTGAGTTTATTACCCAGATTTTGGTAATACCTCGTTTCATTTTCCTCAACTGAATCCCTTAGTGGATTTTCCCCACCCGAGTCCGGATTTTTATCCGAGGTATCCTTTGTGGATAGTTTTGCTGTATTGGCATATTCCCCAGTACATGCATCTTTGCGTCAGCTCGAGTCTTTCCATCGATTTATTTTTGTGGAATCCCTTCGTGTCTCACAACAAGTTTCAAGTCGTGATCTGCTGGGGATACTTTGCCTAGTGGGTTTTGCCTACTTTTCATGCTTATTGTATTGTATTGTCTTGTGACATATTTTTGTGCAATTTGGGATTACTGTATTGTATGTAATGATTGAATTGCTTGATATTAATTCCTTGTATGCTTGGTGATCTTTGTGAGATGAGTTCTATACCCGGACTCGAGTGCACTTAGGATAGGAGAATGGCGTAGTCTTGTTGACTTGTGTGGAGTTATTCCTTAGTGTAGCGGGGTATTCGTTACCATTAGAGATATTGACTAAATCCAAGGTAAATCATACAAGTCGAGTCGCCACCGCACTTCTATTTATCCAAAGGAATGGTTAGAAAGCGAACAAAAACCTAAAAGTTTTATCGAATCAAAAACTAGTAAAAATGTCAGAGATCTGGGTAAGGGGGTTGGTTATGCAATGGGAAGGTGTTAGGCACCCAAAACATCCTAGGTACTCCTAGGGAGCCCTTTTCACATTTGTTGCAAAGGTTGTTGTTTTTTGTGAAAATTTATTTGTGCAAACATGATTGAAGGGGTGATAAAAGCGTGTATATTTATCTAATGTACAACTTACTAAAAGAAGGGTCAAAAGAAAATGACTCGCACGGACGTCGCATCCACTGCATACGTATCTCATCTGAATCTGAGAATCAGAGTCTTCGTAGCTCGGCTACCTATGGGTTAAAGAGGAGTGTGCTCGCTAAGACATCGCGTCTTATGCCTACGTATCTCATCTGGGATGAAAATCAGAGCAAAACGTAGTTCGACCACCTATGGGGCAAGGGTTGTGTTTTGGGGTGAACGACGTTACTACGCAATCTACCGGATGCTCGACCTTTGGAGACTTACTCGCTTGTAGTAGAAGGAGATAACGTGTTCTTAGGAGAAGAAAAATCAATGAGTTTGGGGTGTTTAGGGATGCTCATGCAAAAAGGCAGTCTTAGATGAAGGAACCGCGCTACCTTAAATGACATGCCACGAGAGGCTATACGAAACCTAAGAAATCGGTAACATGCGGGAAAAGTAAAGGGATCGAGAGATCTATCGTACGGATAAAGATCCGAAGTAACAGCAATTAAAGAGATAAGAAACCCAGAGATCTCTCAAGCTAGCACCATCAAAGAAAGTGAGTCAGTACAGGTAATCGGAATAAACCCTCCATGTGGTATCCCACAAATAAAGTGGAACACCAGGCAAGCCATCTCTGCAAGAGTCATATGAGCCCTCATAAAACAAAACTCAACAAACAGGTTAGAGAAACAAGATAGGGTAATCAAGAGTTGCCCCCAAATCAAAATGTAACCACATGAATCATGCCATTAAAATTCACAAAAAGCTCACAAAAAGCAACCAAGGGTAGGAGGCCTAAACCTCTTGTCAAACACATGCATCAAAAGGGTATCAAATTCACCCATAATACCTCATACATTCAGAGCATTCAAATTAAAAGCATAAAGTAATGGGAATAAGGCAAACCTGACTGGAGAGGTCGAATGAAATTGTATTGCACGGTTGGGTTTGCAAAGCACTCTTAGGGTTTATATGAGAGGGAATTGGTTCTTTGCCGATGAGTTCCCTTCAGCCTCTGGAGGTTGCTCTGAACTCTGTTAGCTCTTCTCTCACTATCTTTTTCCCTGTCAGGGTAATAGGAATAAAATGGCCTTTTGTTTCACTGAAACTCTGAATTTATAACCTGATTTTTATGGACCTGTGGACTCAAATGAGAGAGGCCCAAGTCCAAAAAATTTCTGTTATATTTTATTTATTTATTTCATTTTTCGTTTTTTTTTCTTTTCGTTTTTCGTTTTTTTTTAAACACGTGGGCTTCACCTAGCGAGCATGACAGTTCAAGAAATTCCTCTGAGCGTAGGTGATTTTGGTGGCTTTTCTTAGGACTCGCTAAGCGACCCATTCTGCTCGCCTAGCGAGCATGACAGCTCATGAACAAACTTTTGCTCCTTCAAGATTAACGTTTTGACTGACGAATAGACCCCATTTGAACCTGTTGGAAGTATCTCAAGCCATTCCCTTGTGTTGACTGATCATCTAAATAGAACTCACAAAGTGTCTTGGATGATACTCAAGCTTCAAACAAAAGATGTTAGTGACACATTTTTGTGTTTTTGGTTAGTAAACAAAAGTAAGAGAAACAATGATGTATAATTCAAGCATGCTTGGTGATCTCAAACCAATCACAAGGAGTCCCACCCAAAGGCAAAGGAAACCAAGATGCTAAAGATCCTTGAGGCAATACAAATGCAATGTTATGATGCCATGAGGGATCTTAAGGTCAAAATTGGGGTCTTACAGATGCCCCTATTTAAGGTCATTATAGTCGGAGAAGTGAAGGTTAAAATCTTCGTCTCGACGGGGTAGAATGGGCTTAAATAATAACAAAGAGACGAATTTTGGTCCCTAAGAGACCTCATGATGCAAATGTAGGTATAAAAAATGGTAGCACTCTGTGGAGATATGTGTCCACAAAAGCAAAGAAAATCAGAAACCACTGATAATCCATATGAGCAATTCCCTCCATGGGACCAAGACCCTGGGGACTCTCCTAGGGATAGAAAAGGGATAAAAATGCGCGAGCAGGTCACGACTCAAAGCTTGGGGAACACAATTCTAAAGGGAATAAATCCATCGGAAAGACCCGAGCTGACTCAAAGATGCATGTATTGGGGAATATGCCAATACAGCAAAAAACTATCCACAGCGGATGCTTCGGATAAAATCCGGATGAAAATAATCCACTAAGGGACTTCGCTGGGGATGTCCATAAGGACACTCCTGGGGAAGCAGCGGGACGAGGTATTACCGGTTACTGGGTAAGAAGCTCAAGGAGACATGTGATCTGAACGCCGGGTATGAGGGTGAGAGATACAACATGCTCAGGAAGAGATGAATATCCAAGACCGGTATAAGGGTGAGAGGTATCAAAACTTCAAAACATTTGAGGAAAACCTAAAAGGTATACTTCAACTCAGGGATTCTGACTCCACAGGGGACAAAAAGTCATAATAGGGAGCAGAGAGGAAGGAACACCAGGGATACCGGTTACTGGGCATATAACAGGTGACCAACCAAGGCGTGAATTGGGGAATATTCCCAAAACACTCATCATCCAAAAGAGGACTAAAAGCAAACTCGATTACAGGATGGATATTCGACTCCACAAAGGGGATACGAATCTTACTCAACTGGGGAAGAACAAAAGGCTTCAGACCTGAGAGTGCATGAGATATACTATCTATTACCATCAGAACATAGATAATATACTCGCATGGACGATTATCCACAACCGGTTACTGGGTTAATAAAGGATAAATCGACCGAAAAGAAAAGGCATCGGGATACCGAAACTAGGTATATAATGATGACCAATTCAGGGGAGAAACAATCGTTACCAACAACAACAAGGTAGACGAGAGATGACCCGTTGGGGATAAATTGCGTAATCAGGGCAATAGCAGATGAGGGGATATCATCACCGAATATTGGATGAAGATAACTGTCACCAATTAAAGATGATCAAAAATAGTTACTCTACAAAAAGGGAAGAAATAGGGTTTACAACTACCGGTATGAGGGTAGAGAACCACAGACTCCGCCGGGGATAATAATGACTAATTATTGAGCAATTATTCATTTACCACGGGGAAACAAGAAAAGAGTCTCAAGAGACCGATCTAGGATCAAACTAGATAGGCACACCAAATCAAGACTTGTCCGGTGAGGATATAACTCAATGGGGAAAACCATCCCAATATATGTGTCGGGAAGGAACACAAACAATCGACATCCACGAGGATATAACCCGGTGGGGAATATGGAAGAAATGATAGACGCTTTCTGCCTATGGGGCTGACTCTATATGGAGAGATCAAACACACACGTCTGCTTGGGGAAGTATATCACCAAATAGCAGGAGACAGCAAACAACGATATATGGCAAAGAATGCAACATGAATATCTGAATGTTATAATTATGCATGAATATGCGTGGTTTATGTATGATGTATGCTGACAGACAGACATATCTAACACAACCAGGTCCAGGAATCAACCACCCGGTACTACATCTCAAGAGAGAAAGCCAAGTTCACCGGGGAGTATCCAATCTGCTGGGGATCGGAGATACCAGGAAGCGAAGAACTCTGCAAGGGATGAATCATCAATCATTCTAGCTGGGGACGAGAGTTATCACAGACAAGGTCCACCACACCAACAACTCTACTGGGGAATCTATCCGAGGAGATAAAGGATTTATCGGGATCAACCACCAAATATCTCTCTTGCCCAAAGAGATCCAAGCTGCTGAGGAAGAAAGATTGCTACTCTACTGAAGGGAAGAGAGGTGACTCTCAACAAGCAATCCACTTGGTAGGATAAACCACAAGGGGTTTCGGAGGGAGGAGATACAGTCGTTCCAGGAATATGGACAAAAATCTTACCCTGTTGGGGATCGTACCGCCCTTGGGAGAGCACTGAGGATCTCCTAAGTATCCTTTCGTCATTGTGAATGTTCACTTTGTTTAAAAACAAATTATAAAATTTGATCGTTTAAAACAATGATATTTTCTTAATCAAAACATGGAAAACATTTGTTGAATAGAAACAGATAAGAGTGCCAATAATTGGATAAAAGGCTCAAATTTATTTGATAGAATGGTAGTCTGCGAATGGCAAGACTCCATAGATCTTTACAAATTTGAAATTGGTGATATATATTGGAAAAGGGATACATTGAACATAATGACCATTTCTCCACCAATTCTGAATCCGATGTATTTGAAGCTTTGGCTGATAATGAGCAAGGATTTCTGACGGACGACAGTTGTAGAACAAAGTCTTGTCAGGATGCAGTTACTTGCCAAATCCCTAATTTTTGCCTAGATTGCCCCAGGATGAGGTACTCAATCTAGCGGGATACATATATCATTATTATATATTTTTTGTGTCTCTAACTTTTGCCTGGATCGCCCTTTCGGGTTTTCAATCCACCGAGACGCTCATTTTTGCCTAAGCCGCCCTTTCGGGTTTTCAACTTAGCGAGCTATTTAGTTTTTATTTTTTTAGGCGAAGTATTTCTTGACTGCATCTGAATTCACAGGACGAGTGAAATCCTCCCCATCCATAGTTGTAAGTATCAAAACACCGCCTGAAAAAGGCTCTCTTAACAACATACGGAGCCTCATAGTTCGGAGTCCACTTGCCCCTGGAATCGGGCGCGAAAGACAAAACTTTCTTGAGCACAAGGTCACCTTCTCGGAACACACGAGGCTTGACCTTCTTATCAAAATCTTTCTTCATCCTCTGCTGATATAACTGACCGTGGCACATGGCAGTCAATCTATTTTCTTCTATCAAGTTCAGCTGGTCATAACGACTCTGAACCCATTCAGCATCAGTCAACTTGGCCTCCATCAAGACTCTCATTGATGGGATCTCCACCTCTACTGGGAGTACCGCCTCCATGCCATAAACAAGAGAGAAAGGGGTTGCCCCTGTTGAAGTACGGACAGATATACGATATCCATGCAAAGCGAATGGCAACATCTTATGCCAATCTTTGTACGTAACAACCATCTTCTGGATAATTTTCTTAATGTTCTTATTAGCAGCTTCAACAGCCCCATTCATCTTGGGTCTGTAAGGAGAAGATTTATGATGCGCGATCTTGAACTCACTACACAGTTCTTTCATCATCTTGTTATTCAAGTTAGATCCATTATCAGTAATGATCTTATCTCGCACACCATATCGGCATATGAGTTGATTCTTGATAAAC
The DNA here is from genome assembly GCF_024323335.1 of Lathyrus oleraceus. NCBI lineage: Eukaryota > Viridiplantae > Streptophyta > Magnoliopsida > Fabales > Fabaceae > Lathyrus > Lathyrus oleraceus. The sequence continues at coordinate 26,680,219 of NC_066580.1, read as the reverse complement.
TTCACGACCACCTGCCTGGTCACATTTGCATACGACGCCGCTTCAACCTACTTGGTGAAATGATCAATTGCTACGAGAATAAATATGTGTCCATTGGACGCTTTCGGCTCTATCATGCCAATCATGTCAATTCCCCACATGGAGAAAGGCCATGGTGATGAGATCACATTCAAAAGTGTCGGGGGAATATGAATCTTATCAGCATAAATCTGACACTTGTGGCATTTCTTCACAAATTTGCAGTAGTCAGACTCCATTGTCAGCCAATAGTAGCCTGCTCTCAACATCTTTCTAGCCATGGCATCTCCATTGGAATGAGTACCAAACGAACCCTCATGGACCTCAGTCATCGACAGGTCTTCTTCGTGTTTATCCACGCATCTGAGCAGAACCATGTCAAAATTTCTTTTGTAAAGCACTTCGCCATTGAGGTGGAAACTGCCTGACTGTCGCATTACGCGAAAAACCGGCGGGAAAACGAAACAACAGAGCCGCCACCGTGCGTTATTTATCCCAAAAGAGGGAAAGGAAACACTCGAAGTAAACCTGGAAAAGACATGGTCTCGCGACCAGAGAGAGATGGGATCGGGAGTCGGTTATGCGAA